>NC_139022.1:66959749-67454895 GCF_964662115.1 Mustela nivalis | reverse complement strand
ATCCCATCTCCAGAAATTGTGATTTTGTTGTTCTGGGGGGGAAGCCTGAGGTATGTTTTGTTTCGTTTTGTTTTTAAATTCTGATGATTCCAGGTCCTCAACCCACCTCTCTTTACTCCTCACTCCTTACCAACAACATGGCTCTCTTGTTCCTTGGACACTCCCAGCATGTAACTTCTTCCTCTGCACTTGATCTCCTTCTCTATCTCTGCTTTGCCCCTCCCTCCTGTGGCTCACAGGCCTTCTCCAGCATGCTGCTCAGATTTATCCTCCAGAGAAACCCCTTCCTTCTGTGAAAAGCCACTACCATACTCCTTTGTTGTTCTCTATCCCCTTACCATGAGTTCTTTTTCTTCAGCGCTGTATTGATAATTTTCTAGGGCTGCTCTCACATTTTTTTTTTTTTTTAAAGATTTTATTTATTTATTTGACAGAGAGAGATCACAAGTAGGCAGAGAGAGAGAGAGAGGAGGAAGCAGGCTCCCTGCTGAGCAGAGAGCCCGATGCGGGGCTCGATCCCAGGACCCTGAGATCATGACCTGAGCCGAAGGCAGCGGCTTAACCCACTGAGCCACCCAGGCGCCCCTGCTCTCACATTTTACCACAAATTGGGTGGCTTACAACAACAGAAACTTATTCCCTTGCAGTTCTGGAGGCCCAAAGTCTGAAATCAGGATATGAACAGGGTTTATTCTTTTCTGACAACGTTGAGGAAAAATTTGCTCCCTGCCTCTCCTAGCTTGTAGAACATCCTGGCACTGTCTGGTGTTCCTGGCTTGTAACTGCAGCACCCTACTAGCCGCCTTTGTCTTCATATGGTGTTTTCCCGCTATGCATGTCTTTCTGCCCAGATTTCCCTCTTAGAAGGACACCTATCATTGGAAGAGGACTCACCCTGATTTGCTGTGACCTCATCTTAATGTGATTACATCTGCAAAGACTCCACTTCCAAATAAGGAAGGTCCCATTCACAGGTAGTGGGGGTTAGGAGTTCCAGCATATTTTGGGGGAGGGAGGGACACACAAGAATACACATATTATGTTACACGCTTACTTGTTTACATGTTTGTGTTCTTTCCGGTGCTGAAATACAAGCTCTTAGGACAGGGACACAATTTTATTCAAAGCTTTCTGGGTCCTGCCACAGTGCCTGGAATGCTCAGTGCTGGTTGAATGAGTGACTCAGTGAAATTGGTCTGTAGGAAGTACAGGATAATGAGGAAATGGGGAAAGTTGGTTAAAAAAGGGGGGGGGGCACCTGGGTGGCTCAGTGGGTTAAAGCCTCTGCTTTCAGCTCAGGTCATGATCCCAGGGTCTTGGGATCGAGCCCCGCATCGGGCTCTCTGCTCAGCAGGAAGCCTGCTTCCTTTCTCTCTGCCTGCCTCTCTGCCTACTGTGATCTCTGTCTGTCAAATAAATTAAAAAAAATTTAAAAAGCCCTTTAGTCAAGAAGTTTGGGAGGGTGAAAAAAGGACAAGGTAGTGGTCAACTCAGAGGATTCCAAAGATTGAGACTTAGGCCTCATTTGTGAGCCATTTTCCCTATGAGACAGTTACTGGAGTCCAAGAAATACGTCTCAGCTCTGCAAGAGAAGAAAATGAATGTGTCAGTTTCTCTAGGTATGGGACGAAAGACTCCTAATAGCCAAGCTAAAAAGAGATGAATCTCTAGGCCAGAATACCATGTAATCATTAAGGGTGGCTCAAGAGCTAGGACTGATTTTTCTGTCAAGGGCAGTGTATTCACTACTGATAACAGTTTATATACCCAAAAGTGTTTAATAAATATGGAAGTGTAGAGGCAGCAGGGTTTGATATTTCTCAAGGGGTATTTCATCAAGCAGTGGTAGCTGGTAACTCTTTTTTTAGGGTGAATTTTCCCAACTGATTCTTAGAGCCCACCTCCAAAGATTCTGGTGTAAGTTTGAATACTTGAGGATCACTTGAGATTCTGTTTATTTAACAAGTTCCCCAGGTAATTCTTATGATCAGGTGTTTTGGGAAATGTTACCCAGAATTCTTCTTAATCTTTATTTCATAGCAAATCCCAGATTGGAAGTAAGCCCTTGGTCTCAACCATGCCTCCTGGGCTCCCACACTTCATTTCTTAGAGTAAAGGTGTGTCTTTCTGCTCAGCAGTTTTCATACTTGGGAAACCTGCTTTGTGTGGGCTCAGCGTATGCTTGGGTGACTCAGCAAATGAAACACAGCCATTTGGATATTCTCCCCTTCTTTGAACAGATGGAATGAGCCTGATTATTAAAATAAGCACCTTTCCCGTATAACTTGTGCTTCATTGTAACTAAATAGTGAATGAGGGAAATTGATTCCTGATAGAATTCCAATTAGTAGATATGGAAAGAAGAGAATTACAGTACATAATGGAATGATGAATTTAGACTATAATCATCAATGGCTACTAAAATCATTAGGTAGAAACTGATGGGGAAGTTTGTACTAGATGAAACAGACTGATAGTACCTGAACCCACTCACCAGAGAACATCACCGAGAGAGAGTTAGTTCATGTGCATCCTGATATGATGCAGTTGGAAGAACAGAGCATCTCTTTTAAGTCTTCTTTCAAAAAATTTAACTCAAATTTGAGTAAACGTCTAGCTCACCTATTTAGAAAATACAGGGGCTAGAGGAATGTATTAAGCCACATCTCATGGATTCAATTCCTCAGATTCAGAAATGGGAGAATGTATAGCATTGCTACTTTCAAAGTGTGGACTGCATACCAGCGGCCCTGGTATCCCCAGAGAGCTTGTTAGAAATGCAGGTTCTCGGCCAAATGAAAGACTCCGCATTTTAACAAGATCCTAGGTAATTCTCTTGTGCCTTAAATTTGGAGAAACATTGTCCAGGAAATGACCTCATGTTTTCAACAAATAATGGGAAGGGAGAAAGAGAGAGGGACTGTTGAGTGGTATGGATATATTACTGCTTTGTTGGGCTTGCAGGATTGAATGATGTATCAGTGGGAAAAGAGATTTAGAGGATGTGTGTTATAATCATCACTACAGTCAAATGCCGACTTGTAATGAAAGAGCCTTGGTTTAGGGACCCCTGTTAATATGCTGCCAGCTCACTTCTCACTCTATAGTATAACCATGTTTCAGACAATTCAGAAATTCAATGCAAAACTTGAGTACGTGACATCTCTGCCATCCCCAAAGTTGAAAAGAGTACAGGTTTTTTGTTTTGTTTTGTTTTGTTTTGTTTAATTTTAATTTATTTATTTTTTTCAGCATAACAGTATTCATTGTTTTTGTACCACACCCAGTGCTCCATGTAATCCGTGCCCTCTCTAATACCCACCACCTGGTCCCCCCAACCTCCCACCCCCCACCCCTTCAAAACCCTCAGATTGTTTTTCAGAGTCCTCTGAAAAGAGTACAGTAATTGTGCCTTTAATTTAATTTTTTTTTTTTTTTACTTGGACACACTTCAGAATCTTAATGAGCCTGTTCCCATTTCTAAAAGGACATTAGATTAAATCTCAAGGATTTTTACCAATACTCAAATTCTAGGATAAATAAATCATTTAAAAATCTCAATGTATATGACTAACAGTGTATGTGACTAAGGATAGTCTTCACGTTGAATGTAAAAGCAAGTCGGTCTGTCTTCATCAGCTAGACCTTTCTTGTCCACACTTTTCACAAAGGTCTGAGATCTTGATGCCAAATCACAGAGGGGTGGAGAGAACTACATCAGCTGGTTGTACAGTGGTCCAAGCAATGTCTCAAAGGAGCCCAAGGGTCAGCTGTTCACGTGGGGCCGAGGTGAGGTAGTTGAGGCCATCCTCATATCACCTGCCAGGCATGACTAGGTGTGAGGGGTCCAGAAATTAGTCTTTCCTGTTTCTTTCTTTACAAGTTTTACTTTCCAGAAGCATTTTAAATTGGCTGTGCTACTTAACAGGTAGAGTTTTATATTTTGTTTTAAAATGTTGGTTTCCTTTTTTACATGATGTCTTTCAGAATTTACCCACTTCTCTAGTATAACGAATTCTGATGGCTGGGAATAAAGGACGTGGACGTGCAGCTTATACCTTTAATATTGAGGCCGTTGGGTTTAGCAGAGGTGAAAAGTTACCTGATGTAGTATTGAAACCACCTCCTCTGTTTCCCGTAAGTACATTAAAAGCAGATTTCTCATGGTTCTTTCATGTTTTAAAGAACATTAAAATTCTATATAGGACTGAATAGAGGACACCATTATAAAATCTTAAATGTAAGAAAGCCAAAAAGAGTGTGCTTTGCTGCTGCTGTTCTTCCCTGAACCTCTTTCTGATTTTTAACACGGCTTTCTTAAAACACAGAAAAAACTGTACTCACCTTTCCTTAAATATACTCAGCCCTGTGTGAACGAAGAAAGAATTTTTTTTAATTCCTGCATCTTCTATTGCTGTTTCTGATGTATTCCAACATCAAAATAATATTTTTGAATGTCAGGTTAGATTTTACAATGGTCCCCAATGGTCCTCACTCTACCAGACTTTCACTTAATGATTTTCTTATCTTATCTTATCGTATATCTATAGAATTTGATTTTATTCCCTAGAATACCATTCAGTCTACTATTCCCTAATCCACTTTTTTTTTGCTTATTTCTCTATTTTTTGAAAGTCAATTTGAATTTTGTTGCTGTTTCTCAACATCTAAGTGTTCCTACTACATTTAGTGTTGCTTTTAAATTTAATGAGTATGCTGTAAACTTAATTGGCATAATATTTAATGCTTTCACTTTGCATTTAGTTTAAAACCTAAGCTAACATTTCCAGGTATGTATGTGTTACAGTATTAAAAAAATGAAAAATCATAAATAACCATATACTTCTCAATCCAGAAATCTTTCCCCTATATCAAAAGGGAAAAGTCACTTGTCAAAAGAATTATGTAGGTAGAGTACCCTGAACAAATGTATCTAGGGATCTACATGTCTTACACAGGGAGTCTCTACGTTTTGTTCTTGGTATTTTCCCTTTTTGATATTTAGTAAAACAGTAAATATTCCATGTGGAGGGATAATGTCACTTTATACATTGATTTTTTTTTTTTTTAAGATTTTATTTATTTGGGCGCCTGGGTGGCTCAGTGGGTTAAGCTGCTGCCTTCGGCTCAGGTCATGATCTCAGGGTCCTGGGATCGAGGCCCGCATCGGGCTCTCTGCTCAGCAGGGAGCCTGCTTCCCTCTCTCTCTCTGCCTGCCTCTCCATCTACTTGTGATTTCTCTCTGTCAAATAAATAAATAAAATCTTAAAAAAAAAAAAAAAGATTTTATTTATTTGACAGAGAGATCACAAGTAGGCAGAGAGGCAGATGGGGGTGGGGGGGTAGGAAGCAGGCTCCCTGCTGAGCAGAGAGCCGGATGCGGATACAGGGCTCCATCCCAGGACCCTGGGATCATGACCTGAGCTGAAAGCAGAGGCTTTAATCCACTGAGCCACCGAGGCACCCCTACATTGATTTCTTTTAAAACAAGCTCTTCTGCATGTGTGAGGATACTTCTAAACACCAGGAATATTAGGACATGTTGTTTTATACTTGGAATAAAATTAAAATTCCTTACTGCTGGCAAACTGGCTCTGTTTGATATGGCCTTGCTGGTGTCTCTCTAACTTTTCTCATCACCAACCTTCTCTCTCCCTAGCCGTCATGGCCTCCTTGTTCTCTCAGACATTATCCTGTGCTGGTTTCCCTGACTAGAGCCATCTGTTGTTCTCAAGTCTTTCCATGATGGCATCCTAATTTTTTCCAGAGCTCTGCCCAAATGTGACTTCCTGAGAGGTCATGTGTGCTTACCGTGTTTAGACCAACTACCTCCAGCCTGCATGTACTCTGTCCATCACTCTTTCCTCTACCCAGTTTGTTTTCATGCCACTAATCTCTATCTGAAATTGTGTATTTCCTCATTGTTTACTTACATCTTGTGTTTTTCTCCCCTAGAATGTAAAATCCATAAGGGAAGGAAGTTTGATTAGTTCATCATGGTGTCTCTTGTTGTCTGTGTCTGGCTTATTATATAGTAAGCACTCAATAAATAGTTGTAGAATGAATAAATAAATTCAGAGTGAAATTTTGAAAATGTATCCTATACTTAGCTCTGATAATGTCTTTTTTTTTTTTTTAAGAAATGTCTTTACTGTATACCCGGAGGCCCCACAATTTAATAAACATATGTATTTTATGAATATACATACATATATCCATATATGTGCATGTGTGTAATTCTTTAAAATTGAAGGCATAGAGAGGCACCTGGGTGGCTGTCATTTGGGAATCTGACTCTTGATTTCAGCCCAGGTTATGATCTCAGGGTCTTGGGATCAAACGCTAAGTCAAGCTCTGCTCTGAATATGGAACCTACTTGGGATTCTCTCTCCTTCTCCCTCTGTATCTCCCCACCCCCACATATCCACATGCGTGTGTTCTCTTTTTGTCTAAAAAAAAAAAAAAAAAAATTGAAAATGTAAATTCAAATTCCTGCTTTGTCATTTACATGTCATATGAGCTTAGAGATTGTTCACTTCTCAATTTATTTACTGTCAAAGGGAAAATATTGATGATACTTAATTGGGATCATGGATGTTGTATATTGAGGACGTCCTGGTCAGAGTAATCACTTGCTAAATAACAGCTGCTACTTTTGTTCTTTTTTTTTTTTTTTTTAAGCCACTGCTTCCACTAATACCACCACTACTAATTGAGGTTAATAGGAAACTAAAGCAGTTGTTGTCATTTGGGTGCCTTGACTTCTAAACTATGTAATCATGTTCAACAGACTATGTAATAAAATATCTGTTGGTGTGGTCAGAGGAAAATTAAGTATCTTTCTTTCCTACCTCTAAAATAAGAGCAAGGTAGGAAATGGGCTAAAAGGTTAAAAAGATGACAAAAGTTCAACATCTTTTGAGCTGATTATAAAACTTAAAATCTGTAAGATATAGTTTTTCAATAAAACTGACATTTTCCAGATTATAGACAAAAAGGATATTTAAAAACTTAATTTATTAAAAAAAATTGTCTCTTAAAAAGGATACAGATTATAAACCAGTGCCACTGAAAGCAGGAGAGGGTGAAGATTATATGCTGGCCTTGAAACAGGAGTTGAGAGAAACTATGAAAAGAATGCCTTATTACATAGAAACACCTGAAGAAAAACAAGGTGGGTAGTAGAATCTTTGATTATGTGGCTGAATGGATACAGATAAAATAATGTTTCTATATAAGATACAAAGGTCAATTAATGCATTTAATGGTTGATGGATGTAGTTCAATCAGAAATTATCCACTACCTGGAAAAGCATACTTAATGTTGATTTAAGAAAAAAATGTATTTTAAACTTTTTGATATTTTATTTTTAAAATTACCTTTCAAGAGAAATTTTATGCATTTGGTGAAAATTTTGAGAAACAAAAATATTAAAAAATAAAAGTTACCTATAATGCATATGTCTAGGGATCTATTAATATTGTATTGTATATTCTGGATTTTTTTCTTTTATATGGGTATTCTTTTTATAAAATTGGATTCATGGTCTTTGTATCTTCCTTTTCTACACAATAGCAAGTTATTAGCCTTTTCACATATCCTTAGTATTAGTATTCTTTTTTCTTTTTTAAAGATTTTATGTATTTATTTGACAGACAGAGATCATAAGTAGGCAGAGAGGCAGGTAGACGGAGAGAGAGGAGGAAGCAGGCTCCCTGCTGAGCAGAGAGCCAAATGCGGGGCTCCATCCCAGGTCCCTGAAATTATGACCCAAGCCAAAGGCAGAGGCTTTAACCCACTGAGCCACCCAGGCACCCCTATCCTTAGTATTCTTGGAAATTTTAATGACTTTGTGGTATTTCATTGTGTGTATATAACATTATTTATTGTGAGTAGTTGCCTGCTATTAGATTTAAAGTGGGTTTTTTGCTCATATATGTATATAATGCAATGATTATTATCCTTTATATCATTCTCTGATTATTTAATATTTTGGTTAAAACTTTTAAAAGCCTTGACTATATTTTGGCTTATTATTTCTATATCAGACATAATAGGAAGCATCAAGCATGTACTCATTGGTTATACCAAGGACAAAGGGGAGAAATTACAGCTGGAGAAGGCTTGACAGTCTCAGACAGGGAGTGGGAAGTGGTTTTAGAGGAAGAGAACTCATTCCTGAGTAGTTATTTAGCACAGTAGATCTATATTGATTTTCAGTTTCTGCCCTTGAATGATGAAATTAGAGAGATCGATATCATCCTTGAATTCCCAAAACAACATCATTAAAGAATGAGAAATTCATACAGTATCATCTCATTCCATTAGTATTAAAAATGCATCCCATTTTAACTCTGCATAAAAGACTTAGAACTAAGTCAAAAAGAAAATCTTATATAGTAATATTATATGTGCTTATAATTATAAGAAGCATTTTAGACAAGTTCATTTAATTTTTCGAACATAATGGCCTAAAATTGATATAATGGTTTCATAAGACATTTTTATCTCTAAAATACTGAATTTTTTGGCTTTTATGATTATATTGCATGCTTTTATCTATTTGATTAAAAAATGAAATTAAAGCTCTCATTTTAAAGATTTTAAAAAGTAAGATTAAATGAACTAATAAACATTTATTCTTAGAAAAAATAATAGTGTATAACTTTAATCTTTTTAAAATTAGTGTTTCTCTAGACCATGGAACAGATTAACCTAACTAAATATGATAATTATTAAAGCACAAGTCTAACTTACAAGTATGCCATTTTATTAAAGCCTACCCGTGAGTCTTTTAAACAGGGACATTAGGAACATTATTTTGTTGCTGGTTTCTGGGAGTGGTTGCCTTGTACCTGGATTAAGAGGCTCTTTATCTTTGATAATTGCACAAAGTATTTAAAAATACAAGGAATCTTTGTTTCTCTTTCTTTCTGGATAAAATGCTTGCATAGAATTCTTTGAATTGATACAAGTACATTCTCCTTCAAAATCTTCATGTTTATTTTTCTTTTCTGTTGTAATGTGTTTTTAGAAAACTATAGTTGAAAATGAAGTTTATAAGAAAAAACATACACATACATATGCATGTATAAAGGTTAATATAATACCTATTGTAAATATATATGCTTATTTATGTGTGTGTGTATACATATTTACAATGTTTATATACTGTGCACACCACAAAGGAGAAAGAATTGGCCAGACTGAACAGAAGGATGCAACTGTCAGAGGGAGCTGTATTCTGGGTGGTGGTGTACCACTGTACCTTTGCCAGCCTTATCCTATCACTCACCACCTACATGCTTTAGGAAAGAGAGACTTAGGGACTCATGTGAATAAATAAGGGTAAGAGGTTTCAAGGCTTCCTGGTAATTAAGTGACTAGTGGCTCAGGGTATTGAGTTTACAAAGAACCAAGGGCATAGAATAAAAATGTTTCTTGTTGTGATAGCTTCATAATTTGTTTATAATGTTCTTGGGTAGAATTATAGAAATGATTGGTATTTTCTTTACATAAAATTTATTATCTTTGTAATGTAATAAAAGAAAAACACTGATGAATATTATTACTTTAATGGATTACAGCTGCAAGGGTATATGGAGAGTGTCTGATCCGATGGTTCCCAGATAAATCTCCTGAACCACTCAAGGCCAATGAGGTAGCTACAGGAGTGATAGTTGTAATGGTTCTATAAGCCACTTTTAGAATTTCAAAAGCTTAATAGAAATTATACATTTACCTGGGGCACCTGGATGGCTCAGTCATTAAGCATCTGCCTTCGGCTTAGGTGATGATCCCACGGTCCTGGGATTGAGCCCCACAACAGGCTAAACCTCTCCTGCTCCCCTGACTTGTGTTCCCTCTCTCGCTGTCTCTGTCAAATAAGTAAACTCTTTAAAAAATAAAATAAAATATGTAATTCAGTGGCTTTTAGTGTAGTTAACAGAATTATGCAACCAACACTACTCTCTGATTTTTGGAACTTTTTCGTCATCCTGAAAGAAACCCTATCCCTGTTAGAATAACCCCTCATTCTCTTGCAACCACTAATCTGTTTTGTCTGTAGTGATTTGTCTGTTCTGGACATTTCATATAAATGACTCAGTCAATGGAGCATGCAGCTATTGATCTCGGCATTGTAAGTTCAAGCCCAACATTGGGTGTAGTGATTACTTAAAAATAAAATCTTTACAAAAAAGGAATCATAAAATGTGTCCTTTTGTGCTTGGCTTCTTTAACTTAGTGTAATGTTTTCAGAATTCACTGATGGTACAACATGCTTCATTCCTTTTTGTGGCTAAATAATATTCCATCGTTTTATGTGCCACATTTTGTTTATCCATTGGCCAGTTGGTGGACATTTGGGTCAGTTCCACTTTGGAGCTATCACGATTATTGCTGCTTTGAACATTTATGTACATGTTTTTGAGTGGACATGAAGTATTTCTGTTGGGTATTTATCTAGAATCATATGTTAACTCTATTTTAACATTTTGAGGACCTGCCAAACTGTTTTCCAAAGTGCTTGCACCATTTTTATTACCAACAATATATGAGGGTTCTAGTTTCTCCATACCCTTGCCTTTTGGTTATAGGCATTCTATAGGTATAAAGTGGTGTCTCATTGTGGTTTTGATTTGAGTCTCCAAAATAACTATGACATTGAACATCTTATGTGCTTTTTTCCATGCATATCTTCTTAGGAGAAATGTCTGTTCAAATCCTTTACTTCTTTTTAACGGGATCTCAGTAGTTGGTTTTCAATATTGCTTATCTACAGTTTACTACTAAAGGTTAAATTTTTCCAAAATATGCAATCTGTTGTAGAGAAAATTTTAAAAATGCAAATCTGTCATCTGTTCTGACTTCTTTTTAAAAATAAAAAGCTTGAGAGCAAGATTGAAATCAAGGGGCACCTGGGTAGCTCAGTGGGTTAAAGCTTCTGTCTTCAGCTCAGGTCATGATCCCAGGGTCCTGGGATCGAGCCCTGCATCAGGCTCTTTGCTTAGCAAGGAGCATGCTTCTCCTCGCCTCTCTCTGCCTACTTGTGATCCCTCTCTCTTTGTCAGATAAATAAATAAAATCTTTAAAAAAAGAAAATACTGAAGTCAAAACAATTAAAACCTAGAAGAGCTTGGTTTCTTGGTCTCCCTGATCTACTATTTATTTTAGTTGTTTTTGTTTAACACTGTGCTGTTAGTATTATGTGGAATCATGTTCTTAACATGGAAGAGAAATCAGCACATATTTGGGCCTTGCTTTTTACATTTGCATCATTTGTATTAACTTCCCTATTTCATGGCTATATTCCTAAACCACTTTCTGTGATGAACCTTGGTTTCAGGCTATGGCTTGGTGGTGTTGCTTGCCAACTTAAGTTGCTAGGAAAGAGTTTGGGCCCTCATTGAGGGAGTTTCTTCTGGCAGAGTGGACAAAGCAGAAGTAAGAGCCAGTCCCATTTGGGGCAACTGCAGAAGGTCCCTGCAAAATTGTCAGTACTTGGCATGGAAGACTTGAAGCTTGCTCATTCATACCCCCTCATGTCCAAACTTAGCTACTCCTACCCTTTTCCCCATTCTCCTCCTCACTGGATTGTGAAGAGTAGCTCATTGAGAAGCCTAACTGTGTATTAATGTGTATATCAAGCCCTGGAGGTGAGCATACAGCCCTCCATCTCCACGTAGGTAGTTAATAAATCCCAGTTAAACAAGATTTTAAGAGTGGGAGCTGGAGGCTAATGTCACAAGAAGACTTTCTTGCCTGTATATGTAAGTAACTTCCTGACCTGGCTTTGGGCTTTTGTGAATATTATCAGAGGTAAGTCAGGTTGTCTGATTCTGAACACTGTGTTAGGGTTTAGGTCTCTGCTCACCCCCAGCCATTCGTACCCATTTGCTTCTTGCAATGGGCCCCTCAAACTTGTAATATTTATTGAACTTTTCAATAGGTGTTCAGGAACACATTATGTACAAATATAGGAAATTCCCTATGTGTGAAATAAAAGTTGTTTTTTGGGGTTTGTTTTGTTTTTAAATTATTTATTTATTTATTTAACAGAGAGAGAGAGAGAGAGAGAGAGAGAGAACAAGCACAAGCAGGGGGAACGGCAGAGGGAGAGGGAGAAGCAGGATCTCCACTGAACAGGGAACATGGTTTAGGGCTCTTATCCCAGGACCCTGGGATCATGATCTGAACCAAAGGCAGACACTTAGCCAACTGAGCCACCCAGGGACCCTGAAATAAAAGATGTATTTGCTGTTTTTAGTTATGGCTTACGAGCGGCTGAAGTTCAGGCTTATTCTTGACTTCTCTAATGAACACTTTCTTCTCTTTTTTCTAGATATTGAAAGATATAGTAAAAGATACATGAAGGTGTACAAAGAGGAATGGATACCAGGTAATTATAAAAGTGAGAGTATTAAAGTAATGTTTAAAGTTTATTTCCCTACCCCATATTTTTTTAGGGAAATTTTTCTATTTTCACCATAGGAATTAATGCTATAGGAAAATAGCCTGGTTCCTTTCCTGTAATTAATTAGTAATGTATATCCTTTGAAAACTAGGATATTTCCTTATATTATAACAAGGAAGAGTTGAAGTGATTTTTGAAGTTTTTATTTATTTATTTATTTGACACAGAGAGAAGTCACAAGTAGACAGAGAGGCAGGCAGAGATAGAGAAGGGAAGCAGGCTCCCCACTGAGCAGAGAGGCCTGATATGAGCCTCAGTGCCAGGACCCTGAGATCATGACCTGAGCCGAAGGCAGAGGCTTAACCCACTGAGCCACCCAGGTGCCCGATTTTAAAGTTCTTAAGGTACTTTTTTATAAAATAGGACTTGCCAAACCCATTTGGGCTTTCCTTTTCCATTTGCTACAATTACAGTTTTAATCTACAGTACCAGTAATACTTCTGTGTTTGTGAGTGATTTTACAGCTTTTGGGGAGAAAACAAGACTAGTTAAAGGACATTTTTAAGTCATGCTCGTGGATCTTCCTTTCTTTCAAGCACACAGAGACTATTTTTATTTGTTAAGATACCTTTTCAATAGAACCATAGCTAAGAGAGTGTTTTTCAGTGTTCACAAATTTTCCTAAAGCACAGGCAAGATGGAAGAAGCTAGAGAGATTTCATCCAGCTCATTCATTTTGCAGATAAAGAAACATTGCCATAGAAATGGAGTGATTTATCAGGGTGACTTGTTAAGTACGACTAGAACCCAGGTCTTCTCATTTTTAACTTACTTCCCTTTGACTTCTGTTCTTGGTGTTTTGTGGAAACTGTCTTTATGTAAGAGCATAAATGGCATTTACCAGCATTATTGCTTGCATGGGTTATAGTGATCTTTCCAGGTTAGATCATTGATAAGGTTGGATTCCCCTTGAACACTCTCCTATCTCCTGTCTCAGATCTTTCACATCTGCCACATCATAAATATTCATTTCCTGAATGATTCTCTTTACATACCTTTTCATGATCATCTGTGACTCACTTATAAAAGCAGAAATAGATTCAAAGCCAAATTTAGTAGTTCAGGTAAAATAGCTTGAGATACAAATGCTTTCTGCAAACTACACTGAGCTTTTCTTGACAGGCAGTATTTTTTTTAATCTATTTTCATGTTGTTTCATTTTTCTAATTAGTTCTGTGCTTCAAAACGTAAAGAAACTGGGACGCTTGGGTGGCCCAGTTAGTTGAGCATCTGAATCTTGGTTTTGGGATATAGCCCCACATAGGGCTCCATATTCAGTGAGGAATCCCTCCTGCTCATGTGTCCTCTTTCTCTCTAAAATGAATAAATCATTCTTTTTTAAAAATTGGAATAAAGTGACTAATTAGAGGAATTGTATAGCTAATTCAAGGCAAGAAATTTTGTTAAAGATTACTTATTTATTTGAGAGAAAGAGTGTAGCGGATGAGGCAGAGGGAGAGAGGGAGAGAGAAAATCTCAAGCAGACTCCCCACAGGGCTCAATCTCACCCACAACCCTGAGATCATGACCTGAGCTGAAATCAAGAACCTGAGGCTCAAGTACCTGAGCCCCCCAGGTACCCCCAGGCAAAATTATTTCTTAAAGAGAATTACCATTTTTTCGCTATTTATATTTTTAATTATAAAGTTTTTGGATAATTTTTAGAATTGTTTATTTAATTTTGCACATGTTGGGATTGTAGTCACATATTTTAACTTTTGAAAAAACAATTTCTTATTTTGCAAGATATACATGTCACTATAGAAAACTTACAAAATACAGCAGAATCAAATAATAAATAATATGTAAGAAAAGCAGCTGTAATCTTAACACCCACAGAGAATTATTGTCATATTTTGTTCAGAACCTAGAGGTTTCCCTGCACAAATATTAAATATATAAAAATATATGTTAGGTTTATTTTTTAATGGGATTCTATACATACTATTTTAGAAACTTTTTATCAAACAGTATTTTATGAGTAACTTCATAAAAATTTTCTTACATTATTTTTCTTGTTATGAAAATTTCTGTATTTAAGATTGATTAGATAAATACTATGTAGCTATTGAAGGAATGTCATAGAAATTTTATAGCACTATTACAAAGTTGGGTTTTTTTTAAAGTTTATTTTTTTAATGATCTCTGCATTCCATGTGGGACCGAACTCACCACCCTAAGATCAGAGTCACATGCTGTACTGACTGAGCCAGCCAGATGCCCCAAAGTTGTTTTTATTTTTTAAAGATTTTATTTATTTATTTGATGCAGTTTGAGAGAGAGAGAGGGAGCACAAGCAGGGGAACTGCAGGCCAAGGGAGAGGGAGAACCAGAAACTCTACTGAGCTAGAAGCCCGATGCAGGACTTGATCCAGGACGCTGACTGAGATCATGACCCAAGAGGAAGGCAGATGCTTAACCGACTAAGCCACCCAGGCGCCCCACCTCCCAATTTTTTAAATGAAATTTTCTTCTTCATAGGAGAAAATATGTTACTATTATATTTTGATTCCCAAGCTAAATCTGTACAGTCAGATATTAGGAAATTTTATTTTTCATTGCAGAAGCAACAGTAATGTCATTTATTCTTTTTAAAGATTTATTTTTTTATTTGAGAGGGGGCTGGATAGAGAGAGAGGGAGAGAGAATCTTAGGCCCTGATCCAGGATTCAATCTCACAACCCTCAGATCATGACTTGAGCTGAAACCAAGTGTTCAGTGCTTAACCTACTGAGCCACCCAGATGATCCCATCATATCCTTTGTTTTTTGTTGTTGTGTTGTTGGTTTTTAAAAAAATATTTCATTTATTTATTTGAGAGAGAAAGAGAGAGAGAGAACATGAGCAAGGGGAGGAGCAGAGAGAGAGGCACAAGCAGCCTACCCGCTGAGCATTGAGCCCAGATCGGGGCTCAATTCCAGAACCCTGACATCACAACCTGAGTTGAAGTCAGATGATTCACTGAATGAGCCACCCAGGTGCTCCTGTCATGTCCTTTTTTTTTTTTTTTTAAAGATTTTATTTATTTGACAGACAGAGATCACCAGTAGGCAGAGAAGCACGCAGAGAGAAAGGGGGAAGCAGGCTCCCCGCTGAGCAGAGAGCCTGATGCGGAGCTTGATCCCAGGATCTTGGGATCATGACCGAGCTGAAGGCAGAGGCTTTAACCCACTGAGCCACCCAGGTGCCCCCTCTCATGTCCTTTAAAATAGTCATGTTGAATGAGTGCCGCTAATCCCTAAGGGGAATTTCAGTTTTTGTATCTTTTTTTCTTTTGTACATGCAGATTGGAGAAGACTCCCAAGAGAAATGATGCCAAGGAAGAAGTGCAAAAAAGGTACATTGACTAATGTAATAATCCAGGTTAAAAAAAGTTATTGCTCAAATTCTATTTATTGAATTATCAATCTGAAGTTACACTCAGTGTTCTGAATGCTTTTCCTTAAAATATATTTAGCATTTGGTTATTTTGTTAAAAGTTTTTATTGTCGATTTTCATTTCGTTTTGGTTTGTTTAGTTGTTTTTCCTTTCTTTAATTATGGAATTTTGATGTGCCAAGAAAGACTTTTCAAGTATATAAACAATTTTTTAAATTAAATTAAATTTTTTTTGAGTGTTCCAAAATTCATTGTTTATGTACCACACCCAGTGCTCCATGCAATAGGTGCCCTTCATAATACCCACCACCGGGCTCACCCAACCCCCCAACCCCCTCTCCTCCAAAACCCTCATTTTGTTTCTCAGAGTCCACAGTCTCTCACAGTCTCCCCCTCTGATTTCCCCCAATTCATTTCTCCTCTCCTTCTCCCAATGTCCTCCATGTTATTCCTTATGCTCCACAAGTAAGTGAAACCATGTGATAATTGACTCTCTCCACTTGACTTAGTCCACTCAGCATAATCTCTTCCAGTCCCATCCATGTTGATACAAAAGTTGGGTATTCATCCTTTCTGATGGAGGCATAATACTCCATTGTATATATGGACCATATCTTCCTTATCCATTCGTCCGTTGAAGGTCATCTTGGTTCTTTACACGAAGGTCATCTTGGCTCTTTACACAGTTGGGCGACTGTGGCCATTGCTGCTATGATCATTGGGGTACAGATGGCCCTTTTCACTAATACCCCTTAGTGCAATTGCAGGGTCATAGGAAGCTCTATTTTTAATTTCTTACGGAATCTCCACACTGATTTCCAAAGTGACTACACCAACTTGCATTCCCACCAACAGTGTAAGAGGGTTCTCCTTTCTCCACATCCTCTCCAACACACATTGTTTACTGTGTTGTTAATTTTGGCCATTCTAACTGTTGTCAGGTGGTATCTCAATGTGGTTTTGATTTGAATCTCCCTGATGGCTAATGATGATGAACATTTTTTCATGTGTCTGTTAGCCACTTGTATGTCTTCCTTGGAGAAGTGTCTGTTCATGTCTTCTGCCCATTTTTTGACATGGTTATCTATTTGTGTGAGTTGTTTGAGGAGTTCTTTATAGATATTGGATATCAGCATTCTATGAGTTGCCTCTTCATTTTGTTGACTGTTTGCTTTGCTATGCAGAATCTTTTGGTCTTGATTAAGTCCCAAAATTTCCTTTTCGCTTTTGTTTCCTTTGCCTTTGGAGACATATATTGCAATTTAGCATAGAAACTTTTTTAATGGTTATACAACCTATATTTTAAGTTTTTTTTTCAATTAACTAACATAATTTACTATTCATTTTGAGGTACAGGTCTGTAATTCACTAGTCTTAACATAATGTTCAGTGCTCATTACATCATGTGCCCTCCTTAATGACCATCATCCAATTACCCCATCCCCCCACTAAATCCAGCAACCCTTGGTTTGTTTCCTATGATTAAGAGTCTCTTACAGTTTGTCTCCCTCTCTGGTTTCATCTTGTTTTATTTTTTCCTCTCTTCCCCTATGGTCCTCTGTTTTGTTTCTTAGATTCCACATATGAGTGAAATCAAATGATGATTGTCTTTCTCTGATTGACTTATTTTGCTTATTGTAATGCCCACATCATTACAAATGGCAAGATTTCCTTTTTTGATGGTTGAGTAATATTCCTGTGTGTGTGTGTGTGTGTGTGTGTGTGTGTGTGTATACATATATACCAAATCTTCTTTATCCATTCAACTGTCGATGGGCATCTCTGGTTTTTCCATAGTTTGGCCATTGTGGACATTGCTGCTATAAATTATTGAGGTCCAAGTACACCTTTGGATTGCTACATTTGTATCTTTGGGGTAAATACCCAATAGTGTGATTGCTGGGTTATAAGGTAGTTCTATTTTTAACTTTCTGAGAAACCTCTATGCTGTTTGCCAGAGTGGCTGCACCAGCTTGCATTCCCACCAACAGTAGGAGGGACCTCCTTTCTCCACGTCCTGGCCAATATCTGTCATTTCCTGACTTGTTGATTTTAGCCACTCTGACTGGTGTGACGTGGTATCTCACTGTGGTTTTGATTTGTATTTCCCTGTTGCCAAGTGATGTTGAGCACTTTTTCATGTGTCTGTTGGCCATCTGGAGGTCTTTTTTGCAGAAATGTCTGTTCATGTCCTCTGGCCATTTCTTGATTAGATTATTTGTTCTTTGGGTGTTGAGTTTGATAAGTTCTTTATAGATTTTGAATACTAGCCCTTTATCTGATATGTCATTTGCAAATATCTTCTCCCATACTGTTGGCTGTCTTTTGGCTTTGTCGACTGTTTCCTTTGCTATGCATATATTTTAAGTCTTTAGCTTAAACATTTCAAACTGCTAACATTTGGGAACTGGTGGATTAGAACTTTATATTGTACATAAAATACCAAAGTGAAAGTTTCTAATGTGTTATTCTTTCATAATTCCACTGACGAAAAAGTTATTGAGCATCTACTAATGCCAGACACTGTGTAAAAGGAATAAAACAATGAGCAAAATGGGAATAATCCTTGCCCTAATGGGGCTTACAGTCAAATGGAGTAAAAACATTAAACAAAAACACAATGTCCTCATTGGGAGGTCAGGGGTTTCTTTGAGAAACAGAATAGGAAGTCCAGATTGAAAGATGAATAAGAAATTACTAATGTAATTGAGGGAAGAACATTGGAGAAAGACCAGGTTTGTGAGGGGAAGGTCATAAGTTCAGGTTAAAGGTGGTCTTTAAGGTTCCTTTGAAATATAGCAGTAGAAATGTTAAGCATGTTGTTGAGTACAAGGGGGTGAACCTGAAAATGGAGATGATAGTGATTAACATAGATACTATAATTGAGACTATGAGGAAAGTATGAGATTGTCTAGGGTGAAATTAGAGAATTAGAGGAAATGAAGGCCTAAGCCTAACCTTGGAGAAATGCCAAAATTTAATAGGCTGACAGTGGAGATGGAAAAAAAAAGAGAGAGGGGAAGAAGAGAGGCGAGCCCAAGAGAGTAGAACTATGGAAGCAAGAGTACACAAGAAGTAGAGACTATTTCAGGGCACTTGGGTGTCTCAGTTAAGCATTTGCCTTCTGCTCGGGTCATGATCTCAGGGTCCTGGGATTGAGTCCTGCATCAGGCTCCTACTCAGCAGGTAGTCTGCTTCTCCCTCTCCTCCTGCTGCTTCCCCTGCTCTTGTGCTTTCTTTCTCTCAAATAAATAAATAATTATTTATTATTTATTAAATAAATAAAATCTTAAAAACAAAAAAGAAGTAGAGACTATTTCAAGAGGTAACAACAGGGGCACCTGGGTGGCTCAGTGGGTTAAGCCGCTGCCTTCGGCTCAGGTCATGATCTCAGGGTCCTGGGATAGAGCCCCGCATCAGGCTCTCTGCTCAGCAGGGAGCCTGCTTCATCCTCTCTTTCTGCCTGCTTCTCTGCCTGTTTGTGATCTCTCTCTGTCAAATTAAAAAAAAAAAAAAAGAGGTAAAAACAGTGTTAAAGGAGGTTAAACAAAGTTGCTGTGAGGCAAGTAAGATAAAGATTGGAAAATGTAAACTAATTTTTGACATGTTGATCATTGTTGACCTTAGTGAGACCTTTTCTCATTTTTTAAAGATTTCATTTGTTTGTTTATTTAGAGAGAGAATGTGAGGGGAAGAGGTGAAGGGAGAGGGAGAGAGAAAATCTCAAGCAGACTCTGAGCTGACATGGGGCTCAATCTCATAACCCTGAGAGCATGACGTGAGCCAAAATCAAGAGTCTGATGCATAACTGACTGAGCCATCCAGGCTACCCTCAATGAGAGCTTTTTAAAAGATTCGTAAGGGTAGAGTTCAGATTGGAATGGGTTAAACAGTAAATGAGAATTTAGGAAAAGGGGACAGCTAGCATAAATGAGTATTTGGGAAATTTGGATATAAAGAATAAAGAGAGAAAAAAGGAAGTAGCCAGAAAAGTTAACAACAATGGAGTAGAAACTAAGAGAAGAGAAGAAATACCCCCATCTCTTACCCCTCTCTTTTTATCAGGCCTTGTATTTTATGTTTTGCTTTTTAATAAATTTCATTTTTAGAGCAGTTTAAGATTCACAGGAAAATTGAACAGATAAGTACAGATTTCCCGTATGCTCCCTGAAACCACGCATGCATAGTCTCCCCCATTATTAACATCCCCCACCAGAGTGGTACATTTGTAACAATTAATGATCCTACCTTGACATAGCACTATTACACAGAGCCCATAGTTTACTTTAGGATTCATTCTTGTTATTTTGCATTCTGTGGGTTTTGGTAAATGCATAATGACACATGTCCACAGTTGTATTATCATAGAGTACTTTCACTGCTTTAAAAATTCTCTGTGCTCTGCCTTTTCATCCCTTCCTCCTCCTAAACCCTGGCAACCACTGATCTTTTTACTGTCTCTACAGCTTTGCCTTTTCCAAAATGTCATAGAGTTGGAGGCGTAAAGTATGTAGCCTTTTCAGATTGGCTTCTTTTACTTAGTAAAATGCATTTAAGTTTCCTCCATGACTTTTCATGGCATGACAGCTCATTTTTTTGTTAGCACTAAATAATATTCCATTGTTTGAATGTGCCACAGTTTATCTATTTACCTACTAAATGTCATCTTGATTGCTTCCAAGGTTTGGCAATTATGAATAAAATTGTTATAAAATCCATTGTTGTGTGTGGACATAAGTTTTCAGCTCCTTTGATTAAATGCCAAGGAGGATGATTGCTGGACTATCTGGTAAGAATATGTTTAGTTTTGCAAGAAACCATTAAACTGTCTTCTAAAGTTCCTCTGCCATTTTGCATTC
This sequence comes from Mustela nivalis, assembly GCF_964662115.1. Classification (NCBI taxonomy): domain Eukaryota; kingdom Metazoa; phylum Chordata; class Mammalia; order Carnivora; family Mustelidae; genus Mustela; species Mustela nivalis. Next base: position 67,434,182 of record NC_139022.1, on the reverse strand, counting down.
CCACTAGCAACCAATGAGAGTTCCTGTTTTTACTCATCCTGGCTAGCATTTGGTATTGTCAGTGTTCTGGATTGGCCATTCTAATAGGTATGTGGTAGTATCTCACTGCTGTTTTAATGTGCATTTCCTGGTGACAAATGTGAAGCATCTTTGTGTATGCTTACTTGCCATTTGAGTATCTTGTTTGGCAAGATGTCTGTTAAGGTCTTTGGCCCACTTTTTAATGTTTGTGTATGTCTGTGTGTGTGCGTGTGTGCACGCGCACGTTCTTACTGTTGAGTTTTAGTTCTTTGTATATTTTGGATAACAGTCTATAGGAAAAACTCACAGTTTATGCTGTGAGTTTCTCCTTTACTCTCATACTACCACCACAACATTTCTGACACCAGGTGTGTGGAATTTTTTCCCCAAACCAAGCTGTTCTCTGCAGCTGGATGTCTTATAATTTAATTCAATTCCAACAGCAACTAGAATTAACACAGACCCCACAAGTTGAGGGCTCAGCCCAGCAAGACTATTCCCCACTTCAGATACCAGTTTCAAGTAGTAGGTTCCCCGCATTACCCACAACTTCTGTCTGACTTGGCTACAGATCAGAGGTTCCCATGACCCTCCTCCCACTTGGATTTCATTTGCTAGAACAGCTCACAGAACTCAGGGAAACACTTAGGCTTACCCGTTTATTATTTAATGAAGGATATGATAAAGAATATAGATGGACATCAGATGAAGAGATAGATAGGGCAAGGTTTAGAAGGGTTCCCAACACAGCAACATCTGTTTCTGTGGATTTGAGGTGTACCCTCTTCCCACTATGTGCATGTGTTTACCAAGCAGGAAACTCCTCAAATCCCCATACTTTGGTGATTTATATAGAGACTTCATCATATAGGTATGATCACTCATTAATTCAATCTCCAGTCCCTCTCCCCATTCCCTGGGAATGGGGGATGGAGCTGAAAAAGACCAATCTTTTCTTTTTTTTTTTTTTTTAGATTTTATTTATTTATTTGAAAGAGAGATAGAGATCACAAGTAGGCAGAGAAGCAGGCAGAGGGAGAGGGGGGAAGCAGGCTCCCTGCTGAGCAAGGAGCCTGATGTGGGGCACAATCCCAGGACCCTGGGATCATGACCTGAGCCACCCAGGCGCCCCTGAAAATTCCAATCTTTTAATCATAGTTTGTTCTGTTTTGTGAGTAGCCTCCCTCTTGAAGCGATCCAAGAGCTCACCAAGAATGGCCTCCTTAGAACAAAAGACACTCCTATTACCAAGTAAATTCCAAAGGATTAGGAACTTTGTCAGGAACCAGTTTCAAAGACTAAATATTAGAACAAAACATGTTCCTAATGTTCTTATCACTTAAGAAATTATAAGTTTTAGGAGTTCTGTGTCAGGAACTAGAAACAGAGACCAATATATATTTTTTCTATTATTTCACACACTCCTTTATCAGATATGTCTTTTGCAAATACTTTCTCTCAGTCTGTGGTTTGTTTTCTGTCTCCTGACATTATCTTTTGCAAGGCAGAGTTTTTAAATTTTAATGAAGTCCAACTTCTCAGTTATTGCTTTCATAAATCATGGCTTTGGTATTATATCTAAGAAGTCATCACCAAGCTCAAGGTCATCTAGATTTTCTCTTATGTTATCTTTTAAGAGTTTTGTAGTTCTGTGTTTTGCATTTAGGCTGTGGTCCATTTTGAGTTAATTTTGGTGAAGGGTGTAAGATCTACCTAGACTCATGCATGTGGAAGTTTAGTTGTTCCAATACCATTTAAAATAAAATAAAGTCCAGTATTGTCAGTCCTCCAACTTTGTTCTTTCCTTCAACATTATGTTGGCTATTCTGGATCTTTTGCCTCTCCACACAAACATTAGAAACAGTTTGCTGATACTGTAAAATAACTTACTAGGATATTGACCAAAATTGCATTGAATCCAAAGATGAAGTTAGGAGAACTATCATCTTGACAATACTGAGTCTTACTATCCATGAACATGGAATATTTCTCCATTTATTTAGTTCTTTGACCTCATTCTTCAGAGTTTTGTGGTTTTCTTCATATAGACTCTATACATATTTTGTTAGGTTTGTATCTAAGTATTTTGTGTGTGGGGGGTGCTAATGTAAGTAGTATCAGATTTATAATTTCAAATTCCATTTGCTCATTTTTGGTATATAGGAAATATATATTGACTTTTGTGTATTAACCTTGTATCCTGAAATCCTTCTATAATCGCTTATTAGTTTCCAGAGTTTTTGTCTCATTCTTTCAGCCCAAAACTGACCTTTGTATATTAACCTTGTATCCTGCAACCCTTCTTTTTTTTTTTTTTTTTTAAGATTTTATTTATTTATTTGACAGAGTGAGAGAGAGATCACAAGTAGGCAGGAAGGCAGGCAGAGATAGAGGGGTAAGCAGGCTCCCTGCCAAGCAGAAAGCCCAATGCGGGGCTCGATCCCAGGACCCTGAGATCATGACCTGAGCTGAAAGCAGAGGCTTAACCCACTGAGCCACCCAAGTGCTCCTCCTGCAACCTTTCTACAATCACTTACTAGTTTCCACAGTTTTTGCCTCATTCCTTCAGATTTTCTGCATAGATGGTCATGTCATCTGTGAATAAAGACACTTTTATGTCTTCCTTCCAAATCTGTTGAAAGGAATGATAAGAAGGAACTTTCTTGCCTTGTCCCTAGTCTTAGTGGGAAAGTGTCAAGCTTTTCACCATTAAGTGTGATGTAGCTATGGGTTTTTTTATAGCTATTCTTTATCAAGTTTACAAAGTTCCGCTCTACTTGTTTACTAAGAGTTTTTTTGATGAATGGGTGTTTGATTTTGTCAAATGCTTTTACTGCATCTGTTGATATGATCACATGATTTTTCTTCTTTAACCCATTAATGTAGTGGATTATGTTAATTGATTTTGGAAGGTTGAACCAGCCTTTACATACCTGTGATGAGTCCTACTTGGTCATGATGTATTATTCTTTCTATACATTGTGGGATTGGATTTGGAAATATTTTATTGACCACTTTTGCTTATATGTTCATGAGAGATACTGGTTTTCTGTTTCCTTTCTTTTTTTTTTTTTTTTTTAAGATTTTATTTATTTATTTGACAGACAGAGATCACAAGTAGGCAGAGAGGCAGGCAGAGAATAGGGGGGAAAAGCAGGCTCCCTGCTAAGGAGAGAGCCCAATGCAGGGCTCAAGCACAGGACCCTGAGATCATGACCTGAGCTGAAAGCAGAGGCTTTAACTCACTGAGTCACCCAGGTGCCCATGTTTCCTTTGTTGTAATATTTGTCTGGTTTTGGTATTAGGGTAATGTTGGCCTCTTAGAATAGGAAGTATTGCTTTATTTCTTGTTTTTTGAAAGAGATTCCCCTCCCCTTTTAATAGCTCTATTGAATTACCTTTGACATGTAATAAAATGCATATATTTGGAATATATAATTCAATAAGTTCTAACATATGTATTTAAAGTGGAAATATTTTTATTTTGTTTTACCTCAGAACTACAATTTATAAGAATATTTAGCTTGCTTGAATATAAAATATTATATTTTTTTTAAAAACCAAAATGCTGTATGTTGAGATATAATAGTTTATCTGCTATCTTTTGTACCTTTGGCTTTTATTAGGCAAATATATTATTTTTACAGTATAATATCATACACTAATACTGGTTATGCCTTGATGAATCACAAATTTATAGCAGACTTTAAAGAGCCAAAAAAGAATGTATCTGATTTGGAAAAATTGATATTTTCAAATACGTCACACTACATCCCTGGAACTTTAAATACAAATTGATTATTAGTAAAAATGTCCAATGTGTCAGAATTTCCATTTGTTAAAAAATAAGACAACAACCACAAAACTTTCTGTTTCTATTCTGAGCTTTTTTTTTTTTTTTTTTGCAAATTGTAAAATTTCTGTGTTTTATTCCTGATAAACTTATACTCTCTCTTTTGTTTTTGTTTTTGTTTTTTTCATTTTTTGCATGTTTTTTAAAAAATAAATATATACTGTATTATTAGCCCCAGGGGTGCAGGTCTGTGAATCTTCAGGTTTACACACTTCACAGCACTCACCATAGCACATACCCTCCCTAATGTCCATAACCCCACTACCCTCTCCCTACCCCCTCCCTCTCTCTTTTGTTAAAATGACTTTCACTGATTTACATGAAAGTAAACAGTACCCAAAAAAGACAATGACTGAAAAACTTTGTTTCTTGAAGAACCAGCTATTGGCAGGTATTGAAAGAAACAAAAACAAACAAACTAAAAAATCAAATATATGCATGTATTTGGCCAAAGATGAAAAAAATGCATATTAATGTTTCTGGGTTAAAACAGTCTTTTAACAAATTTTTGCAATTTTTTTAAAAGATTTATTTATTTTAGAAAGAGAGTGAGAAACCATGTAGGTTGGGAAAGGGGCAGAGGGGGAAGGAGAGGGAGAGAATTCCAAACTCCCCACTGAGCACGTGGCCCAACTTGGGGGCTCTGTCTCACAACCCTCAGATCATGACCTGAGCCAAAACCAAGAGTCAGACACTCAACCAACTGAGCCACCCAAGCAGCCCAACAAATTTTGGTAATTTGACACTTCTCTCCCAGTTATACATAAAAGAATTTGTGATTATATAAAACCAGATTTATAAGTACCAAAAGACGCTTAGTGGCCTTTCAGCAACTGACTTTCTTAGTTAAGAGATCAGTAGTGGTTTTTTGTTGTTGTTGTTGTTTTTAATTTTTAAGATTTATTTATTTGAGAGAGAGAGAGAGTGAGCCAGGGGGAGGGGCAGAGGAAGAAAGAGAATCCTGAAACAGATTTGCTACTGAGTGTCGAGCCTGACATGGGGCTCAATCCCAGGACCCTGAGATCATGACCTGAGCCAAAATGAAGAGTCAGCTGCTCAACCGACTGAGCCACCCAGATGCCCCAAGAGATCAGTAGTTTTTAATAACTTTATTTACCTGACCATGTTTTATAATACCCAGTTAATAGCCTTGTGTGTTAGGAAACTTAAGTAATTCAACAGAAGATTCTTAGAGAAAAAGACTTTATGATGTGAGTAAGTTACATTCTTAGCTAATTGTTAAGTCCCCCAATAATGGGTCCATGAATAAAGGAGCGAGACTGATACAAAGTGAAGGTCAAGCAAAGCTTTATTTCGCACCAAGCATCAAGAATCAAACCAAACGTTCGGGGCCACACCTCTTACAGAGAGGGCGACCTCTCTCTGCTTCACAGACTAGCTTTTAAGGGCAAAGGCCATATGGTTAGGCCTGGCCATGCACAGGTGGCCAATGAAATTGTAACACACAGCACAGTCATGTTAGGTCACACATAAATGACCAATTGATTTACAATTTACCCTAGTAGATATTTGAATTAGCCTATCACCTTGGTCAGAATTGGCGCCCAAAAGGTGCCCCAAGGGGCGGGGCCCATACTCCTTGGTAACTAGGGAGACAGTATGCGTCCCCCTACTGATCTGATGTCTCCACCTGGCCTGACCCACCCTTGTATTTAGGGTTTGTTACCTGGGACTGGTTTCCGGACATGTTTTTAAGTAAGTCCCTTGGGGAAGAGCTACAGGGACAGTTTAAGGGTTAAACAACAAGGTTATTGTTTAACCTGGATGGAAGTGCTCTAGCTAAAATAGGTTCTTACACTAATGTTTTCTAGCATCTATATTATAATATATATTGAGATCTAGTTCATATATGATACTACATTTTATGTGCTACAGTTCAAATTAAACGGTTTTTACCCTCAAGGGGAACAGAGAAAGTTACCCATTATTAAATCTAACTGTTACCTTTTTTCTGAGAAAATGTCACAAATATATATGTTGGGGTTCTGAGCTCAGTGACTCCCTGAGGGGCAATTTGGTATAACACAGTAAATTATAATTCTATCAGTTAGGAGTCATCCACCACAATCTAGAAATTTGTTCTTCTATAGGTTAAATGTTAATCTTTAATGAAATTACATCTTTCTGAATCATATTTCCTCTCTTGCCAAGGAATTTCTAGGTATTTAGTTTGATTTGGGGAAAGGACTATAATACTTTTTGATCACAATGGGACAGTTTGGTAACATATCATAATGCTTTGGTAACTGACTGGCTGGATCTATATATGAAATAATTCTCCATTCCCTGTGGTTGTAGAATAGCCTCTAATGCATGATTTTTTTTATATGGCTTTAAAAAAAATCCAAAAGCCATTAAAACTTTTTATTTACATTGCTTTGAGTTTTCAGATTCATGTAACAGATACATTCAGTTTAACCATTTTAATCTTTATGCCAAAGATGAGCCTTACGTTGCATGAGTATAACTCCTTCCTCATTTCTTTAACCATTGACAAATGCATATTTATTCTGCACTTGTTTTTTATTTTCCAAACCTGGTTGAATTGCTCTAGTTAAAATAAGATATACTGATCAGTGAACAGGAAGCCAGTGCAGATGATATATTTGTGAGAGTCTTTCTCTGGTCCTCTCATGCTTCTACCTTAGGTAACATTTTAGTAGTCAGTGTAGGCCTTAATAACATTATTTTCCAGTACAGATCTTCAGTACTGGTAAAAATATATCTGGTTACAGTGTTAGAAAGCATCCTTTAAGTGATTATCATTTACTCCTCATCATGGAAAATTGGTGAGGTCTGCTGACTCAGTTATTCTTTATTTATTTAAGAAATACTATTTTTATTTAAGAAAATTATTTTTATTTTTAATTAAGAAAATTAATTCGGTCTGCAAATTATGTGACTGTCTGCCATGACATATCACTGCTAGGCAGCATATGAAGAGGCAAAAAAAACAAACAAAAAAAAAAACGTAATGCAGAGTTACTGTTACAGAAATATGTGTTAACAGTGGTTTTACTTCAGCAGGCCCCAAATCCGAAAAGGCGAAAGATACAAGCAAAGGCGTTTCACTCACTAATACTGCAGATGTGTTGAAAAAAATCGAGGTAAGGTTTTCTTCTTGCTATCTGAGCAAGCTGAAAAAGTGTCATGCCTTCTTTCATCTTTTTCAGTCTTTCCACCTTCTCTCACTTTTGATAATATGTGGATTTGGCAGAAACAAGCCCATCACACAGGGTAACTGGAAAGATTTGAACATTGTTGGCTGGGATATAAAAAAAAGTTCCATCCTGGGGCACTTGGGTGGCTCAGTGGGTTAAGCCGCTGCCTTCGGCTCAGGTCATGATCTCAGGGTCCTGGGATCGAGTCCCGCATCGGGCTCTCTGCTCAGCGGGGAAGCCTGCTTCCACCTCTCTCTCTCTGCCTGCCTCTCTGCCTACTTGTGATCTCTCTCTGTCAAATAAATAAATAAAATATTTTTAAAAAAAAAAGCTCCATCCTGTCCCTTTTTTTTTTTTTTTAAATTTATTTGTCAGAGAGAGAGGAGCGAGAGCGAGCACAAGCAGGCAGAGTGGCAGCAGAGGCAGAGAGAGAAGCAGGCTCCCTGCCAAGCAAGGAGCCCGATGCAGGACTCAATCCCAGGACCTAGGATCATCACCTGAGCCGAAGGCAGCGGCTTAACCCACTGAGCCACTCAGGCGTCCCCATCCTGTCCTTCTTTACCACTTACCTGTCAATGTACCTTACCTTCTGTCACCTACTTCCTTTCCCATGTATCACTACTTTCCCCTTACACTGGAATTACATATGGGAAAGAAACATGAGTTACATACCTAAAATGTATTTCTTTTAAAAAAAAGTCTCAGGGTTTGTTTTTTTTTTTCCTATTTTTACTCATGTACTTTGTTAGTGCTTTTTTTTCTGTCTCTCGGTAAGTGTAGAAGATTCTATTGAGAAAAAAGTAGATCTTATAGAACTACTTTTATGCCTTCATTGTTTTTAATATTTCAAAAATTGAAAGATAAAATATCCAAAAGGTTAATAAACTGAAAATTTGCCCTCCCATCCCTGTCCCTAACCATCTAGTTCTCCTCTTGTACAACCAGTATTATCAGTTTCTTATAGATGGATCTTCCAGAAATATTTTATGTGTAACAAATAACAGATTTTTTCTTTTTCTTTTTCGTGACAAAAGCTAGCATATTATACTCTTCTGCATTTTCATTTTATCACTTGTAATCAATGGAGACGGCTCTACGTTAGTCTGTGTAGAGTTTGCCTCATTTTTTTTTTCTTTTTTGGCTGCACTATAAGAATGAACCATAATTTATTTAACCAGTATTGTATTGATGGCCAAGTTTCATCTAGAGCTTTGCTATTATAAACAGTGCTATAGTGAATTTATATTAAATATGTCATTTTACATCTTCAAGTAGGTTTCTTGAAGTGGATTTCTTGGGTCAATAGTTATGTATATCAAATAATATGGATAAATATTGACAGACCACTCTCCATGGAGGTTATGCCAATGTATTCCCACTGTCCTTGCAGATACTACCTTGCACTGATGGTAATGATCATGATGATAATGATAGCAGCTTATTATGTACCAGGCTCTTTGGTGAAAGATATTTACATACCTTATGTCCTGAAGACTTCATAACAACAAGGAGAGATGGGTATTTTTCTTCCTTACTTACAGATAAGGAGGTCAAGGCTTTGAAACTTTTACTTGCCTGGTCAAGTTGGCACAGCTCTGTGATAACAGAAACTCAGTTATTTTATTTTTTGGCTAGTGCTTGAGCCAGAGATAACATATCTGAAAATAATGGCAGGAGGATATTGAGGGAATAGCGATAACTGTCAGGTTTAACCGTGGTGGAATGATGGGAAGGGTTGCAGAACTAGCAACTGACTCTTCTTAAAGCTTCCTGGAAAGAAGTTGCTAAGATGACATGTGCTATAAGGAGGATTGATCTGAATGTGGTTTCTCATCAGAACAAATTGTGCTTCCTGATTTTCTACATTAAACACCTTTTTCATTTTGCACATGTTAAAACTGAAGTTTTAAATCTGAAAATTAAATGAGTTAGGTTTTTTTGTATCTCTCGGTTAATGAGCAAAATTAGCTTCTGGATGACTTTCTTATTGTTCATTTCTTCAGCAAAAGTAGTTGCAGGTTTTAATATAATAAAACTGTGGATGGGGCGCCTGGATGGCTCAGTGGGTTAAAGCCTCTGCCTTTGGCTCAGGCCATGATTCCAGGGTCCTGGGATGGAGCCCCCACATTGGGCTCTCTGCTCAGCAGGGAGCCTTCTTCCCTTCCTCTCTCTCTGCCTGCCTCTCTGCCTACTTGTGATCTCTGTCACATAAATAAATAAAAATCTTAAAAAAAAAAAAAACTGTGGATGGAGAGAAAGTAACAAACAGTCAAATCTCATGTGTGTGAATAATCAGACAGCAGTAAGCTAATATTTGAGCCTCTGTCTGCTTGACATGGGAAACTCTATAGGTTGGCTGCATATTATTTTAACTGGAATAACTCTTCCCTCTCTATAAGTTAACTGTTTGAGAAGTGTTTTCACATTGTGTTCATCACATTATTATTTTTTTTTTAAAGATTTTATTTATTTATTTGACAGACAGAGATCGTAAGTAGGCAGAGAGGCAGGCAGAGAGGAGGAAGCAGGCTCCCTGCTGAGCAGAGCTCCCGATGCGGGGCTCCATCCCAGGATCCTGGGATCATGACCCGAGCCAAAGGCAGCGGCTTAAACCACTGAGCCACCCAGGTGCCCCTTCATCACATTATTCTTTTTTTTTTTTTTTTTAAAGATTTTATTTATTTATTTGACAGAGAGAAATCACAAGTAGATGGAGAGGCAGGCAGAGAGAGAGAGGGAAGCAGGCTCCCTGCTGAGCAGAGAGCCCGATGCGGGACTCGATCCCAAGACCCTGAGATCATGACCCGAGCTGAAGGCAGCAGCTTAACCCACTGAGCCACCCAGGCGCCCCCTCATCACATTATTCTTAAAACAAATCTGTAAGGTAGTAGTGGGTAAATAGTTAAATCTCACAGAGGAGGAAATGGAGACTAAAAAGTAGACAAACCAAAATTAGTAGCTTAGCACACAAAGAAAAAAGTAAGGAGACAATGTGTGTGGCTCAGAGATCATTTTTTTAAGTTTAATAAATCTACTGTAGTTAAGCGATTTAAGTATTTTATGGGTTTGACTTAGGCCTATGTAATACAAATAAAGTTGTTATTTTTTAAAATATTTGAAATGATAGTAATGGAAATAAAGACTTCCTAGACCTACAGAGCAGTGAATGATTTTTGTGTTTTAAAAACATGTTCCAGGGACACCTAGGTGGCTCAGTCATTAGGTATCTGCCTTCGGCTCAGGTCATGGTTCCGGGGTCCTGGGATCAAGCCCCACATTGGGTACCCTTGCTTGGCGGGGAGGCTGCTTCTCCCTCTACTTGCTCCCACTGCTTGTGCTCTCTCTCTCTCTCTGTCAAATAAATAAATAAATAAAATGTTTTTTAAAATAAAAAATAAAATAAAAACATTCTCCATAGTTGGTTTAAATATGCTTATTGCTAATTATGAAATAATAGCTAATAGGATTTTTCAAATAGAGTATATACCTTACGCAGAGCTAAATAAGTACAGCACTACAATTCCCTTGTAACTACACAAAATTTATGAGTCGTAGACCTCTTTACTGTAATTAGATTAAAATAGAAAAGACTCCATATGTTAATGTCAACATAGCATCATTATATGTGGGTGTGGGTGTGTGTATTTGTAGACACTTCCAAAGATATATCTATAAACACTATTTTGTTTATTTGCGATTTTCCAAACGGATTGTCAATTTGAAAAATTGCATGTGTTATAGTAATAACTCATATAAGGCAACATGAGTCAGTGTGAAGATAAATCATCTTATGTCTTTTACCTTTGTTTTATTTGTTCTCCCTCAGTGGAATGAGGTAAAAAAGTGGAATTTGAATTTTCTTTAAAGATTTTATTTGTTTATTTGACAAAGAGAGAGACACACACACACACAGCAGGCAGAGGGAGAGGGAGAGAGAGAAGCTGAGCAGGGAGCCCGACACAGGGCTGGATCCCAGGATTCTGGGATCATGACCTGAGCCAACAGCAGATACTGAACCAGCTGAGCCACCCAGGTGCCCCATAACTTAAATTTTGATTAGAAATTGGGTGGCTCAGAGGGTTAAAGCCTCTGCCTTCGGCTCAAGTCATGATCCCAGCATCCTGGGATCAAGCCCTGAATCGGGCTCTCTCCTTGGTGGGGAACCTGCTTCCTCCTCTCTCTCTCTCTGCCTGCCTCTCTGCCTACTTGTGATCTCTGTCTGTCAAATAAATAAATAAAATCTTTAAAAAAAAAAAAGAAAGAAAGAAATTGAATCTTTCTGTAGTGTTTTTATTGCCTTTGATTTCCTTAAATTCAAACTTGAATATAATTAAAAGGATTTTTAAAATAAGTATTTAAGAGCCAGTAAAGGAATAACTAAATTGTAGTCACTCCAAATACAAAATGTGTTTCTCTTTATATGTAATCTACAAAGCAAATATAATAGAATGGAGCATTTGCAGCTATAGAAATTCATGTTCTGTTTATTATTTAAGAACAATCATATCTTAGCTAAAGTGATCCTGTGCTTTAATTATGAGTATTAACATAGAGTCACCTGGCTGGCTCAGTTGGTAGAGCATAGGACTCTTGATGTCAGGGTGGTGAGTTCTAATTCCATGTTGGGCATAGTGCTTACTTTTTAAATAAATACATATATATATATACACACATACAATGTAGACATTTTTGAAATTTATGTGGAAAGATAACAAAATAGCCTTCTGAAAGTTTCTCTCTATGAATTCAATCAATTCAGTGTGTTAGAAGGAGGTAAGGGTGCCTGGGTGGCTCAGTGGGTTAATTAAGCCTCTGCTTTTGGCTCAGGTCATGATCTCAGAGTCCTGGGATCCAGGCTTGCATCGGGCTCTCTGCTGGGCAGGGAGCCTGCTTCCCCCTGCCCCTCTCTGCCTGCCTCTCTGCCTACTTGTGACCTCTCTCTCTCTCTGTCAAATAAATAAATAAAATCTTTTAAAAAGGGGGGGGGGTAAGACAGAAATCGTGAGAATAAAGCATTGTGCTTAGAGCTGATATTGAGCCATCCCTGAGACCCAGTTATGAAGTTAGAAACTCAATGAAAACACTAGTATAATGACAGGACAGAGAGTTCTTCCTTTGTTGAGCAAACTCAAAGTTTCCTAGGTAGTGGCCTGGAGAATTAGAATAAGATGATGGGTAACTGTGTTTTCTTGAAGCTGAGCAGGGAGGTCAAAGTCTAGTGGGTTCCACTTAAATTAATGAGGTTCCTTTATACCAGGAGCTGGAAAAGAGAGGTGATGGTGAAAAATCAGATGAGGAAAACGAAGAGAAAGAAGGCGGCAAAGAGAAGAGTAAAGAAGGTGATGAGGAGGACGACGATGACGCCGCAGAACAAGAGGAATATGATGAAGAAGAGCAAGAAGAGGTAAACTTAGGAACTTTATTAAGGGTTCTCTACTGAGGAGTCAGATATGTGCTATATAGTCAAAATAACAAACCAGAACCAAGTTGATGAGAACGAAGGGTATGTCATCATCACTGGTATCAGTTCCTTAGTATCAAGAGAATGACTTTAACATTGAAATCAAGATACCAAACTGAATCTGGGAGGTAAGAGGAACTTGACAGGCAACTTTGTAAGTGGGAGGCCACAAGTGAAGCGAATCGATCAGATTAGTTGAAGGTTTATCTACATAAAATTTTAAATTTGCCATTACTATAATTAAGGACTTAGTCATTTAGGGTCTGAAGAGGAAACCCCTGCCATACCATCGCGTTTCAAACCTCAAAGTGCGTGTGGACACTGGCAGAGAATAGGTATGATCTAAACTCCAGTATCTGAGTTACGACTTAGTGGTTTGGATTTGGGATTTCTGACTTCTAGAAACATGGTGCATTTCAAAATAAGCTAGAGCCTATCAGGGTGCTTTTGAGTAGGGTAACTTTGTTGGCCACAGTCTCTTTGGGACTTAGTAGGTACCTCATGCAGTAACCCTAGGCTGGGAGTTTCTTCTCCATGGCAGTGAACTTTATCTTCACTCCATTTCAGCTTCCCACATGATGCTAAATCTTTTCTTTATCTGAAAGTGCTGTATCTCCGAAGTCTTTATTATATACTTTAATTCATTTACATTAAATTTTGGATTGTTTTGGAATTTATATTGGTGTAAAGAGAGAGGTTTGGATCCATTTTTATCTATTTCCAAATGGCTGGCCAGCTACTAACTGAATTTATTAAATAATTCGCTTTCTTCATTGATTTGCAATTCCCTTGTACCAGCTATTAGATTGCCACTTCTGCTTAGATGTATATCTGGGACCTAGTTTTGAACCATCACTCTGCTGTTCCAGTTAATAGAAGCTTTTCATTTTTTGTTATTTCTAGGGAAGAATTTTCCTGAGTATTCTTTATTCTTTCAGATAAATTTTAAACATTTTAAAATTAAAAATATCATATTGTGTCCAACTTTCTTTGCAGATCATTCACTTTTTTATCCTGCACTCTGATGTGATTGAGCCTGCCAGACCTCTGATTCTCTATTTCCCCTTTACTTATTCCCTGTCTTAATCTTTCTCCCTCAAGGGCCTAGATCCTTGCTTACCCTTTAACTGCTTTCTTGACATTACTGTCTTCCTGTATGCTCCCAGCACACACTTGAGATCAAGGTAACCTTCGATCAGTTCCTCTGTCTCCCCTTTTCCCTCCAAACCACCTGTTGAGCTTTTCTGAGGAATCCCAGAAACTGATGCTCCTAAAGCAAGACTCACTAGCCCCTTTTTGCTGACTGACACGTTCTCTGTGTTTCTCTTATCATCTGTCTACAGCAATTATTTTAGGTCATCTCTCTCTCTTTTTTTTAATCCCTCTCCTTGTCATCTTTTCCTTTCACTCTTAGCAGATAATAACCTCTTTATACAGAGAATGAAGCTATCAAGAAGAAATTCCCTTGATTTCATGTCCTCTGCCTTCAAACTAAATGTCTTTCCTCCTCCTCCTGTTTTTTAGTGAAAGAAATAGTCTTCATTGTATTTAGAGTTAATTGTCCTTTTTTTGGGGGGTCCATCATCCTTGTGTCCTTTCCCTTTTCATATTTTCAGTCTCTTCCTACTCATCTCTTCCATTCATGCATTAAAGCCTGTTCATCTCTCATTATGAAGTATGTTCCCCATGTTCCTTTCCAAGTGTCCTGCTATCTTTTGGAAAGCTGTTCAGCTGGCTTCACTTGCTCGCTCCCCCACCCTCCTTTCTTTAGTTCTTTTCATCTGATTTCCACCTGTATGCTATGGAAATTATTGCCATCAAGTTCACCAATCGATAAATTTTAGTCCTGATTTCACTTTTCTGCAACATTTAACACTGCTCACAACTTCATTGTTAAAGTATTATTTCCTTTATTTAAATTCAACAATTTAAGGCAATTATGGCATCAACTCTATGCCAGGCATTGTGCTGCATGCCAAGACATAGGCAAACATTGTTGCTTTTCTTGGTTTGGGGGACACAACACTTCTTGGTTTTTTTTCCTGTTTCTGGTGCCTTTTCACGGTCTGTTTTGAGTTCTCTTCTTTCTGATCTTTAAATGTCAGTATTCTTCAGACTCCTTCCCCTGGATTTCCTTTTCTCTCTACAATCCCTATCCAAAATTTTAGTTGCCCTATAAATACCTATTAGTCCTTGTTTATTTTTTTTTTTTTCATTCACTATGCAATAATTGTATGCCATGCATATGCTTGGAATTGTACTAGGCAAGGGGAATATCAAGATAGGAAACAGTTCTCTCATCAAGGATATTGGTGTAGTGGGGAGACACACAAGAGAGGAGACAGTCATAATACACTGAATAATACTATGGTGTGATACAGTACAGGATGCCATAAGGGTACATAAGAGGGACACCAAACTCCATTTTAGTGATGTGAAAAAAGGTATCTCAAAGAAGACAATCTGAAGACTTAATCAGATCAAGATGAGAAATGGACTGGAGGAGATTTGCAAATAAAGGAAAGTGGGCGGAGAAGGCTTGCGGGTAATGAGAGTGTAGCACTAATAGTGTAATTGACCACGTAAGTCAAAATGACTGGACTAGAGAGTTCAAGTAGGGGACATGGAGAGACAAAGCTGAAGACAAATATTAAATACCACGCTGAGCAATATGACTTTATCCTGAGTGCTGCGGGTACCCTTTGAAGGGTTAAAGCAGCGGGATAGTTTTATCGTATTTGTGTTTTAGAAAGCTCATTTGCTTGGATTGAAAGGAACTGTGGTTAAATCATGCTTGAAAGCTTGTTGCTATGAACCAGTGGTGATTTTGCCCTCCAAGGTGTTGTTGGTAGTATCTGAAGACATTTTTGGTATAGCAACTGGTCTTGGAGATCGTGGCATGCTATTATCTTTGAGTGAGTAGTGTTCTGTTTCCTAGACAAGACTCGCTTTTGGAATGCTCTCTTTATAAAGTCTGCTTGAGGTGAACTCTGTTGAAATTAAGATCATCCCTAATAATAGCAAACATCAAGATTCTATTACTTCTGTATTGGGCCTTAGCAGAGTACTAAACACAGTTTATATAAATACATATCATTAAAAAAAAAAAAAAACAACCAAACAAACAACTTTCCACTTTAGTAGAGAAAGGATACATGTTTTGAATATGAGTCTGGGTGAGGGATGAAGAGGGGAGCTCAGTTAAAGACTTTCTAGACTTAAAGTCTTACTCTTGGTGCTTTTTAGCAATTAATTAATGAAAAATTCATGTTAATTAACTTGGCATATTGAGGGTTTGATAAGCATTGTTTTTGAAGAGTAAATGGAGCAAATTATCTAAGTAACACCTCTGTCAATTTAAAGAAACACAGACCTTTTCTTTCTTCAGTCTTTTGAATATTGTAATTAAGGGAAAAAGCAAGGGTTCAAATGAAAGCCAAGGACCACTTAAGCCATCAGTTTCAACAGGTTCTCACTTTGTACCTGTTTCAAGATTATTAACATCACAAAATTACCCAAGGTAAATAAATCACTGAATGTGCTTGGAAGTGTTTGTGACTAAAGCAAAAGTTGCATCTGCTTGACTTTGGAATAGTGAAGTATCCCTTCCAACTCATTTACAAAGTGGTCTCATTTGAACTCTCGACCATGCACCCCTCCCCTGTACACTAGTCCCAAGGCTTCAGCCAGGCTTCCAGATGTTACTGGATTTCTTGGCACCAGAGAAACCAGGCCATCTTCCTGGGGATGCTATGGAAACTTACTGGATACAGAAACTTACAGTGTCAGGGAAGACAAAGTAATAAAATCTGTATCTGAATATTACAAGTTATCTTGCATTATTTATATAAATTTATATGTTAAAAAAAAAAACCCCACTATGCAGGTACTAAAAAAGCTGACATCCAGGTGACCTTCTTTTGAGAATCATCTCTACTTCTTACTTTATCATAACTCTTGCTATAGAGAGTGGAGATGTAGAGATTAATTTTTTGATGGTAGATTTCAATGAAGTAAAATAAACACCCATGGACTTATCACACAGCTTTAACAATCATCAATGTATAACCATTCTTTCAACCACTCATTCATTCATCCAATCCATTCCTATCCCCTGACTTCCATTTCCCATCCACCTTGGATTGTTACAAAGCAAATCCCAGGCATTGTATCGTTTCATCCCACAAACATTTCAGTATGTACTAAAGAATAAGGGCCCTTTAACAACATGACAATATTATTATTATACCTAACATAATGAAATATTTCCTTAATATCATCAAATATTAAGCCAATATTCAGATTTTTTAAAATATTTTATTTATTTATTTGACAGACAGAGATCCCAAGTAGGCAGAGAGGCAGGCAGAGAGAAAAGGAAGCAGGCTCCCTGCTGAAGACAGAGGCTTAACCCACTGAGCCACCCAGGTGCCCCCAATATTTAAATATTTTTAATTGTCTCAAAAAATTTATTGTTCATCCCAGTCAAAATCCAAATATATCCCATACACGGCACTTAGTTAATAACTCTCTTAAATATCTTTTAATCCATATCCAAAATGGATTTTTTAATTTTTGACAGAAAGCACAGAAATATCGGGAATCATTTACATGAATAAGAGTCTTCCCCAGTCTTGATAATTGAAACATTCCCAGGAACTTAATTACTCTTAACCTCAAGGAAACTGAGGGGCCCTAGATGGAATATGGCATTTTCTAGGTTTCATTTCGTGTCTTCGAGCTTGTTTTTTGGCCAGAAGCAAAAATCCCTCTACTTATGCTCTGTTACACACTGTGACTGAAAACCTCAGTTCTGGTGTAGTTTAATGAATGTTAATGTAAATTGGCTTTGTTTCTTGAGTGTCTGTACATTTGTTTGGAGTGTTTAGTGGTATAGGTAACTAAACCATAGATCGTCCTCCTGAGGTGTAATGAATTCAATGTATCATTCTACTGAAGTGTCATGGACATTCCTTCATTTTCTCTTAACTAGTTGGTGCCTGAAAATTATAGGAGGTGATGGTCTTGTGGAAAGCAGCACAGGTAGATGGGAATGAAAAACCAATGTAATTTTTAAGCAGATGAAATAGCAGAGACTTTTCAAAAGCCTACTATGTTTTCTTATTACTTGATATTTAGAAACTTAAAGGGACAGCCTACATTATATTGTTTAATAATGATCTTACTACTCACTTATTTTAATGTTTACTGAGGAATATATCATTTCACTTAGGAAAATGACTACATTAATTCATACTTTGAAGATGGAGATGATTTTGGTGCAGACAGTGACGACAACATGGATGAAGCAACCTATTAGCTAGGAAATTTCTCCAAAAATATCTTGATGATACCACTTCTGAACATTTGGACAGACTTGTTTTCTATTTCTGATAAGGAATATTATATTTTTGTTCCTCTTTTGCTGGGCAGATACTTGCTGTCGAAATACTCAGAACCACTTTGAGTTTACATACTACTTACCTTACCAATCAGTCTCTGATATTCTGACATTTCCTTCTCAACACCCCTGTCATCCGTCTTATGTATTCAAGTGGATTTCTCTTCTATCACTGGGATTTCAATGTGCCCAGAGTTTTTGCATTTTTTAATCTATGTATTCATACTTGAACAAATTACTCTTATGGAACTCGATCTGTTGTAAAACTGTTACTAATCATTATAGTGAATTTCTCTAGTCTGGAAGTTGATGTAATAATACTGCACAAAGAGCACTTTAAAAACAAAGAAACTTGAAAGTAGTTTTATCTTTTTCTTTTGCATGGTCTGTTCTGTGCTGCATTATGACTACAAAACCCTACTGGAGCTCTTACAATTGCATATTTTATGAGATTAGAAGTTTTGTGATCAAAAACATACAGGGAAAAATGCCACTCTGAACTTCATGAATTTCCCAGGTCACATCTCAGCCCGTACAAAAACCTGGAATGAATACTAAAAAAATACTCGAATTTGGAGCCAACTCAATACCATTTAACATATAATCATCTCACTGTCGTTAAGTTTTATTTTTGAATAGCTGGGCTTATGAAAAATTAGATATCTAATTTTGTACTTTACAAAAGTATAGAGAAAGTTCTAGTTGTATAAATCTCACTGCAGAATCCATGTGTACAAAATCTGTAAGTTGTCATGGCCATTGTTAAATTTCACAGGACTCAGTTATCCAATTGATTTGTAGAACAGTGCAGAATAAAACTCAGGTCATTTTAAAGTTAAGATTAATCTTTTTGGTTTTGATTAAAAACTGGCTCCCCTGACTTTTAATATCTTGGCAGAGTAAATACCTAGACCCCCAGCATCCAAACACACACAAATGCCAAAGATTTTCAAGGGAATTAATATTGTATATTTTTAAGTGATTTCTTAATATTCTCTACCAAAAAACAAAGATTATTTTTCCCTTTGGGGAGGATAGTCCCATTACCTTCGAACCTTGAGAATCAAAGCCCTAGATTCTGTTTCTACCTTTACTATAGACTCAACTTTGAAAATGAGCTTGGTTAAGTTTTCTGTGCCTTAGTTTCTCCACCTGTACACTATTTCCTATAAAAATTGCTTACACACTAACCGAAATTTGCCGTGTATATTCATTCATACCTTACAGAAATGATCACTTCTTAAACTTGGTTCTCACCCTCTGAAAACTGGTAGCTTCATTAAGTGACTGACTGAAAACAAGCATGTTGTCCTCACAAACTATTTTATACTGATTTTCCCATCTTATGTTCCGGAGGGAAGGACTGAAGAAAATTTATGTCTTGTGCCATTTTGAAACATGACTTTCTCAGGAAAAACATCACTTTCAATTTTAATACTTCCTCAGATTATTCAAGGTGAGTGTAAAGACCATTGTTAGTTCAGTGTGCCCATCACATGTGAATTATTTGTTGAAATAAGTTTCTAGGAAATTTTAAACATTCTAAATGGAAAACAAAAGAAAGTCCATGTTAAAACAGCAACCTACTAGACTTAAAGGTTCTAGTTTTAATGGGCAAATAGTCACTTAGGATTGTTAAATAAAACATTGATATTTTATTCTCTCACCTCCTTAATACTTTAGCCAAATACCATTTAATTTATAGAAATCTGATCTCAACGGTTCTATTTACCTGCTTCAGTTTAACTCTGCAGATGACCCTGTGAATTGGTCAGACGCACTTAAGATACAGGTATTTATTTTCCTAGCTTTCAGTTTTGCCTCCAGTTTTAGTCCACAGATGGTAAGACAGCCCCTTTGGGCAGGGATTTGCTTCAGGAGCCCCCAGCCATCTGCCTTAAGTGCACTGTCTTCCTCTTTTTATAAGTTCAAAGTAGACTAACTGTGAGGACAGGGAGTATTTGCAGGTTGCTTTACCAGCATGAATCTTGTCCTTCTGGCTTAAAATCTGAGACTGTGAAGTTAGTTATTCCGTAAGAAGGTAAACTTCAATGCCGAGGTAGCCTCCTGTATATAAAAAAGTACTTGTTGGTGAAATGTCTTTAAAATTGCTGTATTAATAGGCCAAACTGTTTTGTTGCTATAATGCTTATTTTCCTGTTTACACATTAAATTCTTACAAAACAATTTTGTGTCCTTTTGTTTTATATAAACATGATTTATTTTGAACCTACTTAAATGTATGAGAAAACAGATTTGTTAATACAGGTTTTATGTAGTGAAATAACTATTTACTGAGCAAGTATGACAGTTACCAAGTATTCTTAATAAGCCCACAAAAGAAAACATTAGGTGATTAAAGTCATGTTAACAAATGAAGAGATTTGGCAGATAGTGTAGTATTAGTGAGACCACTGCTGTCGTGGACGGACAGTGGATACAAGATAATACTAAGGAATTTGGAAGATTTTGTTAACTTTCTACCCCCACCACATTAAAATGTACAGTGTCAATGGCTTTGCCTTAATATACTTAAAGGCTCTAGAGTAAAAACTTTTTATTAAAAAGTGAGCTTAAATACAATTTTAAGGGGAAAAAAGAATTACATCACAAATTCCTCCATTAAATAAAAACTTCAAACAACTTTTTCAGTTCTTTTTGCTACTGGTTAATTTTGAAAAATATCCTTGAAGTGGAAAGGTTGTTTCATGATAAAAATTTACATTTAGATCATGGTGCTAAACATGTGACCCACAGCTTGCTAATAAGCAGCCATGGACCGTGCCTGTTAAAGACTTCTTCCCTGTTACCCAAGTACATCCAAAGGACACCCAGCTGACATTTGTTTTCATTTATGTCCTATAAATAACTCAGTGGACTTTATTTCTGTATAACGGGAAAAATATGAATTGGTAAACCTTTGGCACTTCTATCTACCTTACACAGTATGTCTACATCAAAGAGTTTGACAGAAGAGGAGAAAACATTTGTTTTATTCAATTAATTCACCAGCTTCCATTTTAGACTGAATAATAAAATAGAAACTTTATTACATTTGGCATATCTTTTAAAATATGAAAAATAAGGGCAAAAAGTTTTAAAAACCAGTTTTACAGATGTTCATGCTAACAATGTTCTACAATTCCATTTTGCCTTTGTATAAAATACATTATACAAAAGATTTATAGTATCTGCATACATAAAAAGAATTAAATAAAGCATTCAGATAGTTCTATGATCTAACAGTGCAATATGCACATACGTGGAAGAAAAATACTGATTTCCTGAGCAATGCTGTTGTAATTCAAAATAAGAATGCTACCCATCATAATGCACCTGTTAAACACAGACTTCTAAAAACCCACGTTTACCCTGTAACGCTCTGACTGGATCCTTGCTTCATGATATTTCTGAAACATTCTTCATATTCTCAAGTAGGTAACTTTAGAAGTAGATACCTTAAGAACTAATTTAGTAAGTAGTGGTTCATTTAGGAATGCTTGCTGAACAAGCAAGCAGAGTACAGAAAAAGAAAAGCTTTAAAAAACACAAAAAGTCCTTCGGAAAAGCTCATTTAACATTAGTCTTCTTTCTAATTATAATGATCCATTTTAACCTATCTTTTGAAGAGGTGAATCTCATAATTTTCTAGTAGAATGGCAAAAATTTTAAATGGCATTCAATAGTTCAAAACAACTTAACCATTTGTAGCCAGCCTTAAAAAAAAAAAAAATCTGCCCTAAAAATAGCAGATTTTTCTTCACTTACAACTCCCAAGTTTTTAAGTGAACCAAATGCAGTGATTCACAATTGTTAGCATATATATAACATATGTACCTTCTAATGTAAAGCATCCAAGTAAATTCAAATAAGGATTTCAACACAGTTTTAAATCCATAATATCAAGTAACTCATTAAGTTTTACAAAGCAATTATTTGCTACAAATTTTGATGTATATTAGTACTTTTTAAAAGGTCAAATTATTCTAGATCTATTAAATGCTTAGGAAATTTTTTTTAAATGACCATTAAAGATTAGAATCTAAAATTCTATATATATGACATATATAGAATTATATAGGATTCAAATATATAGAAAAAGGAAACTGCCTGATTGTATCATAAGGATATATTTCCTTCGCGAAACAGGACATGCTGCAAGACAAAATGGTTTTTAATCAAGTACATAGGACACTTCACTACTTTAAGTTAGTTATTTTGGAAATCAGATCTATCACAATTTCAAAGCAGCACTAGCAAAAAGGAATCACTGACTCTGTAATTTCATCAATTTGATGTAAACAAAGTTCTTCATTCTACCCTAAAATAATCCAATCCATTTTTCTTCCCTAAAACTTGATTTTTCAGCAAGCATAATAAATAAAATGTAAACTGACCAAGTTAACACTGAACATAAATTAGATCATATACTTTTTTTTTTAAGATGCCAAGGCACATTAAAACAATTTTTAAAATTCCAATCTAAAAGTTATTCAACAAATGATTTTGCTATAACTTCCATATTAACACTTTCCAATAATTGTCTAAGGCCCTCTAATACATGCAAGGGCTTTAATGCTTGACTTCTTTGTCCTTTTTTTTTTTTTATGATACTTTGCTCCTGAAAGTACATGAAACTTCATTTACCATATGCACTTATTCACCCCTTTTTTAAAAATCAGTATTGGAGTTGGAAATATAAAATGACCAGTTAAAACCTGAAACATTAAAAATTAGGAAATAATGCCCAGAAAATGAGGTGGTGTTATATAACTTAAGGTACACACTTTATTATACACAAAACAGGCAATCCAGACTCCACCAAACTTTCTTCTAATGAATCATTTGGTTACATTTTTAAAATACATACTTGAAGAAATTAAATGATGGAAATCAGTATGTAAATGATCCTTATTTGGCCAGACTATGTCTGATCCCCAACAAATCTTACAAAGTAGCACTATCAAGCCCTTTCAACTGATCAACACACCTGTGGCCTCTGTTTCCCCAATGTGATGCTATGTTCAGAGGGAAAAAATGGTCTAAGTTGGACATTTCCTCTTTGAAAAATGTAGGTTAACAGACCAACAAATAATTTGTCTGTTATTGTTAATGCAAAAGGTCTCTTGCACCTTTGCTTTTGCTTAATGAACCCTTTCTTCAACAGACCAGAGGGAGCCAGTGAAAATCTGTTTTAACCCTATGAAGTTTTCCTTGATAGTGAAGATGGAGACGAATTTATAGGGCCTATGAATCCCACTGGACCATCAGAAATAATCCTTAATTTTAATTCTAAAACTTGTATTAGCTTACATAATGTAATATTATAAGGCATTAAATGTAATTAAGGCATGTTACTGCATATAACACAGCAACAACTTATCACAGTATGTAAGGATTTATTTCCTAAATAATGCTAACTCATGTAACACTTTTCATTAAAGAATTACAAAAGTGCTTTCAAATAACAGAAGCAATTATAATCACAGAAGCAGAGGCAGAGAGCTTTAAGAGACAAAGATTACTTTTAGGTCTTGACCTAATCCAGTGTTCTAGTGACCAAATGGCAACTTCCTAACTGCAAAACATTATTCTGGGGGGCTTATAAATTTTATTTTGCTTAATATATTTAAAATTAGTAACTTTAAACCAAAAAATAATTTGAAAAATAAAATTTAAACATAACCAGGCTTGAATAAGAAAAATGATGCATTTTCTGAGTTAACAACTTCCTAGACCCATATTTCAATTCATTTTTGCTTTAAGCATTGATACAACAGATACAGATTTACAGCTTTCAATATCAACAACTAGCAAGTGTAGGAATTTATACTCAATCTACTTGTAACTGGCTCCAAAAAAAGGGTGAAAAACAAAAGCATCTTCAATCTCCCTAACTTCTGCCTTTAAAGTGGTTATTGAATATAACTGATTCACCACACGCCAGATATACATGATCATTAACACTGCAATTATGAGCCAACTGCTATGTTTTGTGTTGAGCAGCAGGTGACTGAGAATCTTGGCGATATAGTTTATGATCATGTTGGCCAAAGGGTATTCCTTTAGTTGGACCAATTCCATTTTCTACTTCTCTCTGTTGTGATGGGGGTGTCACTCCTGAATGCAAATGTGAAGAATCCACTGTTGAATGGTGACTTACATCCACTTTAGCTAAAATTTCATAATACAGCAAATAAAATACAGGCGTTACTATACCTACTATCAACATTATCACTACAGCTGTCCACCACCCTATTCCCCAGTCCGCTCCATAATAAGGATCCTTACGTTGAGTGTTTTTGTTATCAGGTTCAAAGCGTATTTGTTGTGCTGTTAAAGCAGATACTACCTCATTAAGGTTCTCTCTTTTGGTGTCTGTACATTTTACTATTTGTTCTATGTCTCGATCTACTTCTTTTAAAAAGTTATCAGCTGACTCAGTGGAAGAAAGAGAATCATTAGCTAGCAAAATTTCCTGTTGTTCTGGAACATACTGAACAGACGAAGGACGTAAAGCCTGTCTTCCTTTTGGAGGATAAAGTGTTTCAGTCAATGAACTAAACTTTTTAACTGGAATTTTAATAGACCTAAGGGCAAAAAAGTCTTGGTCGCTGATGAGATTGTTAACCCTCTTGATATCCGCTACCTGTTAAGAAACAAACAAAAAAAAGCAACATTCATCTGAATTCTCCATCAAAATAGAGGTAACAATAGTCATTCATCCCAGTTACTTTTGGAAGGGAAAAAAGAAAATGGAGCTTAATTATTAGCAGTATTAAGTTATCACACCCAGATTTTATTTTGTGGTTAACAGTTCTTTTTTTTTTTTTTTTTTTTTTTTTTTTAAAGATTTTATTTATTTTATTTGACAGAGAGAGAGATCACAAGTAGGCAGAGAGGCAGGCAGAGACAGAGTGGGAAACAGGCTCCCTGCTGAGCAGAGAGCCCGATGTGGGGCTCGATCCCAGGACACTGAGATCATGACCTGAGCCGAAGGCAGCGGCCCAATCCACTGAGCCACCCAGGCGCCCCGTGGTTAACAGTTCTGCATCACTTTTGATCTACCGGTCTTGGGAAATCACTAATTACTTGTTACTATCACCCATGTATTATTAACAGTAATCCTAGGTATTTAAGTAGATTCTGGGATCCTTTGATATTTCTCTTTGTACATCATGCACAAATATCACACTTTCTATTGTTTGTAAACAATTTGGGAAGGAACAATTACAAATATTTATGTTCTTTCTTCCAGTCTAGCAATTAAAGTGTAGGCAAATGTCAACTTACCCAACTAAAATTACCACATTTTATCAAAACTCAGTTGCCATCCACTCTAAGATGTGTCATTATTTTATATATGGGGGGGGGGGGAGACCTAAAACACCAAATATTGAGGATACCACCATTCTAATTTCAAAGATGTTAAAATGTGTGAAAAAACATGCATCTTAGAATTGATAACATAATTTTACTTCCTCATTGTCTTCTGGTGACATTTTTCCCAAACTTCTCAGTGTTCATGCATTGTCAATTACCCCCAAGACTGGTCATTATTTATAAGCTTTCCCAATATATTATATGGTTCTCACCTTATCTGTATATCCTATCCATCTGCCACTGTCAAGAGGGAGAGCATGGGAGTGTTCCTCAGATTACCAATTATGATAGGCTCTCCCACCACCTTTAAGTAATTAGTCCCATTCATGACTTCCGTCAATGCTTTAACCTAAGCTCTGATCATTTATCACCTGACTGATGTCAGAGAGGCAAAGTGCTTAGTCTAGGATAAAACTTTTGTGGTGGCCAACTCTATGGTTAATGATGCCATTTATTAAGATATGGAACACTCTGGAGGGAGAAAGAGAATAAACACAGATTTTATACACGTTGACTTTGAGGTGACTGAAATATCTAAGTGGAAGGCATCCAACAGGGAGTTAATAGATATATCTGAAATCTGGAAGAATGAACTCAAAATATAGATTCATGGATTACCAGCAAAAACGGTAATTGAAGTCACAAGAGTAGACAGATTCACTAAAAAAGACTGGAAGAAAAAAGTGACACATGAAAGATCTCTTGAGAAATGACAGCGCTTGAGGGGTATATTGAGTAAGAGAAATCTACAAAAGAGATTAAGAAAGAGTGGCTAAGGGTGTCTGGTTGGTTTAATCAGAAAAGCGTGGGACTCTTCGTCTTGGGGTTGAGTTCAAGCCCCATGTTGGGTAGAGAGATTACATTTTTTAAATTTTTTTTAGAAGATTTTATTTATTTATTTGACAGAGAGAGACACAGCAAAGAGAGGGAACACAAGCAGGGGGGAGTAGGAGAAGGAGAAGTAGGCTCCCCACGGAGCAGGGAGCCCAATATGGGGCTCAATCCCTGGGATCCTGGGATCATGACCTGAGCCAAAGGCAGAATCCCAACAACTGAGCCACCCAGGTGCCCCCAGAAATTACTATTAAATAAAATTAAAAAAAAAAAAAAGAGGGGCACCTGGGTGGCTCAGTGGGTTAAAGCCTCTGCCTTCAGCTCAGGTCATGATCCCAGGTTCGTGGGATCGAGCTCCGCATTGGGGTCTCTGCTCAGTGGGGAGCCTGCTTCCCCCTCTCTCTCTGCCTGCCTCTCTGCCTCCTTGTGATCTCTGTCAAATAAATAAATAAAATCTTTAAAAAAAATTTTTTTTAAATAAAAATAAAAAAAAGAAAAAGAAGAAAGAGTGGCCAAGAAAGCAATATATGATGGTGATTTAAAGTATGGACTGTCTGGGTTTGAAGGACAGTTCTGATGACTTTCTAGCTTTTTGATATGGGACAAGTTGTTTAACCTCTCTGCAATTCAATCTCCACATATGTAAAATGACAGTAGTTAACACAACCTACCATATAGGGTTTTGTAAAGATTAATTAAAACACATGAACATTTAAAATAGCAATATATGGTGTTATAACAGCTATAATATTTAATAGTTATATTTAATATATTTAGTATAATTAAATATCACTAGCAGAAAAATCTGTAGCAGAAAGATGCAAAATCAAGGAAGTCAAAAAAAGAGGGTATTTAGGAGGGAGTGTGAACTGATCAATTGCAGATTCCCAATCAAGTCCACTGAAGAATAAGAATTCCTGGAAAAATCAATTCCCTGGAAGTGTACATGTGGGAGGAGAATAGAGAGAGGACTAAGGAGTAACAAGATGAGACAGTAAAGAAAAAGGATGCTTTCAAATTTTACAACCTCAAGACTGTTTTTCTTAAAGCAAATGAAGATTCATTGACAAACCCAAGTCTGACCCTATTCTCTTTTAATGTTCATTTGTTCGGTACTGTCTATTCTAATAACCACTCCATACTCTTTCTGAACCAGGCTTCCAAGGTTTAGTAGTCTAACTAAGTTCTCACTCTAAATATCCCTACATTTTGTTTTATACTAACTTTCTTGATAGCATTAGGATTCCAACCTTGGACTTTCTGTCCTCTTGTCACTGTTTTATGACTGTCATATTTTTAGTAACTTTTAAAACTATTTATAAGAGGAATACAGCACTAAGTACTCAATTTTTTAAGTGAAAAATCCTTTGTAAGGTTCATCCTTTTTTGCTGGTTGAACTCCTGGTAAAACAGAGCACTTAACTCCCTAACTCTATTAGTTTTCCCTACTGTGGATAATGCCTGCCTTCCTCTAATGTTAAGCTAACCACCCTTTCATCATTCTTCATTTTAAATGAGGAATTTGGGGCACCTGAGTGATTCCGTGGGTTAAAGCCTCTGCCTTAGGCTCAGGTCATGATCCCAGGGTCCTGGGATCGAGCCCCGCATTGGGCTCTCTGCTCAGCGGGGAGCCTGCTTCCCTCCCTCCCTCTGCCCACCTAAATGCCTACTTGTGATCTCTGTCAAATGAACAAATAAAATCTTTAAAAATAATAATCATAAACAAATAAATAAATGAGGAATCCACTAATACATCTTGTAGAATACCCAAATGATTTTCTGTAAACTTCTCCAGTCTTACCGCACATATTTTAGTCTAAGCCTTGATCTTCCTCACTTGAATTATTCCACTAACCTCTTTATTGTTGGGTCCCCTCCAACTCACCAGTAGGTTTGCCCACCATTCTGCAGCATTCCTTAAAACTTTATAATAGTGTACTTACTAAATAGATCAAACTTTTTCTCCATTAGCTCAATGTGCTTCTTCCCATCAGTCTATGCCACTCATCTCTGGAACACCTATAAAAATTTCATCTGTTGTTCCCCTTGTTTTCTCCTTCCACATCACTATGGTATACCTTTCTCCTCATATACTCATATAGTCATATACTTTTTCCTTTTCACCTCATTGGAAATATGACCTATTTTTAATCATTCAGATGGCATTTCAAATTTCTCCTTTTCTAAGACAACTTACCAGATTCATTAAAGGAAAACCCATGTCTTTCTCTAATGAAGCTACCGGACCACACTCCTCTCTTGGACGTCCACCTTGATAATTTTAGCTTTGCTCCTAATTTTTAAATCTTGATTGTTTTCTATCAACTTTCTAAAGCACATTCTGAAACTTCTCTACAAACATGTATTCACATGGTTATATACACTAAAAAATGAAATCAGGTCTACTATGACCTAATAAAAAGTAGTGTTGCCATACTTGAACAACTTGCAAAAAAAAAAAAATCCAGCTCTTCTTCCCTCACCAAGAAATGCATTTTAATAAACTACATTATTAAATTTTAAAACACTGTCATATCTGTTTTGATCAACTGAAGTTCTGTAATTACTGTATTCAGAGAAAAATAACACAAAACTTCATGGTCACAGGAAATTTTTTAAAATGCAATTTAAATTTACATATATTTGTATAAATAAATTTATAAATATGTATGTTTCTGTTACAGAGAATTATAATAGGTAACCAATAAAGGGCTTTCAAGTATAAAAATACAGAACACTATGAAAGATTGTGGGGGGAGGGTAAAAATATTAATCAAGGAGAAAAAGGGATGATAAAAATTTCATGCTATTAAAAAAGTGCATATAGGGGTGCTTGGGTGGCTCAATCAGCTGAACATGTGACTCTTGGTTTTGGCTCAGGTCATGATCTCATGGGTCATGAGACAGAGCCCCATGTCCAACTTCGGGCTCCATCTGTACTCAGGAGCAAGTGTGAAGGTTCTCCCTCTCCCTGAACCCCTCCTCCCAGTCGCAAGCTCTAAAATAAATAAATCTTTTTTTCTTTTAGTGCATATAAACAGTATTCTAACAGTCATATTTTTAAATATCAACATTGACAACATTCTGGAAATTATATCCTTTAAGTCATTAGGAAATAATTTAAGCTCACTTTAAAATGTGCCAGGAGATAACATGATACATACATTACAAAATTCTACTGGAAGTATGAGGACAAAAAGTTTGAAAAATGTTCCAACAGTTTCCGGATCTATGTGTTTACATGAAAACATTACATGCTAAGGATGCAAGATGGACATAATGATACAGATATAAAAAAGATTCAAACAGAGTTTAATATTATTAAAATTAAAAATAATACCTTTCCTTCTATTTAACAATCATGCTTTTGGGAATCTATTCCACAGAAATAAAGGTACCACCATTTAATTTAAAGATATAGTTGTGACAATATTCACCACACAATTCAAAATGACTATGTGATAGGAGAACAGCTTAATAATTACGGCACTTCTACACTACGCAATACTATATAGCGATATAAAATAATGAGTTAGATCTATAAGACACGCAGGAATGACCCTAATATATAAGAAAATGAAAAAGGCAACTTGAGTAATAGGCATAGTATAAACAAATTTTTTTTTATTTATTTTTTAAGATTTTATCTATGCATTGAGAGAAAGAGAGACAGAGAGCACACAAGCAGAGACAGAGGGAAAGGGAGAAGCAGACTCCCTATGAGCAGGAGCCCAAAGTGAGGCTCAATCCCAGGTCCTGGAGATTATGACCTGAGCCGAAGGCAGATGTTCAACCATCTGAGCTACCCAGGAGCCCCTAAACCAGTTTTTAAAAGCCCAATAAACAAGAGTGATCACCCCAATTACCCCGTATGTTTAGTGTTTTTATAAGCACAAAAAAGTTATGGGAAGAAACACCAAACTGTGTTATTTCAGGAAGCAGTGGCAGAGAAAAACTTTTCCTTATATATTTCTATATTCTCATACATCTTGAGTAAGGAGAAAACATAACACATATGGGTGTTTTTCAATACTGACAACAGAATCATTGATTTAGAAATACACAGAAATTCACTTAAAAGTGGAAAAAGTTAACAGCTACGAACATAAATACAGATTTCTATGGAAAGAAAGGGAAAAAGAAGATAAAAGAGCACAGAACTTGTTTCAATTTGTGCTAATGAACGAATTATTCTGGATAGCATTATGCAAAATCAAATGAAAACTTACCGTACAACAGTACTGAAGGGCTATTGCATTTAAAGTATCGCCTTCCTGTATATCTTTTGTTAAAACTATAATGTCATCAAGTCTATCTCTTGATGTACTTCTTCGGATTTTCTCTTTTCCTCTGGATCGAAGCTCATAAACTTCAGCATCCTCCTCCAACACATCACTGTCTGTACAATTTCCAAATGCATGTACTTGACCACTTGAATGAACTCCTGGAAGAGGAAAACTACGATTCTGATGTCTCCCTGCCATGTCAAAATCTGAGGAGGAAAGAAGAAAACTTTGGAATGTACCTGAGCCATTCACCCAAGTTACATGAATCTTATATTCAGGACACTTTAAAAAAAAATGATTTTAGGTATTTCAATATTTAGGTTGAAGTTTTACAGATGTTGAAGTGCAATTAACATATCTGGAAGAGGTAATCCATTTTTATAAACCATATATTACAAAATATGGGGGTGATAAACATTTTTGCAAAAGTAAATTGCTATCTTTTTAAAGTCAAAAATGAAGCTCCACTTATTCTGAGCATGTGAATAAAATTAGGAAATAATTTTGTATCATGTATTAAAAATATATACTTTGACTCTATCAGAACTATGAATTGTACATATTTTATATGTACAAATACAACACTTTAGTGAACCCAAATATTCGGCTTGTTCTGAATTTTAAGTGCATGTGGGATTGGAATATCTTTTGTACTACCTCCCTACTTCCCAACCTCCCCACCTCCCTACCGTAATTCATGGCTCATATGCGTTAAGTAGAAACTGAAATTGTGTGGGTATAGATGAAATTACCTAAAGAAAGTATAGCATAAGAAGGGGCTAAGACTGAGCCTTGAAGAACTGCTATATTTGGTATTTTGAATGAAGGAAAATCAGCCTGCAACGAAGCGAGAAAGGGATATTCACAAGAGGAAGAAACCATCAAAATACTGTGTCACAGAAAACAAACTTAAATGGTGTCCTTTTTTTTTTTTTTTAAGATTTTATTTATCAGAGAGAGAAAGCACATAAGCAGTGGGGGCAACAGGCAGAGGGAGAAGTGAACAAGGAGCCCGAAACAAAACTCAATCCCGGAACCCTGGGATCATGACCTGAGCAGAAGGCACTCGGCTTAACTAACTGAGCCACCTAGGTGTCCCTAAAAAGGTGCCTTAAAGAAGGACTTAGCTCAGTTGTAAATACTACAGACAAATACCAAGTGAAAAAGAGAAAACAAACAAAAATTCCCAAAAGTCTGAATTTGTAATATGGATGACAAGAGATTGCGTTCTGTGTGTAGACACATACGAACATAATATATGAACTATCTCATATCATTGAATATAACCCCTGAAAAACAGGCTTTTTGAGGGCGGAGGTGAAAAACAGTTTTTGACCCTGCTCTACAGCAACACTTGCAATGCTTTAGAAATTCAAGAGTTTTTCTAGTAGGATAACACAGCTAACTAGTAACTATATATTAAGCTGACTCTCTCACCCATCCCCACCCCCTAGGGTGCTACTATTTAATAACATGTATTGTGATTCCTAAATTCACAGCCACCAAATTCAAGAAAGCTATCCAGTTTACATCTCTAAAGCAGTTTTGAAGTCCTGGTCACACCTATTCCTTCATGGAGTTCTAACCAAGTGACAACTCTAAGAAGTTCAAAGATTAATCTTGTTTTAATAGCATGATAAATTAAGGATGCTTTATTCTTAATTCTCAGAGAAATGAAAAAGTATCTCAGCTTCACCTAAAATAGATAATAGTTTTATTTCTACTTAACCAAGTCTTTACTATCTTGTGTTTTTAGTTTAGGAAATGTCTGTGAATTCTGTGGAGTCTTAGGCAAAATTTTATACTTACGTACATTTTTCTGGGGGGAATATTTGTTTTCCTGTTCTCAGAAGGGGCCCATGTTTTAAAAGGAACCACTTAGGGACACCTGGGTGGCTCAGTGGGTTAAAGCCTCTGCCTTCAGCTAGTGTCATGATCCCAGGGTCCTAGGATCGAGCCCCACATTGGGCTCTCTGCTCTGTGGGGAGCCTGCTTCCCTTCCTCTCTCTCTCTCGCTCTCTCTGCCTGCCTCTCTGCCTACTTGTGATCTCTGTCTATCAAATAAAATCTTTTTTAAAAAAAAAGAACCACTTAAGGGGCACCTGGTTGGCTCAGTGGGTTAAAGCCTCTGCCTTGGCTCAGGTCATGATCCCAGAATCCTGGGATCAGCCCTGCATCATCCAGCTCTCTGCTCAGCAGAGAGCCTGTTTACCACTCTCTCTGCCTGCCTCTCTACCTACTTGTGATCTCTATCAAATAAATAAATAAAATCTTGAAGGAAAAAAAAAAGGAACCACTTAAAATTAACAGCAATTTACATGTGGTTATACGGACCCATTTAGACATTTCCCCACTAATAATTTGTTCTTAGAATCAAGCTGGGGGCGCCTGGGTGGCTCAGTGGGTTAAGCCGCTGCCTTCGGCTCAGGTCATGATCTCAGGGTCCTGGGATCGAGTCCCGCATTGGGCTCTCTGCTCAGCGGGGAGCCTGCTTCCTCCTCTCTCTCTCTGCCTGCCTCTCTGCCTACTTGTGATCTCCCTCTGTCAAATAAATAAATAAAATCTTAAAAAAAAAAAAAAAATCCCAAGCTGGCTTAGAACAGCTGCAATTCACTGAGCAATGCCCAAAGCCATTTCACATATTTCTATCAAAACTTCTCCATGGTACAATGCTAAATAATAGTTAAAGACTAGAACTTCATCTCACGATCTTTTCACTCTCTTGTGTAACGAAATGAAGGCAGCAGAAAACCACAAACTAGATACTGTTTCTGAATAATCAAGAATTGGTTGCGCCTCCAGACCAAGTGGAAGGCTAGACTCTGGCCCAAGCAGATAATTATCTAAGTCAACCATACAGAGTTTAGAAAGTACACTGTATTGAAGTCATCTGGCTCAATTTTCTTCAACCTGTCTTAATTATTAGAGTAGCAAAAAAGCAGGAATCCCCTCTTAAGAAAACTGAAAAAACTCTGCATGCTATCTAGATTACAAAAAGTCCCAAAAGTTACGAATGGACACGTTGTTAAGGCTCACTCAGTAACTGAAAATGGTTTCCCAAACACCTTAATTTTGTATTAATTATTGTTCGGTGTTTGGCTTTGCCTTTCCTTAAGCAGAGAGCAATAAAAGGGCCATAGGGCACAAGCTAGTTCAGCATTGCGATAACATCACAGCGACTGTACCCGCCAGGGCCAATTCAGTTTTTAAAACTTAAGTTCCCTCCCTCTCCATTCCACACACCCAGGGTTTTTTTGTTCTTGTTCTTTTTATTTTTATTTCCCTGTTTTCCCCTGTTTATCCCCTGCAATGATCTCGGATTTTTCTGTTACACCATCACACTTGGACGGTGCGGACAAGAAGCCGTCAACATTTATTCAACAAAATAGTAAGTGGGGAAAATACAGTGCTTAGGTTGTAAATGCGTTGATCTGGGCAACTGGCAGGTAGGAGTCCTTCCTCTGAGCCTCAGTTTCCCCAAGAGTGTAACGAGGGGCTTCAGTGGGGTTGGTCGCGAAGGTATCCCCTGCCTCGGGGTCTTGTCCATGCAGGCCGGGATCCGAGCCCTGCCCGGCCGCCCCGGCTACACCTGCGGCCGAGGACTCCCCGCCATCTCCAGCGAGGACGCAGCCGGGGCCCGATCCCACAGGTCAGGACCAGGACACCTCCCATCTCTCGCCGCCATCTTTACCTGTTCTGTTAGCAACGGGGACACAACAAGGAGCCGGTTGCCAGGTCCGCCGCCGCGGCTCCTGTCCCGGGAAAATTCATGACCAACCCTCCGTTTTGGGTTGGCCCCCGTCTTCTGCCGCCACCGCCGCCAACGTCTCCGCCTTCCGGGCCGTGCGCCGCCGCCACGTCCGCAAACCTGCGGTGCGTCATCGCGTCAAGTGGGCGGAGGTGGGAAGGAGTGGGGGAGGAGGAGGAGAGCGGAGGTGGGAAGGGGCGGGGAAGGAGGCAGAGGGCGGGGACTCGAGGTGAAGACCAGACCCAGGAGCTTTCCAACCACTGGCCCACGCCGGGCGCGCAGGCGCAGGGATGCCGTCAGGGCCGGGTGGCGGGGATCCGAGTTCCAGCCCCGCCCCTGTCTCCTCCCCCTCTGCCCCGCCCCTTCATCCAAGGAGGAATAGCTCCCAAGGCGAAGGCTGGGGGCTGACCCCGCTCTCCAGAGAGCCTGGCCGGCTTCTCTTTTGTCCCTCGTCCACAGAGTGCTGGCAGACTGTGTAGAAAATACGCGGCGGTGGGGTTTCAGGAGGAGGGAGGTTCTTGAGGATTTCACGGGGGCCGTTGTACATTTCTTCTTGGTCTGCATCTAGAGCTTTCTGTAGGGTGGAGAAGGACGCCCGGAAGCTCAGTGTTGACATCCGTGTTTTAGCAAATTGTGCTGCGCTTATCAGTCTAACTGCTGAAGCTTCTAGACTTGCAGAAGAGGCAAAATACTGGAATGAAGTCCTTGGCCGGCGGGGTACGATTGCTTCTCTTTGTGTTTATAGGTGAGGAAAGTGGGCCACCTAGAGTCGGGCCCGGGGACACGTTTGCCCACGGGCTTTGGTTCTCAGGCTCCCTAGTCTCAGTGAGACAGGCTGTCTACAAATTAACTCACTTGGTTTTGAAAATTAACTGAAAGGCACTGGCAGTCACTGCTAGCGTCTATAAGATAACTATCTCAAATTTGCTAAATGCGTATGATAATGTGTTTGAATTTACGTAAATGATGTAAAGCGTTTCCATGATGTGCCTGGTACTTCCCCTTACACACTTCGCCCTTGGATGAGTGTGCTTGCTGTCTTACGACGATACACGTTTGACCCAAAGAGCTGGGATGCAGAGTGCAGAGCACTTCTTTTCAGAAAGTCTGGGTATTTATGCATCATGAAGACCTCGAAGCTCTGTTTTTGAATTACTTTCAAAGACTGTTTTTGTTTGCCGGGAAGTGCCTTCAGTAAAGGTTAGGAATTTCGCACCGCATTTTTTTTTTCTTTTATTTAAGGAGATAGGCACGCCCGTCCACAATGCTACAAAAAGAACTGCAGGAGAAGACTTTTGTTTATTTGTTTGTTGTCGCTGTTCTGTGTGGTGTTGCCCTTGTGACACCCGTCTGTAACCATTTGTCACTGAGACATTTTCTCATCAGTAGACAAAAGATATATTCCCTACTTGATATGTAGGGTTTCAGCTGCTCAGCCTTCATGAATGTTAATGGAAATACAACCTTCTTTCTGCATGTAGGTTACTTTTCTTATTTTAATGTCAATAGGCAGTGGAATCCATGTGAGAGCCAGAGTGGTAGAATTACAAGTACTTCTACAGACTGCTACCTGGGTCCGTTCTATAAATATTTTTTTTTTCAATGATATCTGCATGTTCTTGAATTGTTATTTATGTTTAACAAAGGTGCAGTTATTGAATTCTTATAAAAAGACAATAACAGAATTCTATTTTATTAAAATATACAAAGGAATCAGTTAACCATGAATTTTGGCCAAGTTCCAAAAAGCAGGCCAGTAGTAACAAGTACTTTTCTTTGAGAAAAAGGATGTCCCCGGAGCTCAGCAAAGCCAAAAGGATTTTCAGTTTTTTGAGATCGCATCTGAAACAGTTTTCGTTAAAACGCCTACATGAAAGAATACATAGTTTCAAGGAATGTGCGTTTCTGTCACTGACTCAGATTTTGTGATTGTTCCAGAATAAAAAACGGTATTGTAATGAGAGGATAAATTGATGCAGCTGGCTAGGAGTGTTACTTGGAAATATCTATCAAAGTTAAAAATGCAGTCGAACTATTATATGGTTAAGAAATTACTTTGGGTTCACTTAGAGCTACATATGTATAAAATTTGTGATGTTCAGGAATGCAAGCATTCCTACAGTAATAGCCAAAAATCTGAAAATATTCTAAATGTAGCAGACTAGATACTTCTTGTACATTTAAATAATATAATGTTATGTTTAATGTTTAATGTTTAACTTCAAAAGAATGAAGTTAGTCTATATTTTCTGATTTATTTATTCATTTACCTAACACATTTTCGTTAGAGGAAAAATATATGCAAGACCTTAATTCAAAACGTTGGGAATACAGTACTTTAAAAGAGTGCCCTTCCTCATTGAGCTTCCACAACTTAGGCACCTGGAAAAAATCTCCAAAATGTGTTTTCTTTCTTTCTTTTTTTTTTTTTTTAAAGGATTTTATTTATTTATTTGACAGAGAGAAACACAGCATGAGAGGGAACACAAGCAGGGGTGTGGTTCCTGCAGAGCAGGAGGCCTGATGCAGGGCTGGGGTTCTGTCTGAGGACTCACGGCTGGGGCTCTGTCCCAGGACGCTGGGATCATGACCTGAGCAGAAGCTGCTAACAACTGAGCCCCACAGGTGCCCCTGCAAAGTATATTTTAAAGAAAAAACAGTAAGTTACATATAAAAAGTATGACGTTATTCCTTTGTAATAAAATTTTAAGTGTATATCCCCCATCACAACCTCTACAGACTCATGTATCTATGCAGAGAGATACATTTAATTTTTCTTTCTGGAAAATTACTAAAGGAATTTTGAACAGTGGTTGAAAAGTATGAGATGTATCAGGAGAATAAGCAGAAGACTCTGCCTTTTCTTCTTAGTCCTCTCTATGTAGGTTGGATTTTTATTACCACATGATTTTTTTATATTGAACAATATGAAGACTGAACGCATTTCATTATTAAATAACTAGATTTGTTTTATCTACATTTAACCAGTAGTCAACCATCCATCTCTTAATCACTTTTGAGTCTGTACTTTTATATTCAAGTAGTGAGTACCTAGAGAAAAGAACCAGATCAAGTCCCTTGGAAATTAAAAAAAAAAAAAAAAAAAAAATTGAAAGGGTAACAAAACTGAATTCCTTTTAACTTTTTTCTTCATTTCCCTCTGCCAGATTTCTTTCATCCCTGCTCTTTTACTCTCTGCTCCATCCTATATCCTTTTATTGACCTTGCTTTCTAATTCTAATTTCTAGAAGCAAAACTGGAAAAGACTGTTGTGCACTAAGGAAATACTTCAACTCAAATGAATTTAAAATTGTCTTATGGGGTGAAACCTAAAAAAGATCCCCTCTTCTGTCATCTTCATGATTGAACCTATAGAGAGAGAATCTATACAGACAGAAAATTATTGTGTCTTTTCCCTAAAAGTCTTGGAGGGAAAAAAGAAAGACTGCGTGGTTTAGATATGTTCTGGAGATGAACCAGATAACTTCCCTAGTTGCCATTTACTCTGTGATTTTAAAACACAGTGATTATGGTAGTCACAACTCTTCCATAATGTGGATGAAAGAAGAACCAAGGGTACTTTAAGAGTCCAGAATTGCTGGGCACCTGGGTGGCTCAGTGGGTTAAGCCTCTGCCTTCAGCTCAGGTCATGATCTCAGGATCCTGGGATTGAGCCCCGTATCCGACTCTCTGCTTGGCAGGGAGCCTGCTTTCCCCCCTCTCTCTCTGCCTGCCTCTCTGCCTACTTGTGATCTCTGTCTGTCAAATAAATAAAAAAAATCTTAAAAAAAAAAAAAGAGTCTAGAATTGCTTATAAATGCTAGTAAGTAATTCAGGAATATTAAATATGAGTTGAAAACATTCTGATGACTCTGTCTGTATAGATGTTACTAGATGAAAACTAGTCTCAAAAATACTATTCTTAAATTCATTAGCTAGGTAGTTGTTACATATAAAAATGAATAATTATATGTTTAGGATTAAGTAGACTGTAACTTAAATGCTTTGTTTCCCATAATCTTTGCCATCATTGTAGTCACATAAGTAAATTGGTGCAGGTGAATGCCTGAGAACCTATAAACTGCTTGTTATTGTGCCTTCTCCTCCGAAGACCTGAATGGTCAGACAGAATTAAATTAAGTCCACTTCACCAAAAGAAAACATTACAAGAATGGCCCAGTCTATAGCATTGAATGAGAGCAGAAAGTGATTATCTGACAGTGGAGAGTAATAAAAATAGACTCCAGAGAGTAGACATCCATTAGATTATTTTAGGTGTTCAATGGTGTGCTCAGGAAGTCAAGAAGATTAGGGCATGGGGAAACATAAAGGAAGAATGGAAAGAATGGAATGTCTTCATTCTAGCCTGTGTCTCTAGGAATAGTTAGAGACCACTTTTGTGACAGTCCTCGGCTTGACAAACAGTATCTGAAATACCGAGATAGAAATTCAAAAGTGACTTTTATGCCCATATAAAGAATCACAGGGGGACGCCTGGGTGGCTTAGTGAGTTGAGTGTCTGACAGCTCAGGTCATGGTCCCAGGGTCCTACATTTGACTCCTTCCTCTGGGGGAAGTTTGCTTCTCCCTCTGCCCCTTCTCCTGCCCCTTCTCCTGGTTGTGCACACTCTCTTTCCCTCTCAAATAAATAAAGTCTTTTAAGAAAATGGGGGGCACCTGGGTGGCTCCCAGTGGGTTAAGCCTCTGTCTACAGCTCAGGTCATGATCTCAGGGTCCTGGGATTGAGCCCCACATCCGGCTCTCTGCTCGGCAGGGAGCCTGCTTCCCCCTCTACCTCTGCCTGCCTCTCTGCCTACTTGTGATCTCTCTCTCTGTCAAATAAATACAGTCTTAAAAAAAAAAAAAAATAGAGCAGTGAGCTCTATGTGCCTAAACTGAAGTACTTATCTGACAAAGTCTAGTCAGAAATTACATCTATTCAATAGAAAAATTAGTTAAACACAACTGTGTTGAAGGCTCTGTTTTAAGCATTGGGCATATATGCCCAAACAAACAGGCCCGTATCATTGCTCTCAAGGAGCTTGCATTCTTATGGTGGAAGAGAGAGAAAACTAAAATGAATAAATGAAACATCAGTGTGTTAGATGGTGTTGAATGAATGGAGAAAAATTGAGTAGGGAAGGAGGTTGGAGTATTTGGGGTGGGGGAAATTTGCATTTGTGATAGGGTGGGTAAGAAAAGGCCTGGTTGGGGGTACCAGGATGGCTCAGTTGGTTAAGGGTCTGCCTTCGGCTCAGGTCGTGATTCCAGGGTCCTGGGATTGAGTCCCGCACCAGGCTCTCTGCTCAGCAGTGAGTCTATTTCTCCCTCTTCCTCTGACCCTCTGCCTGCTTGTGCGCTCTCTCTCTCTCTAAATGAACAAAAACCTTTAAACAATAAAGAAAAGGCCGGATTGAAAAGGTGATAGAGCAACACAGGCCTGAAGAAAGTACATGAGCTCTGTTGGTACCTGGGAGGAGAACTTGCTAGGCAAAAGGAAGTGTGCCTAGTGTATTGAAGAAATAGCAAGAAAACCAGCAAGGCCCATGAGGGTTGCACGATGTGGGGGAGCAGCAGGAGATGAAGTTAGAAGGAGCTAAATTGGGTGAGACTGTGTAGGCCTTTACCAGGACATAGAGTTTTCCTCTGAACAAGATGGGAAACCACGCACAAGAGGGCTTTGAGCAGAGGAGAACATTACCTACCTTTGAAAAGGATCACTTAGGATGGCTAGGGTTGAAAGCAGGGAGATGAGTAGGCTGCTCAGGCAAGTAACTCAGGCAAGAGGGATGTTGCTTTGAATCAGAGAGAATGTCCAATTCGTCCAAAAAATTTGGATTAAAAATACTTGGTTTAAAAATATTTTTTCAGGGGCGTCTGGGTGGCTCAGCGGGTTAAAGCCTCTGCCTTCGGCTCAGGTCATGATCCCAGGGTTTGGTGATCGAGCCCCACATCGGGCTCTCTGCTCTGTGGGGAGCCTGCTTCCTCCTCTCTCTCTGCCTGCTTCTCTGCCTACTTGTGATCTCTGTCTGTCAAATAAATAAATAAAATCTTTAAAAATATATATATATTTTTTCAGGGGCACCTGGGTGGCTCAGTGGGTTAAGCCCCTGCCTTCGGCTCAGGTCATGATCTCGGGGTCCTGGGCTCAAGCCCCGCATCCAGCTCTCTGCTCAGCAGGGGGCCTGCTTCCCTCTCTCTCTCTGCCTGCCTCTCTGCCTGCTTGTGATCTCTCTCTGTCAAATAAATAAATAAAATCTTTAAAAATATATATATATATTTTCAAAGAATCTCAATTTAGGAGGTGGCACAGTTTTGGCTTTAAAGATATATTTCTTCTTGTATACTTCGATTAGCGAGTCTGTCCTTGGGTGTCTTTTCCCCCATTAATTCTGAATAAGCTAGATTTACCACCTCAGCAATTGCTGGATCTAAGTAAAATTTTCCTTCTCTCTCCTCACTATGTTTTCTTATTTACAGTTAAGGTTGTCCCCCCCCCCCCGCCCCCGTTTTTTCCCCCCAAGCTTTTAATCCTATCTGGCTTCTAAATCCCTTCTGAATTATTTGAAGCAAAAAATGCCTGCTGACTTCAAAGAGTATTTCACACTTGGATTTACTTGGTGGGGTATAGAGCAAGAGGAGTGAAACCTTTCTTCCTTTCTATGCAGAATAGAGTGTTTGGCAGTGATATATGCTGATTGGTGAGCAGTCGGTTAAAAAGAAACACATTGAAACATTTTTTTATGTGTTGTTTTGAGAAGGACTT
Source organism: Mustela nivalis (assembly GCF_964662115.1). NCBI lineage: Eukaryota > Metazoa > Chordata > Mammalia > Carnivora > Mustelidae > Mustela > Mustela nivalis. The sequence goes on along the minus strand of NC_139022.1, from coordinate 67,393,247 downwards.
TTTTTCCTTCAGAGTACTTTTCAATTCTAAATCTAATCTGTTATTTTGTAGGAGAATCCATCTATATTAACAGAAACTCGATTAACTTCCCTTTCATTACCTTGTCCTTAAAGTTTTATTACAGATTTGGTTATCTATAGCATAACATAATGTAAATGAATACTTGGCTTGTACAGATTTCTCAATCTTATTGTTTCACTCACTTCATTGAAAGTTTGTAAAATAGACATGATAGCCCTTCTACTTTATTTGGCCTTAGCAGCTGGATGGGATAGACTTTAGAGGTGAATGTGATGTGAATACACAATAAAGGTTTTTCGTAAATTCTTTTTTCTTCCTGCCTCGCCCTACCTTCCATGAACTATATCCATCCTTCTGTAAGTATCTGCCCTTTAGCCATTAAAATTCTAGTTTCATAAGAGCTAAATATAGAGACTGCTGTTCCTCGTTGGGTGTATGTAATGAGAGCATCCAAATGCATTGCTAAGGGACTGGAAAATTTCCTCAAGGAGATTATGATAAGAATAGCAACATCTATTTCTTTCAACATTTCTGAAGTTGAGGCAGCCTGTAAAACTGACATTTCAATAGCTTTCCCAGCTGTTGTCCAAGTGTGACTGGCCACATTTGTTGTGCAAGTATGGTCTTACCAATTCCTGAGAGTCCTTCATTGGGTCCTCAGGGTTAAAAGTATTTTTACACTAATTCTAAGAAGTTATTTGCTCACTCTGTTATCATTTGCACTTATACTGGATCTGTAGCATAAATCAAGGCAGAAGCACCAAACTGTATCAGTAATCATTGTATTGCCCAGTGCTACGTTCTCATTTAAAAAAAAAAAAAAATTCTTGAGAATGTTTGTTGATTATTAAATCTCAACCCTTGACTACATTTCTTTTATTATTCTTTCTGATGAAATGGGAAACATGCATCAAGCTCTTTTACTGCATGTTAAAATACAATGGTTGTCTGGAGGAAAAACTCTTGTGCCCTTACTTGATTTGGGAACTGAACAATCCATTTTTATCACAGGGCACAACTTTAATAGAAAGAATGACTGGCAAAAAAACTATGATCAGTAAAACTTAGACATATGGCAGCTATTTTCTTGAAAATGAACAGAATAAGTCAGTTACTTCAAGGAAAACAAGACAGAATTTGCTATCTCAAGCAAAAATTAGATTTAAGAATACTTTATTCCCTCTATAGGCTCCCTAAAACTGAAAGAACTGTGTGATAAAACTGATGGTGATAATAAAGTGGTTTTTCAAATACCATCAAGTGAAAAGTGTCAGCACTTGGAAAATCTGCATTACTCAGAGAACCAAATATTTTCCAAATGCACAGTGTTATAAAATCACACACAGATAAGAGATCCATTCGAAGTGTAAGGCCAAAGGATTTTAATGTGACTAAAAAACCCTTGATATGATTCAGATGCCATATTGCAATGAACCTTTAAGGAACTATCACTTAATTGAGTCTTGATATTACATCAAGGATGAATATCTACAATTATTTAAAAAAAAAAAACAAAACCCTGAAAATCCTTCTCCCTATCTTAACAAAATATTTATGAGGATCTGGATTTTTTAAAATACTTCAGCCAAAACGATATACAGAAATACATTGAATACAAAGCAAGTATAATAATCCACCTGTCATTATAGTTAATAAATGCAGGATACAAAGTTATAGGATGCAAGATCAACACATACAAATCTCTGGTATTTCTATATACTAGCAATGAACACCTGAAAAGAAAATTTAGAAAATAATTCCATTTACAATAGCACCAAAAAAGAATAAGTTCTTAAGAATATAGTTAACCGGGGCGCCTGGGTGGTTCAGTGGGTAGAGGCCTCTGCTTTCAGCTCAGGTCATGATCCCAGGGTCCTGGGATTGAGCCCCGCATCGGGCTCTCTGCTCCACAGGGAGACTGCTTCCTCCTCTCTCTCTGCCTGCCTCTCTGCCTAGTTGTGACTTCTCTCTGTCAAATAAATAAAATATTAAAAAAAAGAAGAAGAATATAGTTAACCAAGGAGACTTGCTCACAGAAAACCAACAAAACAACACTGAAAGAAATGAAAAAAATATCAAAAAATGGAAAGACATCCTGTGCTCATAGATTGGAAGATTTAATACTGTTGAGATGACAGTACTCCCCAAAGAGATTTATAGTTTCAATGCAATCCCTGTAAAAATCCTAAAAGACTTTCTTTGTGGACCTGGAAAAGCTGATCCTAAAATGCATAACAAAAGACAAAGGTTTCCAACTAGTCAAAATCTTGAGAAAGGCAAAGTTGGAGAGTTCACACTTCCCTATTTCAAAACTTACTCCAAATACTACACTAATCAAAATATTGTGGTAACTGGGGTGCCTGGGTGGTGCAGTGGGTTAAACCTCTGCATTTGGCTCAGGTTGTGATCTTATGGTCCTGGGATCGAGCCCCGCATTGGGCTTTCTGCTTGGCAGAGAGCCTGCTTCCCTCTCTCTCTCTGCCTACTTGTGATCTCTCTGTCAAATAAATAACAAAATCTTAAAAAAATATATTCTGGTAACTGGCATGAGGAAAGACCTATGTCAATTGAATAGAAATGAGAGCTTAGAAATAAATCTATACATCTGTTGATTTTTTACAAAAGTGCCAAGATAATTCTATAGAGAAAGAATGTCTTCAACAAATAGTGATAGGACAACTGGCTATCCATACACAAAAGAATGAAGTTGGACCCCTACCTCACACCACATACCAAATAAACCCACAAAATCTCAATTTGGATTAAAGACTTACTGTAAGAGCAAAAACTGGGGTGCCTGGGTAGCTCAGTGGTTAAGCATCTGTCTTCGGCTCAGGTCATGATCCCAGGGTCCTGGGATTCAGTTCCACATCAGACCCCTGCTCTGGAGCTCTCCCTGTATGTGCTTTCTCTCTCTGTGTCTAATAAATAAATATATATTTTTAAAAAGAGCTAAAACTGGGGTGCTGGGATGGCTTAGTCGTTAAGCGTCTGCCTTCGGCTCAGATCATGATGCCAGGTCCTGGGATCGAGCCCCGTGATGGGATCCCTGTTCAGAGAGAAGCCTGCTTCTCCCTCTCCCACTCCCTCTGCTTGTATTTTCTTTCTCACTGTCTGTCTCTGTCAAGTAAATAAATAAAATTGTTAAATAAATAAATAAATAGTTAAAACCATTAAAACCTTAGAAAAATGAATAGGCATAATAAACCTTCATGATATGTGATTTGACAATGGTTTCTAAAGATATGACACAAAAGCACAATTTTGTGTTTTTAGATACATTGGACTTCGCTAAAACTAAAAATTTGGGGGGCATCAAGGACACTATCAAGAGAATGAAAAGATACCTCCACCAAGTAGGAGAAAATACTTATAAATCACACGTCTTGTCTAGTATATAGGATATATGAAGAACTCATGACTCAGTAACAAAAATACAAACTTGATGAAAAATTGGCCAAGGACTTGAGTAGATATTCCTCCAAAGATGTACAAAGAAGATATACAAATGGTCAACAAACATAAGAAAAGATCGTCAATGGGATTAGTCATCAGGGAAATGCAAATCAAAACCATAATGAAATGCCACTTCACACCAAAAAAAAATGTGGTGTACACATACACTTCAAACAGGATGTGGTATATAAAATCTAATATTGCTCAGCCACAAAAAGAAATGAACAACCGCTATATGTTACAACATGGGCGAACCTTGAAAACATTATGCAAAGTGAAAGAAACAGGGCATGAAAGACCACATGCCCTATGATTCCATCTATATGTAATACCCAGAATACACAAATCCATAGAGACAGAAAGCACATTAGTTTTTTCCAGGGACTGGCCAAAGGGAGGAATAAGAAGTCACTGCTTAATGGCTCCAGGTCTTCCTACTGGAGTCCTGAAAATGTTCTGGTAGTGATGAGAATTGCATAACACTATAAATCTAATAAATACCACTGAATTGTATACTTTAAAATGGTAAAAATGGCAGATTTTAGGTTAGGTATGTTACCCCAACTTTAAAAAAAAGAAATACACTGGATGCCTGGGTGGCTCAGTCAGTTAAGTGTCTGCCTTCAGCTCAGGACAGGATTCCAGGGTCCTGGGATTAAGCCTGGCATCAGGCTCCCTGCTGAGAGGGACTCCCTAAGACTCCCAGGGAGTCTGCTTCTCACTCTCTCTCTGCCCCTCCCCCCTGCTCCTGCTCTCTCCCTCTCTCTTTGTCTTTTTCTCTTTCTCAAATAAATAAGTTAAATTTAAAAAAAAAGGAAATTTGTAAAATGGTAAATGATGCCACTGATCTCACTAAATATTTTTGTTTTGGGAAATACGGTTTTCATAAAAATATATTACTGATGTTAACCTGAAATGGGTTTGCTTTTAATTGAATTAATAACTACATATTCTGAATCATTCTTAGTTTTAATTTTTTTTAAGATTTTATTTATTTATTTGACAGAGAGAGAGATATCACAAGTAGACAGAGAGGCAGGCAGAAAGAGAGAGAGAGGGAAGCAGGCTCCCCGCTGAGCAGAGAGCCTGATGCAGGGCTCCTTCCCAGGATGCTGGGACCAGGACCTGAGCCAAAGGCAGAGGCTTCAGCCCACTGAGCCACCCAGGTGCTCCTTAGTTTTAATTGTCAATATGTAAATACTTAGAATTATTTAAGCCAATTTACTGTATGAGTTTTAAGGTACAAAGATTTTTTTTTTTTTAAGATTTTATTTATTTATTTATTTATTTATTTATTCATTTGACAGAGAGAAATCACAAGTAGATGGAGAGGCAGACAGAGAGAGACAGAGGGAAGCAGGCTCCCCGCTGAGCAGAGAGCCAGATGCGGGACTCGATCCCAGCACCCTGAGATCATGACCTGAGCCGAAGGCAGTGGCTTAAACCACTGAGCCACCCAGGTGCCCCAAGGTACAAAGATTTTCTAATATAAGTTAAATTGTGAATCTAAGTGTTACAGATTAAAGCATAACTTGAAAAAATATCCTTCTGATTATATTAGTTATCACAGTGTGAAGTAGAAGATTGGAAACTGTCTTAATAGTGGGAGACATGGTTTGAAGGGAGGAGTGGAGAAGTTAAAGAAAGACAAGTATTGGGGATTGGGAAAGGTGAGCAGTAGGTGAAGAGGGTATTAGGAAATTCATGATTCAGTACATTAGCTCAGTTTGACAAATGTATAATAATTTTAAAGGAGATTTTTTTCCTTTTGTCTAGGTATCTGTGCTAATAATCCATAATTTACACTTACAGAATTGTTTATTATATGCCAGGTATTGCTCTAAGAGATTTATTATGTGTATGACACCATTATTTTTATTTGTAAGACAATATTTTGAGGAATAATTTGAGAATAAGTTACAGATATCGTGACACTTCACTCCTAAATATTTCAGCATATGTCTCCTAAGTACAAAGACATTCTTTTACAAAACCACAACATAACCATCACTCAAGTATAATACTGATAAAATCTCATTCTCTATTATTCAGTCCATATTTAAATATCCAAGATTGCTCTGATTATGTTCTTTATCTGGTTTTCTTTTTGTTTATTTAAACTTATTTTAAAATGAGATCCAGAATTTAATTAAATTTTATGAATTGCATTTAGTTGTCATGCCTCTTTAGTTTCTTTTATTCCAGAAACTTCCCAAGCTCTCCTCCTCCATTGCTTTTATTTCTTACAGATTTCAATACTTTGTGCATAAGGACACTGAGACATTAAGTATCTTATAGTTGGCAAAAGTGGAGCAGAGTTCTGAACTCAGATAGTTGTTCAAGAATCTGTGAGATTAATCACTACATTGTAAAGAGACTGATAACCAATTTGGAGACTCTTAATTCATCACCTACCTTCAGGGCAGATAAGTGAGGATGGGAGATTGGTCTTGAGGTCTGTAGTGAGAATTTTTTTTGAAGAGACTTGTCACTGTGCTATGTCCTCTATCTCCACCACCTCTAGGCAAAAGTGGTAGAGAAGCAGAGAATCACCTGGAGAGCTTGACCTGCAGTTTGAGGGACAGAGGAACCGGTACCTGACTCATTCTGAAAAAGTCAAAAGGTGAGTTTAACACTGCCCTGCAGTAAGAGTAGTGACCAGGAGGAAAATGTGGTGTTTTGAGGGTCAGGTGTGGACACAACAGAAGGCTCTTAATTGTCTAAAAAGACCACACTGGTAGGATGTAGTGATCCCTCAGGACTACCAGAAGGTAGAGACTGGAAAGTTGATTACAAGTGGTCTGCCCAGGGAAACATAGCCCATGTCAGGTATCCCCATAGATGAGTCTCCAAAGAACTCATTCAGGAAAGAACCTTTCTTTTTTATTTTTTCCTAACCTTTGTTCATCTCCTTCTCTACTTCTCAACACCAAATGAGCCATTAATTAAAGAGCATCGTGATAAGTAGAGGAGTTGGGAGAGATAGAGAAAATGAGTGACTGGGTCCTCCTTCCTCACTGCAGGCTTTCTAACCAGGATCAGCCCCAAACAAGAGAAGAACTTGCCAAACTTAAATGGGAAGTTAAGCTTTGCTTTGCACTCTCTGAGAGTGAGACTATTTGTTAATAATTGAAAATGAATGTGAAACATGGGGCCCACCCAAGATTTCATTCTGGGGACAGAAAAGAATTTTGAACAGAGCAGGTTTTTGTTTTTGTTTTTAAAGAGTTATTTATTTATTTATTTGAGAGAGAAGAAGAGAGAAAGAGAGAGAGAAATAGAGTGTGCGAGTGAGCAGGAAGCAGGGGCAGAGGGAGAGAGAATCTGAAGCTGACTCTCCACTGAGGGAGGAGCCCCCCTGCCCTATATGGAACTTGTCAAAGTTTGATATGGGGCTTGATCTCACAACCCTGAGTTCATGACCTGAATGGAAATCAAGAGTTGGGACTCAACCCACTGAGCCACCCAGGCGCCCCTTAAACAGTGCACATTCAGTGAGTCAGTGGTGAGAAAGAACAGAATTGTGTTAATTCAGTAACCTGGTGACTTAGGTATTGGACCTCTTTGCAGTATTTCCTTCTCAGGATTGGCACATACAAAGCCCTGGAAAAGAACTACTTTCTCAGTCAGTGCCAGAGTGACTCTGACCTTTGACTCTGATTTAGGACACATTGTTCAAAGATTATTCTCCTGTGAAATTGTCCAGAATTGTGTGTTATGTTGCTTTTGTGTCAACTGCAGGCAGAACCCTTCTGTTGAGTGGAGCAGATTATCACTGACAACATGAAAAATGTTCAGTAATGCCAGCCAAATTCTGCCCCTGCCATAGGAGTCAACAGCAGTTGTCTGAGCCTTGGCTAAGCGTTTGTTTGGATATTGATTCTGCTCTGGGTGCGGAACGCTGGCATTCAGACAGTGCCTGTCCATTCCCTCATCCCACTTCCAGGGCTATATATATTTATGTTTTAAGATTTTTTATTTATTCATTTGAGAGAGAGAAAGAGTGCACGAGTGAGAGCACAAGCAGGGAGAAGGGGCAGGGAGGGTCAGATGGAGAGGGAGAAGATGACCCACTGAGCAGGGAGTCCAATGTGGGGCTCAATCCAAGGACCCCATGATCATGACCTGAGCAGAAGGCAGACGCTTAACTGACTGAGCCACCTGGGAGCCCCTCTCGTGCTATATATTTAACCTAGAGTGTACAGGCATCCCTGAGTGGCATAGTTCTTTTTTTCTTTCAACTCAGTCCCATTCTGCCTCTCTCTCTTCTGCTCTTCTTTCAACAGTGGTCGCAAGGAGAACTAGCTTCTAATGTTTTCTGGCCTACCTTCTATTTCCAGCAGGAAGCTTTCCCTTTAGACCCTCTAGGAGACTGTGTTTCTGATTGTAGATAGGATGACCATCCACTAGTAGGATTTGCCTCTGACCTCGAGTTTCATTAGTATCAAGCTTCACTCAGCCCTAGACTTCCCTCTCAGATCCTTCAGTCTCTCAACATTCCCATAATACCTGTCCCTGAAACTTCAAGGTACCCAGAGGGAAGAGGCCTGGCATTTAGCATGTACAAAAGATACAGGAGCAGAGTTGGTCTGGGCAAGAGTGTCTTCCTCCTAGCATCATCTCAAATAAGGAAGGGCTTCCTTTGACATGCCTCCTGATGTTGACAGTGGGCCCCAAAAGACTGATGAGTGAGAAATGTTGGTATATCCAACTTAAAAATATTTCTTGATTAAGGGGAGAAAAGGAACATTAATTGACTCACGTGTTTATGGATTCGTTCCATATGAGGTGGCTAAAAACACACTAAACAATGTAAAATTAAACAAATGACCTGAAACTGAATAAAAATTAAATAAATGTCTTTTATTCCATTGGGTGATGATGATGAAGAGAAAACGCCATTTGGAATTAGGAGGAAAATTATGTATTAGGCTGAAGCACATGGAATTGCTGTTATACCATTTTGCCCTTGTTTGACCATTTTCGTATAAGCAGATATCAGTTTCTTATGTTTCAGCCTAATATTGATGTTTTAAAGACATCTTTGATACCAGTTCTCTGCTGTAAATGCTTTTCTATTTGAATGATAAGATATGTTACTCCAAGTCCTTTCTTAATATTATTTTCAATTACTTCACACCACCAATAGAGTGCATTGGGTGCCTGGTGATATCAAAGAAAGTTTTTGTAATAAAATGTATGCATAGACACATCTGGTTATGATTTGCTTTTCCTTTTCTCCGATTGCATAATTCAAGTTGATGCTGCATAATTCTTTTTCCTTTTATTCCATTCCATATGGTGGCAGAACAACTACCAAAAGATGAATACTTTCAGTACCTTTCATATCAAAGCTGCAGCTTTCACATTCTGTTCTATTGATACTGCATTTTGGCAGTGGATAAAGGGACACAGTTAAGTCTCTGCTCATAATTGGTTTTGTTGGGGAAAGATTTTCTTTGAACTACTGACCACCCGTGATTTTATAATTATCGGAAATTAACCAGCTCAGCATTTCTTGTAGGAAATATTCACAATTCACTTCCTTGGTTTTTGAAGAAAAAAAAAAAGAGAGAGAAAAGAATACAGAAAAGAAAAACTGAAAAGTATTAGGGAACTCCGTTTTGTTTGGGAGTAGGCCATGTAGGATTGCTCTAATGGAATGCTAAAGCTGTATTTGTCTGCATAGCACTCTTTCAAGCACAGTCTTAAAAACCTTTTTACTTTCTCAGAACCCTGCAAAGAAGAAAACTCAAAAAGGATTTTGGTTTTCTGAAAGGTGAGACAATTCCAGCGTATATTTTCTCATATGAACTGACTTGCACACAAGCTATAGGAAAAGCATTAAAGCGTTCTGCAGAAGACTCTTTTTTTTTTTTTCAGCTATTTTCTTGAGACTTAATCCACACAGCATACAATTTGCTCATTTGAAATGGGCTTTTTTTTTATATTTAACAAAATGAATTTTTTAATAAATTGAGGTAAATTAGACATAAAATTTTAAAGTCAATCAGAGAAAGACAATTATCATATAATCTCCCTGATATGAGGAAGTTGAGAGGCAAAGTGGGGTGGGGGGTTGCGGGGTAGGGAAGGAAAAATGAAACAAGATGGGATCGGGAGGGAGACAAACCATAAGAGACTCTTACTGTCACAAAACAAACTGAGGGTTGCTGGGGGAGGGGTAGGGAGAGGGTGGTTGGGTTATGGACATTGGGGAGGGTATGTGCTATGGTGAGTGCTGTGAAGTAGTGTAAACCTGGCGATTCACAGACCTGTACCCCTGGGGATAAAAATACATTATATATTAATTAAACATTTTTTTTAATTTACCATTTTAACCATTTTAATGGCACAATTCAGTAGCCCTTATTACATTCACAGTGCTATACAACTATGACCTCCTTCCAAAACTTTTTAATTACTGTAAACAGAAACTACAGAAAGTACTCTTATATGTCTTTCAATATGATCTAAAATTCTTATGGTTGCATGGAATTGTGTAAGTTAAGTAGAGCTTACTGAACATCTGAAAAGTAGAACACTCCAAACTTGGGTCTGATGCTGCTGGCAGAGATGTATGCATTAAGTGGACCAGGCATCCCTATCTATGTGAAGTTTGCAAGGCCCGGCATGATGCCCAAACATACCATCAGTCAAACCTGTCTTCCCACTGGGCTTGATTTTCTCACCCATGTGGGAAATAGACAGTGGGAGCTTTGTTTGCAATGGCTTTGTTTGCTTGTAGCCATTGGTAAAATAAACATGACCTCAGATTGCACAAGTCCTGGGTAGAATTTGGGGGTCCTGGGAGAACAGATCCTATAACCAACACAGATGACTCCATCATGTTATCTGGTTTTGACTCACTCCATTGAGGATACTAGCATTGCAGCATCCTGTGCTGATCCCAGTAGGACCGGTCTAGGTCATGGGATGTTAAAGGAGAGACTCCTCAGCTCTGGGAAGAGATCTAAAGGAGGAATTCTAATGAGAAGCTTGCCCATTCTCCCTTCCACTTGGCCTGATATGTCAATGAAGCTTTAATGATCTTCAGGATCTTGTCAGGATCTTGTCAGACAGATCTATACTTCTGAAAATTTCTCATCACTTCATCTTTGGACACTGACCTCTGCACTGAATTTAGTTCAGTGATAACTGAAAATACGTACAGTAAGTGCTTGCATTAACAAATCAGATCCATTTTGTGACCCAATCCACTAGAAACTTACGTGATTATAAAACTGTCTTTGAAGAAATCTCAGTATTTTAAAATAGTTTTAGAATCTTCTATTTGTTGAATGGGGAAAGTATCAGTAAATGGACATTATTAAATAGAAGGATTTAATAGATAATTTTCTTATCCTGGTTCTTGTTAATTTTGCTTCAAGATGGGATATATAGAGGCACCTGGGTGGCTCAGTTGGTTAAGTGTCTGCCTCCGGCTGAGGCGGTCGTCCTGGTATCCTGGGATGGAGCCCCGAGTTGGCCTCTCTACGCCTCTCCCTCTTCCTCTGCTCTTTCCCTCTGCTCCTCTCCATCTGCTTCTCCCCACCCCACCCCCCCGCTCGAGCTCTCTCTCTTTCTCTCTCGAAAGAAAGAAAGAAAGAAAAAGAAAAAAAGAGACAAAAAGGTGGGATATAAAAAAACGGAATTTGAAGAATCTTAAATCAAAGATTTAAAGATTTTCTATCAAAAGCTTAACATCGGGGCGCCTCAGTGGCTCAGTGGGTTGGAGCCTCTGCCTTCGGCTCAGGTCATGATCCCAGGGTCCTGGGATCGAGCCCCGCATCGGGCTCTCTGCTCTGAGGAGAGCCTGCTTCCTCCTTTCTCTCTCTGCCTGCCTCTCTGCCTACTTGTGATCTCTCTGTCAAATAAATAAATAAAAATCTTAAAAAAAAAAATTTAAAAAAAAAAAAAAAAAGCTTCACATCTCTCCTCCCTGCCCTTCTGCCTGACACCTCCCAGGGAATTAACTATTTGAATTCAGTAAATTTACCATAGTCCACAGAATGTTTTTGGAAAGTTTAAATGCTTTTCCACCGTACTATCAGGCATATAAATGCGAGCTTATTACAAAGTAATTATGCAAGGAGTGGAAACATTATAATCTGTCCTCATAAATAAAGTGCAGACAGCAATCATAATCTCAGCCCAACTAGAACTCAATGTTAGGAATGACGGATTTGTTTGCTTTGCCTGCTCCCAAACCTCAAGTAATAAATCTCAAAAGCTTCAATATTGATTCAACAAAATGAATGGCTGAGTCATTTCAGAAGGACTCTGACAAGTGGACAAATGCTGCCATGGTGACATTTTGATATGCAGTGTGGTTACTGAGCTTTGCTAGTTTCCTCCCCCTGCCATTAAAACAAAATGACAAGCCATGGGAAGTACCACACACAGCGGGCCTATACCAGAGGCAACTAGGAAAAAAAGATTTAATTAGCTGTTCTTAAAGGATTAAAGATTCCATATACATTCATAACTGATTTATGGGGAAATTCCTTTTAAAATAAGAGAAAAGCTGTTCTGAGACACATTTCTTGTTCAGAAATAGAAACCATTATTAATCTAAAAATGTCTCAGCATTTTCTGTGAATGTTTTATAAATAAATTTCTTGAGGAAGGGATATTTTTATCTTGGGAAGATAAAGAATCAAAATATTTCCCACAAGACATAAAATCGTACGTAACTTATTCTTCGCTAAATAATGTAATAAAGTATTGCATATGGCCATAATAAAAATAAAATACATATCTATAATCAAATACTACTGTATAAGTTTAAAATTTGTAAGGAAATGAGATTATTTGTAACAAAGCAATATATACACTTGGCTAGTACTTGATCTTAATATTGGTTTGGTGGAGCTATTAACAATTACATGTATATTTGCTTCCTTATTAGTATAAAAGATATCCAATTATATTAAAGACAGATATAATCACATTTCAGCAATAAAGAGAAATTACTTAAAAACTTTAATGGGAAAATGCTTTAAAATACATAATTATGAATTTGTAAATTTATTTATATATAATTACCACTGTGATGTATTGGATTGGTTAACTTAGAATAAAAACTTTCTCAATTCCATCTGTAATTCAGCAGAAGGAAATAATTGTTTCTATTTTATTTCAGTGTTTTTCAGCCAGTTATTAAAATCTTACTATATAGCAGACTTCACCTTATTCAACCTATACACAATTCTGTGTAGTAGGTATGAAAATTTTCATTTCGCAGATAAGGAAACTAAAGTGTGAAGGAATAACAAATTTATTTAAGTTTGCTCAATTTATCTACATTATATTATCTCTTTGCGTTATCTGGGCCCAACCATAAGAAAATGTACACTTTTGCTCTTCTATGCCTTTAAAAATAGAAATTGTGCTCCTGATTTTACAAAATCTCAGGTATGTTCTATAAATAAACTTCTTAAGGAAAAACATTTTTAATGTAGGAGGATGAAGATTTAAAAATTTTGCAAGAACAAAAAGTCATAATTCATCCTTCCCTTTTTACTTACTAATTTCAGAAAAATTAAATATTGAAAGTATGGAAAATTTTAAAAGAGAAACCTAAATAAGTACAAAAAATTAATATTTTTGTGTGAAATATGAATTTCACACACAAAAAGCAAGAGATAAAAAGGTTTTGATGTTGTTATTAGGCTTTGTTTTGTTTTGTTGTCATCAAATGTCTGGTTTAAAAATTCTAAAATGCTCATTCAAGTTCTGTTGTCTGTGATGGTCTGAGTTGACTGCTACTTTGTCAAAACCTCAGTCTTAAGGAGGAACTATTCTTTTCACACTCCATCTATGTAAGGAGCAAATACTTTACAGAGAAGCCTGTGACACAGAAGGTTAGAGATTTCAAAACAATCATAATACATCAAGACAAGTTGGTCACTTCTAGGTAATCTAAGTAGCCTAGAAAAGATCCAAGGTAATCAAAAGCTTTGTCAAGATAGTAAAATATGGAGACCATGACTCCGGTCACCTGTTCAGGCTCTTGCAGTTGGCTTAGTGGAGTCTTCTGGACAGCACTGGTCAGGGGACCCTACTTGCCACACTAGAACCAACCAGGGTTGAAATGCTCCTCTTTCCTTGGGAAGATGTGGAGTCACCTCCCGCTGGAACTGTGTGGGAGACTTTTCTGCCATTCTCCTTTGTCCTGGCTCCCCCCATCACACAACTGTACATATGTAACATTTTCTAGGGCTTTGGTGTCAGTTTTGTTTTATTTTTAGTCTGTGGAAGTTTTGCATACAATAAGCAAGATGTAAAGAAAAGGCTTCTCAGGAGCCATGAGATCGAAACCTTCCAGCTCTTCCAGATTTCTAACTTTAAGCTCATTTCTGACGTAAGACTTATGCCTGCTAGAAGGACTTACTCCTCTAAATTTTCCAAGACCTTCTGTTTTTCTTTTCTTTCTTTCTTTCTTCCTTCCTTCCTTTCTTTCTCTCTTTCTTTTTTTTTTTTTTTTAAGATTTTGTTCATTTATTTGACAGACAGAGATCACTAGTAGGCAGAGAGGCAGGCAGAGAAAGAGGGAAGGAGGCTCCCCTCTGAGCAGAGAGCCTGATGTGGGGCTTGATCCCAAGACCCTGAGATCATGACCTGAGCTGAAGGCAGGGGCTTTAAACCACTGAGCCACCCAGGCTCCCCGGCCTTCTGCTTTTCAATCCCTTAATAAGGCTCCTGTTTTTTCATGGGGTCCTCATCGGCGGGAACAACTCCAGGGGGCATTCCAAGAATTGCGCAACTCCTGCAGCCCTGGAGGGAATGGCACAGACTGGCATGGCCCCAAACCATAAGGATCCCAAACCCCAAAGAAACAAGTTTCTTTCCACTAACTTTCCAGTTGGCATTTATCTGAGGGGGGTAAAAAAGTTCTGTGGTCAAATAAAACAGTGAGTTAAACAATCTTAAATTTGTTTATTTATGATAATACTAAGACCTTTTACAATTTTATCATGATTTTCTAAGGATGTTTCCCACATTTGTGGTTTACTTACTGAGACTTTTGCCCTTTGCAAGCTTGGGAAACTGAAATCCATAGCACACATTTTCAGAAGTGCCTACCTAACTAGTTTACCAGGGAGTTCTAATTCAGTGGGGTTCAAACATGAACTTCAAACATGAACACAAAACTGTTATTGTCTCGTCTCTTCCCTATCTGTTCCATGTCAAGTAATTCTTTTCTACTGTTTTGGGGGAAATTCCGCAACTTCATTATATGGCAATCTCAGATCATATCCAAGGCTTCCTCCGGCTCTTTATCTGAAATGGGGTGGAAGCAAGGTGAGTTGTTAACATGTATAGCGCGCGCGTGTGTGTGTTGACTCTGATTTTAGAATGATCTCTCTTTTTTTTTTCTACCCAGTCCATTTCAAGGCTTAACTCTTCTGAGACTCCCTCGTTGTCTAGTGGTTAGGATTCAGCACTCTCGCAAGGTTTAACTCTTCTAATATTGAGAGTTGAGAGGGAAACTAGGAGGACAACTATCTCGTTGACTGCTTATGGGCACAGTGCCCTTTTTATGGCTCTGGCTGTTCTCCAGAAAACACCGAGGGGCTAACCCCTGTGTGACTGTAATGCTGATTTTTTCAAAGGCACGTGCATAAGTTTGGTGCATTCTGTGAGCCCTCCCCTTTGTATGGTTCCTTGAAATGGTTTCTCCCTTAACCCTCCTCTTCAGCTAGTTCCCGGAAGTACACACAGCCTCTTGTTCCTGGGATCCTCTCACTGCATGGCTTGTCCATCCTCTAGGGTCAGGTGTTGGCAAGATTATGCTGTACTGCAACTTCTGTGCCGTCACAATCTATAGGAGATCTACACGTTCTTGTACAAAGAGGAGAGCGGGTCTGCCGACTTGTACTCTTTCTCTCTCCTACCAGCTTTCTTTCTCAGTTCTCTTTCCTTTCGGGGGCAGGACAGATCAACAAATCTATTGGCCTGAGCTGATAATCAACAGCAGGAGAAGTTGCCCTTCCTCCCTCCTTTAAAGAGGAGGAGAGAAAAAAGCCAGACCTTCTGTCCCCTCAAGGCTTCTTCTATCCCGTGGGGTGAGGATGGAGGTAGGTGATTGTTCTCTATCTTTATTTTACCTCCTAAAAAGCCCTGGAGGCAGAATCTGGCCTCAGTGTCTGGTAGCTTTCTTTAGAAGTCCGTAGTTATTTCTTTGGTTCTGGCGTGGCTAAATCCCCTGTTCTAGGGGAGAGGAAAATGGCCTTCTCAGGACTTTGACTTATAATACTGTACAATGTTCACAACAAGTGAACAGGAAGCCCCCATCAGTATATAGGTGTTAGCTGCTTCTTTTTGTTTATTTTCTTTCCTTTTTGCTGATGCTTTGCCCAAGAGGGCAAGAAGAACTCTAGGCAAAACTGTTAAGGGTTAAGAATTTTAGATTAGAGCAAGCAAGAGTTTACCAGGACCTGAATATATAGATGTTGTGAAGCTCAGACAAGAATATTGATCAGAAACTAGGCAGAGGAAAAAAAAAAAAAAGAAAAGAAATAGCAGATGGCAAAAAAAAAAAAAAAAAGAGGACTGAGGACAGGGAATCTTGCAAGGAATCAGGACTAGAATATATATCATATGTCCTTGTCAAACAGCACAGCGAATTCAGCTAAGAAAGCTTCTTGAGGTCTGGGAGCATCTGCCAATTCATCTTTACCTGTGCAAAGCATCCTATATCATTGGCACTCCATAAATGATTGTTGAGTGAATTAATTGATTTAGGATACAAGTATCAGAACAGAACCTGATAACTAAAGTAACTTTTGCTTCTGCATAGAGCAGGGGTCTGCAAACTGTGGCCCCTCGGCTGTTTCTGGCCATTGCCTGCTTTTGTGACTCAGTTTTACTGGAACACATCTGTGCATATCTGTTTGCATATTGCCTTGGGTGCTTTCACACTACAGCGGCAGACTTGAACGGTTGTGACCAAGACTGCATGGCTCGCGTGTCTAAAATATTTACTGTCTGGTCCTTTACTGAAAAAGTTCTGACTCTTGCCATAGAGGTTTTAAACTATTTTTGTTTATGTTTCCTGTTCAGTGTGGCTTAATCACAATATGGCTCAGATTCAGAGGTCCAGAGTAATGGGGAGCACCTATCTGTTCTGTGAGGCAAGGTAACAGCTTGTCCTGGGAACCAAAGCAGTGAGGGAGTGACTGATCTATGAGAGACAAGAGCAAAGATATCTTGATGCGATCCAGTAATTTCATCTCTCCCTTCTTTGAACCATCTCGGCTATCTTTCTGACAGCACTGGTCACATTGTACTTTGAATGATCACAATTTTGTATCTTCTTTCCTCTACTCAAAGAGGGCTACAGGAAGGTAGAGATTGCATTCTGTCCATGCTCATATTTGGAGTGTCTAGAAATTCTTCTGGTTAAATAGGTGCTCACCTAAAATATGCATTGCAGTTAGCAGGCTTATGATAGCATCTGAAAAAGGGGAAAAGCAAGGTCTGGCATCTCAGATGCTGTAGGCTTTCATGTATTAGCAAGTAAGAGATCAGTTATATGAGAATCAGCTCCGAGTGGTGTTCACCTAACTAGTAACACCAAGGATTAGCTTTGTGTGAGAGACTGTTCAAGGAATTGCTCAGATTTTTTGAGGCTTTTTATTTCCAAAAGGTCCAAGAATACTAGTTTTTGTTTGTTTGTTTGTTTGTTTCTGATCTGGAAACTGAGTCTCAGCTTCAAGTATACTCAGTTATTAAATGGATTCTTTGATCCTTTAGTGGCAGAAATTATTCCCTCTGGCTCACAAGTTCTAATTCTTGGTCTCACAGTGGGTCTTCCTCCTTATTATCTGTCTAGTGACATAATTCATCCAACACATATTTAGTGAGCTACTACTATGGTGCCCAGGTTCTTTGAGAATGTGGATTTAGGCTCTGTTTCTCCATTATGGAGTGCTAAGATGATAAACCCTACATGTTATTGAGAACTTTACTGCATATTGGTGTGCAAGGGAGGAGAGATGGGGGACCAGTAGCCTGATGGGTCTGATGGGAGTGTGGAAAGAAAGGGGAGTCCAAGTTTGACAAGCTCCTGACAAGTCTAATTTTGTTTCCTGCCTGGGACCTAGGGCTTAAACAGAAGAAGCCTCTGGCAGACAGATTTGGAAGCTCTTTTGTTTTGTTTTTAAGATTTTATTTATTTATTTACTTATTTGGAAGAGAGAGAGAGAGAGAGAGCACAAGCTGGGAAAGGCAGGCAGAGGGAGAGGGGGAAGCAGGCTTCCCACTGAGCAAGGATTCCCGAGGTGGGGCTTGATCCCAGGACTATGGGATTATGACCCACTCCAAAGGCAGACATCTAATGGACTGAGCCACCCGGTGCCCCAGATTTAGACACCCTTAAAGTAATATCCTGCTTCTACTTCTTTGGAGGTTAAGCTACGTGGAGGCTGCCTAAGCTTGGTTTTGTTCCTTGGATAAAATTACCTTATGTGTGCCTACACTTAGAAATCTGAACTCAGAGTGTCAAATATGAGAAATAGCTTTTTCAAGGAACTACAAAAATCTTTGAAGATTTATAAAGTGTTACTTAGTATGTAAGGCTAACTAAATTGAAGAAGGAAGAAAAATTGTATGACATCAGTACTTTTCTTACGGGGTCAAGCAGATGAATTACTTTTGACTGTGGGAAATTTAAAGTTACAGAGAAGTGATTTGACGGAGATTATTAAAGGGCCATCAGTGCTGCACTGAGGCAGAATTAGGAATTTGGCCACCATTGTCTTCTCAAATTTCAACTTTCCTTTCAACACCTCTCTCTCAGCAGCACCTGCCACCTCCCACGTCCACATGTCCAGGAATCCACTTCTTTTCTGTTTTTCTTACCAAAGCATGACTTGAAGAACAAAATTTCTTGGTGCTGTAAATGATGGCAGAAGTTTAGAATATTGGTTTCAGGTGTATTTGTATTTTATTATGGGGTCAAGTCATGTTTTCTAATGTTGAATTGTGAAGCACCAGGACATAGCTTTGGGAGTCATTTTCATATGTTGGCCTTCCAGATTCTTCACAAAACCCTATTCTATTATACAGGCCTGTTTGCCCCCCTTCCTTCTCCTCCAGATGTGTAGAATTTCCGCTACTATATCCTAGAGCTTATTATTATTTTTCTTCTTCTTCTTCTCTCCCCCCCCCCCCCCCCAATTCCTAGAGCTTATTCTAGCTACCAGGTATGGAGTAGCAAATGAGAAAGACGTAGGGCCTACCTATCATGGTGCTTTTATTCTTACAGGTAGACAAAAACACCTAAATAAACACATAAGGTATTTATTGGGATAAATGATATAAAGAAAACACAACAAGGTAATGGCTAAGAGTGCCTGTGGAAGTTATCAAGGCAGACGCCTGTGAGGATAGGATAGTCAAGCTACCCCTTAAATGAAGAAGATGATAGAGAAGCCAGCCATATGAAGATCTCCATCAATGGAGTGCCAGTCAGAGGGGAAAGTTTGTGCGTAGGTTCTGAGGCAGGAATGATTTTGATGTGTTGGAGCCACAGAAAGAAGATCATTGTGATAGGAATACAATGAAAAGAGGGAGAATGGTATAAGATGAGACTAGAGAGGAAAGTGGGGCCAGAATCATGTGGTCCGTTTAGTCCGTGTGAGGAGCTCAGATTTAAATGTGTTGGGCATCTGGTAAATACGGTATTTGATAGTATCTGCACCACCCTGTCACATATTTGTCCTCAAAGTACCAGCTTTTCTGTTTTCTGGTGTTTTATTTTTCAAGGCAAAGATCATCAGCTCTCTGGAGAAGCTTTCACCATTCCACATAATCTCTTCCTCCTGGGATATCACTAGCACTTTCTGGGAGGCTCATTTTTTTGCTTGGCATCGTCTGCTTTTTTGGCTCATTAAACTTTCACCCTAGACAGTGCAAGCTCAGTGCACTTAGGGTTGTGTTTTTGGGATCATTGTTTTTTTCCCACAGTGCCTTCCAGTATCATCTTCTTCCTAAACACTCGGTAGAAGTTGTTAATGAATTACTTAGTTCCCTGAGGTAGCTTTAAGAAGGAGAGTGGGTTTAAGGTTTACTTTCAGTTCATCACAGTGCCTAAGGTGGTGTCCTACACAGAGTGAAAATGCATGCTGAGCAAGTCCAGTTTTGGAGAATGTTTTTAATCACAGGACTTGGTGAAACAATGCTTAAGCCAGAACGGTTTGATAGACACTGACCTTGTCAGGGTCTTAATAAACTGAAGTAACATTTAGCTGCAAATAAAGCCTTTTTATGAATAATACAATAAAACCATGGGCTGAATTTAGAATATTGAATAATCTAGAAACTGTAAATCTATGGGGCATATTAACAGTGAACACACATTTAAAACAATGTGAAGAAAATATTTTTCTAACATTTTATTTTTCTGTTTCACGTTATCACCACATGAATAATTGATTCACTGTTTTGACTATAAATTGTCTCCACGTTTCAGTTTCCTTAGTGTAGGTTATAGTAAGCACATCTGTGTCTACTCTTCCACTAGGCTGTGTGGATTTACAGTTTCTAGACCCAGGTCCAGCTTTTTAGTTGAGCATCATCTTATGCTTCTAAGTGCATCATTTGCATTCCTACGCAGTTTTTGTACCAGAACCCTTTTGCCTGAATCATCTTTGCTTTAGTACCCCCAGCTGTTTGTTGACTGTTGCAGCTGAGAGATGAGATGTTCAGCAACAGTCCATAATAATGCTAAATTATTCTTGCTTGAGAGCAAAGTAGCTATCTGTTGCAACTCAGAGTAACTATCTAGTTATTCCAATGGAGATTCATAAGGATACCCTATGCTCTGTGTTTGGAATTAGGAGACATAAGATCCATTCTTGTTTCAGACTTTAAGCCATTCAATCAGTATGTATGTATGTATGTATTTAAGATTTTATACATCCATTTGAGAGAGATCACAAGTTGGTAGAGTGGCAGGCAGAGAAGGGGGGGAAGTAGGCTCCCGGCTGAGCAGAGAGCCCCATGCGGGGCTCAGTCCCAAGGACCCTGAGATCATGTTCTGAGCCAAAGGCAGAGGCTTAACCCACTGAGCAACCCAGGCGCGCCAATCAGCATTTATTTTAATTTTTTCGTCCATAAGATCAGCAGTGAGGTGGCGTTGGACTGCCAATTGCTCATCTTTAACCTCCTCCCGGGTTTGAAACTTTTAAGAATTCTGCATGTGCTTTTCTCTAGCGCAGACGGGTATTTGCACGACGGGGATGATTTGATCTGACCTCGGGGGCTTTCCTTTTTTAAGCCCCGGGAATAATTGCCAACATCTATTGGGGTTTATTTACCACGTGTCAGTTGTAGCGCGGCAATTCACACAAGATCTTATTCATCTAATCCTTGTAACAACCGTACAAGGTAGGAATTAACCCTCGTTTATAAAAGAGACATAGTTTACCTATAAGTTGACCTTAGTCTTCGTTTCTAAGTACATGTACGGGCAGGGTCCTCCTTTCTAATACTTCACCCATTTGTGCGCAAATTCTCATTGTGAACAACTCAGGGGAGGCGCTTCAGTCAAAGTTCAAATAAATGTCCTTCGGAAAGGAGCAAGAACCAGTAAGTGGCTTTTCTTCTCAGAAAGAACACCGTGAATTGCTTACAGTGGAGTGGCCAGGGCGGAGTGCCCGCCAGTCGGGTGGCAGATGGTGTCCCGGTGCCCAAGGGGACAAACTACAAAGTTTAGTCAAAGAGTACAACACCAAGAAGCCCGAACCGCGTATCTCCCCTGCGCGGTGCAGACGGAGTCCAGACTCCGGGGTTCCAGCGCGCAGGCAGGTCAGCTTAGGCGCCCGGCGGCCGGAACAGTCCATTAGGGATGGCCACTGCAGGGTGTTCTCGACGCCAGAGTGCAGACCTGGCTGCCCGCTGCGCAGACGGGGGCGCGCTGCCTTGGGCAGCCACCCCCGCTCCGCTGGTCAGGTGAGCGCAGCCCGGGGAGCCGCGAGTCCTATTGGAGCAGACGGAGGATGATGGGGGAGGAGAGAGGGGGGAGGAGAATGGAGCCACCGTCCTGACCCGACTACAAGGGAGAGGACCAGCAGCCGCGGCGAAGCCTAGGGACGCGAGCGAGAGGCAGAACGACGGTGTGCGAAAGGGACCCGCGGGGACCGAAGGGCGCGCGCGGATGTCGGTGTCCCCAGGGCTAGGTAGGCCAGGGCTGGGGGATGGTGCCGCGAGCATCCCCCGTGCTACAAGGGAGCGGCGCAGCACGCGCAGCGCGCAGAGGCGCTGCTCCCGCACCTGTTGCTCGAGGTGGAGGCGTGAGCGCGGGAGGCAGGGCGTGCGCCCCGCGCGGCAGGCTGCGCTTATCCCGCACAGCTGTCCGCGTCCACTCCACCCGGGGCTGCGGCGGGGCGGTGAGCGCTCGGTTCCTGCCAGCCGCGCTTGCAAAAGCAGCTTGGTCTCAAGGAACGTGAGAAGTGGGAATCAGCAGAGGGAAAACTTTCCTTTCCTCTCTTTCCCTTTCCTCTCCTCTCTTTGAAACCCGAACCCTAGCTTTAATTTTAAAAAGTCTGCTTGGAAAATAACCGACCAAGAACGGCGCGACACAGGTAATAATTAATGAGAACGCTGAAATGAACTTAAGGAGTCTTATGTTAAAAAATAACCGCTGTGTCGAAGAATTTTCAGTGAAATATGTTGATTTCAGGGAGTTTGGAATTAGCCTGGAACCGTGGAATAATATATACATTTTTAAAAAGCTTAGACATTTTTAATGTCTTCAGGTATTTTAAAATTGATTTTTTTTCTTAAAATTAAAACTAAGAAACTGTGCTAGTAGTGTTCATGGGGGAAGAATCTCATTTTAAGGTGCTATATTAACTTACTCGTTGTAACTTTTATTTTAAACCGACTTTTAACATTTCACGAAACCTACAACCTTTAAAAATGTCTGTAATGTGTTTATATGTAAGCTGTGGACTGTTTTAGAAATTACTCCTATCAAACCTGAGAGTGCATGATTACCAACCATTAGGATAAAGCTCAA
Source organism: Mustela nivalis (assembly GCF_964662115.1). Lineage (NCBI taxonomy): Eukaryota > Metazoa > Chordata > Mammalia > Carnivora > Mustelidae > Mustela > Mustela nivalis. Next base: position 67,370,740 of record NC_139022.1, on the reverse strand, counting down.
AAAATACACCTTAACTAATACAGCATTATTTAAAAATTCTTTCTGAAGTTATTACCTTACATTACTAAAGTCTTTTCCCTCCCCTTTGTGTGTCACTTATAAAAACAGCTAGATAGAACAACAACAAAAAAACAACATTAAAAAAAGATGATTTAGTCAAGATACAAAGGAACAACAACAATTTTTTTTAAAAGCTTTTGCTTATTTATTTGACAGAGAAAGAGAGATCACAAGTAGGCAGAGAGGCAGGCAGAGGAGGGGGGGGAGCAGGCTCCCTGCTGAGTAGAGAGCCCAATGTGGGGCTCTATCCCAGGACCCTGAGATCATGACCCAATTGGAAGGCAGAGGCCCAACCCACTGAGCCAGGCGCCCCAACATTTTTTTGGGGTGATTTACTTAGGTTGTGCCAAATACAGAGTGAACTGTGACATAATAGAATCTTTTAACTATATGCAATTAGTTATGTCTTGGCTTGCAGTTAACTTACTGTGACTTTGGACATTCATCCATCCTTCTGCACCTGATTTTTCCTTATTTACAAAATAAAGGGATGGAACCAGTTAACTGAAAAGACTTATTTCAGGTAGAGATGCTAAGTCTTATACCTTTTAAAAACAAGTAGCCAACATGTATACACTAAAAATAAGTATGGTCAAATTGTATCTCCATGTTTTTTCCATGAGGAGTCACAATAGTAGCCACCCCTACTGAATGCCTCTTATGTAATGAATTTTATGTAATGAATTCTGAGAAACCCTTTATATAGGTTATTTAACACTTACCACAAGACCATAGATTAGTATTATCCCAATTTACAGATAATGATATTGAGGCATGGAAAGTTTAAGTCCCTTGCAAAAGTTCTCCAGTTAGTAAGAGCTGATCAAGGATCTTTCCTGAGTACTCTAAGCTCTACCCTATACTGAATGTGATGATTAAAAGCTGAAACCATGTATAAACATCAACTAAAAATAATCTTAGACTAAAATGTAAGTACATGATAAGGTGCAGGTAAATTATGGAACAACACTGAGTCTTAATATCAGAAATAGAAATCATGTATCAGTCAACATTTATTATATTTTAATAACAGCAGTTATAGTTTTATGCTGTGTATATATATCAAATATTGAATGCCAGTTGTATTCATTGTTGGGAAAGGATAATGTGAGACATATTTGGAACACAAATACTTTGATGGTAATAGAAGTAATAATTAGAAATAATATGGTAAGACAGAAGCTAGTATGAGGCAGAGTATTTAATACATCTTTTTCCTTACAGGTGCCCTTGCCCATATTGTACCCAAAGAAAAAGTGTTCACAACAGAATTAACTGTGACTAAACCCTTTTGTTCATGCCCCCACAGTGAATGATAATAGTATACTGCATTTACTGAATGCCCACTGTGTGTGAGGAATTCTAGGCCCTTTAAAAAGAGTAACTCTGTATTTAATCATCAAATACTGTTATCCTGATTTGCAGATAAAAAACTGAGGCAGAAAGATCTGTGACCTGGGAGGACCCACAAAGAAAATATATTTTGCCTTAGATTGGGTGTGTGATCCCTTAGTGTTCAGAAAGTCAAAGGCTGTAAAGACACTGTTGCACTCCTTGAGCACTGGGAGGAAATTTGGAGCTAAACTACATCAACCTTTTTATTTCCTACTTGGGTAAACTGAAACAGAAAAGTTGAGAGACTTAAAGTCACAGATTCTCTTTTTGCATTATGACTGGATACTCCCATAAATTAATAAACAAGAAGCATGGTAACTGATTAACATGGTCATTACATGTATGACTTATTGACATCAACCAAACACTGCCTCATGCTCTATTTTAATACTTCTGTCCTACTGTTACTGAAAATTTCAGTGTTACCCAATTAGTCTACTAAATCTTTGAGGCCAGGGACTATATTATATCTTTCTTTAGTGTCTCTAGATCTGAGCAAAATGATTAATATACTGACTTTGTTATAGGCTTGTATTTACCTCTGATAAGTCATTATATACACTGGGTCCAAAAGTCTGCCCTGCGTGCAAGCACTGTGCTGTCATTACTTTGACTTCACATAGAGGGCAACCAGATAATTTATGGATGCTTTTAAAGCATATTGAGCTCCTTAGATGATGATAGTTTAATTTGATTATAAAATGTAGTGTGGTCAGGGAGAGATTTGGATGGGCATTTCCCTGATTTTGTGAGAAAAGTTAAACAGCTTAGTATTACATGCGGTTGAATGTCCATCTATCTCCTTCTTTGACTTGGAAATAACTGTACAAAATCATGTGGGAAATTCAGACAGTACAGGAGAAAGAAAAATCACCAGGAACTCCACTGTCCAAAGATTCTGATGAACATCTAGCCAGAAAGATTTCTTTTTTCGCCATAACTCCTTCTGATTTGGGGTGAGAGCTGAATCTTTTATTGGAACTGTTTACAATCGAAAGCTCTACTTAAGTGTTTTGTCACTCTCAGGCCGCTCAAACTTTCTATAAATAATGATACTTGTTGAGAAATGAAGTTAAAAAGACTCTCATACAGAATGAAGTAGTACAGAAAGTTGATTTCTGGGCATGCATGCCCGTTTTTCTCCCTTCACAAGGCAGGATGGCGTGGGGGCGGGTAGACGGGGTGGGAGGCATCTTTGCATGTATGGAGGATTCCCTAGTGTGTCAGGATGTCAGGCCACACAAGAGGCCACAGCGTCCGAGCTCTGTTGCCCCAATGGAGGTGTGGAAGAGGAGGAGAAGGGTGGAGCTGGGTCGCAGGAGACTGTGGTAATACAAAGGCTGTGTTTTCTGATTCCACTGTGACACACTATACACTTCAAAATGTACCAGACCAAGTCCCTCCCCCAGCTGCTGGGCAGGTGGTCATGGGGCCCTTTCTGGTGCAGTCAGGCGTAAGGCTAGCTATATCTCAGAATGGGGGCAGGATGCTGATAGGGCATTTCTCATTCATATATTCAGGATTCTGAAAACCCCGAATGGACTCTTTTTCATATAAAGGGGGAAAACTGGCTGTTGGAATAATTCTCCATAAATGAGTTTTGAACTAATAGAAAATTATTAAGTATAAAGGGAAGCTGGGGGTTTCTTTGAAATAGGCAATGATCGCTCTTGCCATATGTGTTTGAATATAATTATGCTGAAAATATTAATGTTTTAAGGATGATAGTATTTGATAACATTCATTCATAAATTTGTTATTCAAAATTTCCTTTTCCTAGGCACATTTTCTTGATTTGTGCTGTATATTTGAACATAGAATTCTTTCATGCCTTACTTTATTAGGGGCTTAACGTGGCTTAAATCCAACCATCTGTTCGCATCTTGGCCATCAGTGCATTGGAGGTGCTGGTAGGGGCTAAATAAATTTCCCACATTTTAAAGGTTAGGGAAAGAGCTACCTTTATGAATAGATTTCAAATGATTCTCAGCAAGACAATAGTGCAGAAGTGGAGTAAAAATGCATTTCATTCTCTGAAGCACAAGGTTCCCTGTCTGTCTTTAGTTTTGCTGAAAGGCAATTAGCATTTCAACTAGCCAATTTGGTTACATGCAATGAAGTACTTGGGTTTATAATTTGCTGCTCTCTGTCTGAGGCAGTTGAGCTCCAGCTCTTATGTAATCCTCTCCAAGTAGCCTTCTCTCCAGCATAGTTATTGTTGCTGGTCTTAAATAACTAATCAACAGAGAGTTTTCCTTGCCTTCAATTGCGGGGTGCCATAAGGCAAGGAAAATGAAATGCCACGCTAATAAGGGGATGATTGTAATTATTAAATAGTCATTATCGAAATGTGGCCCAGGTTGAAAGATACAGAACAGCTTCAAATAAAAAAGCTTCAAAATACAACTTCAAAAAAGGCATTGTGTGGCACTCTTAGTTTATTTCTTCATGCAGTGGGCACAGTGAACAGAAGGTATATATGTTAGATAGAGGGAAATAGGTAAGATGACTCAAAATGAACAAAGAAGAAGCAATTCTTAATTATTTGTATTTACTTTGCACTCTTTCTGCAAAAAAGAATTCTGTGGGGGAATATGTGTAAAAGAGAAAAGAATTTCTTTTTCTTTCTTGTAACAAGTGAGCAAGTGCTCTAAAGTATACTGTGGAAATAATTCAAGGGTTTGTATTTGTGTGCTAATTGAAGATAAGATTTTGTTAGCTTCTTTAGTCATGAATTCTGATAATTAGGTAATATTAATATACTTCATGCCCATATCCTATTCTTCTTAAGACAGCACTGTATGTTTTGATAGTCCTTTTGTTAGGATAATTGTAATGATATTATCCTTTAATCTGTGTCATGGGGCAGTAATTCAATTTAGCTCATCTTTTTATGCAGCACTATTTTTACAAAGTTGTACGTAGGTAATTATTTGGAAATAAAATAATACATTTCTCATTTTTCAAATAAGGTTTCACTGAAAAGATGTAAGAGAAATATTTTAGATTTAAGTCTGGCACGTGATCAATATAATTTGAGAACGTATATGAAAGAATTGCACTATCTTTTATATTTCCAACCTCTGATATAAAGTGAAAGCCCTATCTGCACCTATAATTAGAGTCATTTGTATATTATTCAACTATATTCAGCAGAGTTGGTGAACAGGCATGAAATAAAGAAGGCTTACCTGTGCTTTGGCAGACTAGTCCACTAGGGATGGAAAGTGTTATGGAAAAAGTGGGACCTGATATGGACTTCGAAGAATGGTGGAGAAGAAGAGGGAGTGGAGAGAAGTAGAGAGAAGAGCCCCAGGAATAGCATGGATCAGGGGTGCAGAGGGAGGAGTGATCCAGGTGTCTTGTCCCAGATACACAGTAGATCAACTTGACTGTAGTTGTTGAAAGAAGAGAAAGAGATGGCTGGAAGTGCAGGGTCAGTTGGATTTTTTTAATAAAGGTGAGATAGAATTCACTCATCAAAAAAAAAAAAACAAAAACCTACCTTTTAAAGTGAGTAATTCAGTGGTTTTTAAATATATTTACAGAGTTGGACAACAGTCCCCGCTGTCTATTCCAGAACATTTTTATCACCTCAAAAAGAAATTCGGTACCCATTAATCTTCCCTCCCATCCTCTCCCACCCCTAAGTCCATGGCAACCAATCTGTGTCTTTAAAGATATGGCTGTTGTGGACATTTCACATAGCTGGAATCATATAGTATGTGGCCGGAATCGTATAGTATGTGGCCTTTTGTGTCTGCCTTCTTTCATTTACTGTAATGTTTTCAAAGTTATCATGCTGTAGCATATATCACTACTTCATTCTTTTTTATGACTGGACAATATTTCTTTGTATGAATATATAAATATACTGCCTTTATCCATTTATCAGTTGACGGACATTTGGATTGTCTCTACTTTTTGACTGTTACATCGTGGACATTTCTATATAAGTTTTTGTGTGAACATATGTTTTCTGTTCTGTTGGTTATATATCTAGGAGTGGAATTGCTGGGTCACTTGGGATGGTGGATAAAATAGCCAGGATGCATTCAGGAGAAATTTATCCCTTTTCTTTTATACCTTCTTTTAAGCTCAAGGTCACATTATGGGGAAGATGTATCAGGTATGGCTTGAGGGTTCACCAGTTGGAACTTTCCTTGCATAGACCTTTGCCAATTAACTAAGACATTTAAGATAGGACCAGATTGTGAGAAAACAACATAAAGGAAGAACTTGCAGCCAATGACTTCTCCCTCACCACTGGCTGTGGTTTTTTCCTAAGAGGGAAGTATAGTCCTGGCTGGCATAGTAATTAACCTATCTAGGATATGCTAAAATCAGAAATGTGATTGGATATTATTTGATGCACATTGAATTCAATTCTCTAATGATTTCTGTGTTTTCAGTAGGGACTCATCTAAATGACATTAGTTAAATAACCAAAATGGGAAAAAAAATTATTTTTGTTTCTAAGACAAATTACAAAAGGTTTAAAATGTTTCATTAGGGAGGACAATTCAGTAAATCACTTGAGAATTGGGCTTTAGGTAAAGACAAGTCCAGTTCACTAATGTATAGTTTTATCAGCTGTCAGTAATTCTGGTGTGTGTCTGTGTGTGTGTGTACATTTATGCATTGGTTTATCTAAAACCTTAACTAATTTCCTGAAAGTGTGTGATGTATTTTATAAAATGAACAAGTTTGAACAAACAAATTTGAACGAATTTGTTTAATTTTGGTAGAAGCAAGTATATTTTAAAGTTCTGCTTAGTACCTTGGGATTTGCAACGTAGGTTCACATGAATTAATTCATGTAACCTTAATCACGTGGTTGTAAGTTATTAACAGTTTTACTTTATAATTGAAACAAAGATTTATAAAAGTCAGCAAAATTAAAAACAGCAGCAATTTAATGTACAAAAGTTGTCCATTCCTTAATGATCACAGTAATGATCATAAACTATTATATTTTGGTGTCTCATAAAAACATTTCTATTAATTTTTAGATGAATTGATTTCTTATCTTAAATTTCCTAATATAAGTAGATCTGTTTCATCAGGTAGCATTACATTGAAAATCTCGCTACAATAAAAATATTTCCAAATCAGGTCTTCACTTCTTTTGAACATTTTTCACCAAAATTATAAATAATTAGAGATAATCTTTGAATACCATTACAAAGCAATTTGATACTGAGTGGCAGTTTTACCTAATATTTAAGAAATCTTTCTTGGAGAAAGTCAGCAAATTCAGGAAATTGTTTTTGTTTTTAGGTGATTAGAGTGTCATAGTTTTTATAAGTCAGTGCTATAACTACTACTTGAGAACTTGGAATAATAAAATCAATAGAATTTCCAGAAACTGTTATAGTTTAGGGGATTTTACTTCATCTTATTTCTCACTAATATTCATGTGTGCTCTTATACTGGGGGTTGGCTATTCATTCCTTCAGTGTTTAGTGAAGCATTCTACCATGTACTTGAAAAACATGCTGAGTGGATGATTTCTACTTTCACATTTAATTGTAACTACTGACCTCAAAAACTCAGATTTTATAGTGATTTTTTAACATTTTAAAATCCCAACGATTTCATTGGCACTGTGATTAGAAATCTTAACCCTACTCTTCTAGGCAGCTAACTTCTTTTTCCCTCCCTCCCCAGAAGGTGAATGTAAGCATGGAGAGAATTAGAATTAGAATGCCTATTTGCCTTCTTTCATTGCTTCTACTCTCATTAAAGTATCATGTCATTCACGAATAAAATGTATGCCAACAACTAATTCCCTTGCAAGTGGAAAAATCACTGTGAGTGTGAAATTCTACATAATAACCATTCTTGTTACATCATTAACCATTAGGTATAGGACTGGTCTCTTCAGTAGACTGTGCTAGTGAGTAGGCTATGCTGCCAATTAGAGGCTAGGTTTGATTATAGAGAGAAGAAAATAAAGATGTGCATTTTTCATTTAATGACATTTTTATATGATAGGATGTATAAATATAGTGGCTTTTAAAATTATCTTTCCTATAAGATCTTTCCTAGCAAGACTGGAATATTAATCTAGTATTTAGTTAAAAACATAGGATTTGGACCTTGAGAGCTTAGGTTTGAATCTTGGTTTTGGATTTCGGAGATCTAATCTTGACAAATATATTTAACTTATATGTCAGGTTCCTCATCAGAAAATGAGCATAATAATAGTACTTATATTTTAAATGGTTGCTATGAGGATCAAAGAAATTAACACATGTAAAGGAATTAGAATAGCCTAGCTTTTAGCTGCTATTAGCTGATACTGTCACACATGAAGCCCAAGTTTTTGATGATTAGGGTGCATGAAGGATACCTTCTTCTTTTGCTTCTTTGGTCTCCTCTGGATTCCTAAAGAGGATTTAAATTTATCTTGAAGCTACTAGAGCTCAAGTGTCAGCCCCTAATATTTCTTTTCCTTTCTTACTTTTATAGACTTCTTTTGGATCCTTAGCACATTAATCTTGTAGCCTTTTTATTTTCTAATACAGGTACTTCCTTAAGGACCTCCACTTAGGTTTACATCATACAGGTTCTGATTTCTATAATAATTGCTGCTTTGACTCATGAGTCTTTCTAGGGCTTTTTATTTTATTTTTTTAAAATTGTATTTATTTGAGAGAGAAAGAGAGAAAGAGAGAGAGAGACAAGCAGACTCCATGCTGAGGGCAGAGCCTAATTTAGGGCTTGATCTCAGAGTCCTGAGATCATGATCTGAGCCAAAACCAAGAGTCAGACACCCAGGCACCCCTCTTTCTAGGGCCTTTTTTTAGAAAAGATTTTATTTATTTTTTTTGACAGAGATCACAAGTAGGTAGAGAGGCAGGCAGGGTGGGGGTGGGGAGAAGGCTCCCCACTGAGCAAATTTGGGGCTCAATCCCAGGACCCTGAAATCATGACCTGAGCTGAAGTCAGAGGCTTTAACCCACTGAGTCTCCTAGGTGCCCCTCCAGCAGGGTTTTATATATATATGTTTTGAACTCTGTGTTAGTTTAGCTCCTGGTAAGTTGACATTTTTGTTATTGTATAGTGACTGTCTTTATATGCGTTTTGCCTTGAAGTCTTATTTTGTCTGTAATAGATATTAATAACATTTCATTAGCATTTGCCTATTATCTCACGAACTTAAGAAAGAAGGAAATGATCCAAGAAAGGTCTAAAATGTAAGGAATGTTGACTAAAGTTGAGAATAAACATTTGGATAAACAAAGAATATTAATGATTAAATTCTAAATTCTATTGTTATACATTGAGAGTTAAGTAAAATAAGATAGAGCTTATATCATAAAATTAGCATGTTAGTGGGGTTTGTGTGACAGAGGATTGGTTTTGAATATTGTAAGATCCTTTTATGGTTTAGTAGTAAGGTGAAGATATTTAAATTGAAACTTTTAAAAATTTACGGGGCAAAAATGATAACTCTCAAAGAACAAATACATCAATTCACAAGCACAGTGAAAGAAAGCAAGAGAAGAAAAAGTAAAACTGTATAAGAGCAGGGCAAAAAGCACAAATGGCAGAAAAGTTTCTAAATGTATGACTAATTATAATAAGTGACTATAAATCAAACTCCTCAGTAAGAGCACAGTGATTATCAGAGAAGACCAAACATTATGGAAATCAATTACATGTTGTTTACAAGGGACACACATTAGACAAAAGGACTTAGGTTGAAAGCGGGAGAATGCAAAGAGAGATAATGGGCTCTAACAATTTTTTTTTTAAAAGATTTTATTTATTTATTTGTCAGGGAGAGAGAGAGAGAGAGAGCAAGAGCGAGCACAGGCAGAGTGGCAGGTAGAGTCAGAGGGAGAAGCAGGCTCCCTGCGGAGCAAGGAGCCCAATGTGGGACTTGATCCCAGGACGCTGGGATCATGACCTGAGCCGAAGGCAGCTGCTTAACCAACTGAGCCACCCAGGCGTCCCAGGCTCTAACAATTTTGTATTTAATTTTGTACACTCTTACTTGAAGAGGAGCCCCAAATTTATATATGCTTCAGTCATAACTAACCACTCTAAAACTTAAAATAACCACTTTGTTCATAAATGTACAACTCTCAAGGGCTTTGTGAGCACAGTTATCTCTTTTTGATTATAGTCATCCCAATAGGAATAAAGTGATATCGTGGTTTTGATTTGCATTCTTCTGATAACTGGTTAATCATGTTGAGTACCTTTTCATGCAGCTGTTTGCCTTTTGTATGCATTCTTCTGGAAATGTGTATTCAGTTCCTCTACCCATTTTTAAATCAGATTGTTTTTTGGTATTGAGTTCTGAGTTCTTTATATATTTTGGATATTAACTCCTTATCAGTATAGGATTTGCAAGTATTTTCTCTCATTCTCCAGGCTACCTTTTCATTTTGTTGATGGTTTCCCTTGTGTTGTAGAAGTTTTTTTTTTTTTTTAAATTTTTTAAAATTTTGATGTAGTTTCTCTTGTTTTGCTTTTGTTCCTTTTGCTTTTGGTGTCAAATTAAAAAAAAAAAATTGCCAAGACTGATGTCAAGGACCCTACCCCCTATAATTTCTTCCAAGAGTTTTATGGTTTCAAGTTTTATGTTCAAGCCTTTAAGTCCGTTTGAATTGATTTTTTATCTGATTGTTTCATCCACAAATGATCATTTTACAATTATTTTATTAGAAGTTGCAACCATGCTTTGTTAACTCTGTCATTCTTGCCACATTAGCTGGAATTCTTTAAGGAAGAACTTTTCCTTAATGGCTAGGGTATTTGGTTATTCTGAAAAGGAGTTTACCCAGAATAGACAGGATGAATATTTAATTCTTCCTTTTTTTCCTTAAAGATTTTATTTACTTATTTGACAGAGAGAAAGAGATAGAGAGAGAGATCACAAGTAGTCAGAGAGGCAGGCGGTGGGGGGTGGGGAGCAGACTCCTCGCTCAGGTTCATTTTGCATATTTCCCTCCCCATACATCAGTTATTCCTATAAGAAACCCTGGTTTTACTGGGGAATGGTGTTTAGAGACAAAAATCTAAGCACTGTGGTGCTTGTTGTTACTGAGTTGTCATTACTTCTAAGCCTTTTTGATAGATGAAGTCAGAAATATGTAGTTTACAAAGAAAAAATGTCATGAGGTGAGACTGGTATTTCCAATTTAAATTTAACCATCCAGATACTTTATATGTTTTCTTTGGTTTTATTGTCATTTCTGTTTTCTCTTATGTAATGACTTATTATTTGTCCTATCTTATAAACGTGTGTAGTTTCAAAATATATATTCTGCAACATATAAAATGTGGTTCCAAAATATATGTTCTACAATATAAAAATATAATTTAAACACTATAATAACTTATATTACTACTGACAATAAGAATACTGAATGAAGCATATAAGCTTTCTTTGTATTTGTTAGAATTTATTCTACTGTGGTCAGTCAAAATGCTATTTCTAAAGTTACTAGAGATAATTATTTTATCTGTGCAATTATATCCTCATTTGATAGTTGCTTTATTTATTTCAGTTTGTCTATATATAGTTATTTTTGCAAAGAAACATTGGCAACATAATTCAGGGGCTAAGAAAAATGGTTATCTATAGAGGAAGGAAAGGACTAGATTGATGGAAGTGAGAATTCTCTTAATATACTTTGTCACAGAGCACCTGGATGGCTCAGTGGGTTAAGCCTCTGCCTTCAGCTCAGGTCATGATCTCAGGGTCCTGGGATCGAGCCCCACATCGGGCTCTCTGCTCAGCGGGGAGCCTGCTTTTACCTCTCTCTCTGCCTGCCTCTCTGCCTACTTGTGATCTCTGTCTGTATGTCAAATAAATAAATAAAATATTTTTTTAAAAAGTTTCTTTTTCTTTAAAGATTTTATTTTTCTGACAGATGGAGATCTCTGTCAGATATCTGTCCGTATGTCAAATAAATAAATAAACTCTTTAAAAAAAAAGATTTTTTTTAAAGAGTTTATTTATTTATCTGACAGATGGAGATCACAAGTAGGCAGAGAGGCAGGCAGAGAGAGAGAGGGAAAAGCAGGCTCCCCGCTGAGCAGAGAGCCCATTGTGGGGCTCGATCCCAGGATCCCTGGATCATGACCTGAGTTGAAGGCAGAGGCTTTAACCCACTGAGCCACCCAGGCGCCCCTTTATTACCATCCTTCTAGTATATCCTAAACCCCGAGTGAATATTTAAAGTTATAGGACATAGCTGGAGTTAGGGAAATGGGAGATATTAGAGTGGGAGAGAATGTGCTCTGATAATGGGACAGCAAGTCCAACTTACAAGAGACATTCAAGTAAGCCAGTTCTTGTAAAATTATCAGTCTATTAGTTGACCTACCTTCTGATATTCTCAACTCTTGCGGTTGACTTTGCTAAACTTAAATGGAACTATGGATTTGAAATAGGGCCAAGTTAAAATTTAAAGTTGGAGGAGTAAGCATAAATAAAAAATTGTCGGGGCGCCTGAGTGGCTCAGTGGGTTAAAGCCTCTGCCTTTGGCTCAGGTCATGATCCCAGGGTCCTGGGATCAAGCCCCACGTCCTCTCCTCGGGCTCTCTGCTCAGCAGGGAGCCTGCTTCCTCCTTTCTCTCTCTGCCTGCCTCTCTGCCTACTTGTGATCTCTGTCTGTCAAATAAATAAATAAAATCTTTTTAAAAAATTGTCTTTCATGAATTGTAAAAAAAAAAATAGAAAAATGATATGGATATCTTTTTTTTTTTTAAACCAGGTGATTAGCCTAAATTTTATGATTGAAGGAAGGGATGATTACTGTGATAGAAGGTGAAGACACGTGCCCTGGACATATTCATCAAAAGCAAAATAATGAAAGGGGCAAGTCTGGGGGAGTCATTGCATTATTAAAAAATGCTCCCTTATTTTAATTTACGACACCAGATCACCTAAGGCAAAGTCAAGAGGTGAAAGATATTGGTGATGCACACAATGAATTCTATTAAAGGCTTCCTTTTCGCTTGTGAGTTTTCTTCAAAAGTAAGTTTTAGGTATAGAGAATTTTTGGAAGGATGTGACTACGTGTGTGTGTAGGGGGGGTGGTTGGGGGGGGAATGTGTTCTCTCTTCAAGTAATGAATTGCAGCTGAAAGAAGAAATTAAGGAATGGAAAATAAGGAGGAAAACAGCTTAGGATAAGTAAAAGACGATGAGAGATTTGTCTGTATTCTTGTTTTGATTAATATTTCTGCCATTTTCATTTTATAAAAACACTTGGGTACTAAACATATCAGAAGTTCCCTCTTTTGATGATGGATTGAGAATATATTCATGTAATTCTAAGATTGTGATAATTAGGTTTTAATTAAGCTCTGAGGGCTTGTATCCATAATTTATGTGTTCTTCATTATTTTAAATAATTATGTAGTAATTGAAGTGACACATTATATTTGATTTGGGAAATTAATATATATTAAAATGGCAGAATCGTGAGAAGAAATGTTCAAGTTATCTATTTGCTGTATCAATAAACCACCCCAAAATTTAGTGGCTGAAATTAATTTATAATGATCTCTCATAGCTCTGGTGTGTAGAGGGCTTCTCTGGACTCTTCTTGCAACCAGAGAACCATAGAATTGCAACCAGAGAGTCACTGAGGATGAAATCATCTGACAATTAATCACTCCCATGTCTGGGTTGTGATGTCATGTCTGGACATGACATATGTGGACTACTGGAAATTGTCCAGGTATCTCTCTTTCCAGGATACAAGTTGTCCAGGCTCTCCATGCTAGTTTGGACTTCATCAAGCATGGTGGTCTCAAGGTAGTCAGATGTCCTACATTGTGGTTGGCTTCTTCTGGGTAAGCATTGCTGGAGCAAGTTGCTAAAAATAATTTCAACTTGGAATCTTACTTGATACATGCTTGTGGAAACTTTGGTTTTATTAATATGAATGGGTGAGTTGTGAGTGGTTGCTATATGTTAGGCAGTGTACTAAGAGTGCCATTTATCTCACTTCTTCTAATCTTCATGACTACCTTTTGAGGTAGATGATTTAAACCCACATTTTCATGAGAAATTTGAGGTTTAGAGATACAGCTGAGTTTTAGAGACACTAAGTCACTTGTCAGCCTAACACAGATTGTAGGGACAGGGCATAGATTTGGCCTAGCAGTACGACCCCAAAACAAGTGTTTATAATTTCCTATAATACAAATTCTTTTTTGAAATTAAAAAAAAAAAAGTCTTAATGATTTGGGATAAGACTAGGCTTGGAGCAGAGGAGGATATAAAGATAGATAAAGTACAATATCCCTTCTTAAGGAGACCAAATTATACTGGATGATGGATGCAGTTGTAGGTCAAAAAATGACATTATAAGTCATTTATAAGAGAGAGGTACTCAACTCATTTTAGCTACAAGTATGTAGAGTTAGGGAATAGAGGAAGAAGGTGGGTTGGGAGGTCTGTAGCATTTTGTTTTGGTTTGAGATATATTTGAGGTACTGGTAGGACATCTGTATGGACATATTCAGCAGTTAGGTGAAAGTGTCTTGAGGTCAACATGTGGATTGGGTCTTTATTTAACAAGGGTAATTGCCTACTTTAGTTAAAATAGTTTGCTAGATACTGTGGGGTAGCTACATGGAAGTGTCTAGGTAGTTGACAATATGAGTCTAGTTCTGTAGGTTGTAAATAGATATCAGTAGGGGAAAATTGTTCTGTGACATCATAGATTTGAAAAATGATGAATACAGTTGAGATGTTAAGCTTGAAGAGAAAGCAAGACTGAGGATGGAAGATTGTAGGTAGGAAGACTGCATTTGAGATTTAGGGAGAACTGGAGGGAGGAAGGGAGGGAGAGGAGAAAGAGAAGAGGCAGACTAATAGGAGTAAAGTCTAAAACATGAAAGAATGGGGTCGGAAGTAAGGATGGTGGATTATTCTCAGGGCAGTATGGGTGTTGCATTTTTGAGATGGTCTGTAGAAGTGGAGGAAGAGAGAATTCCTTCTTCTTCTTCTTCCCTTCTTCTTCTCTTCAGAAGGGAAATTCTGAAATATAAATATTCAGAGGTAGGTAGTTAATACTGATGGAAATTCTTATAGAGCAATGAAAGCAAAGAAGAATAAACATTACTCTAATTTAGGGGTGCCTGGGTGGCTCCGTGGGTTGGGCCTCTGCCTTCAGCTCAGGTCATGATCTCAGGGTTCTGGGATCTAACCCCGCATTGCGCTCTCTGCTCAGCAGGGAGCCTGATCCCCCCCCCCCCCGCCTGCTTCTCTGCCTACTTGTGATTTCTCTTTCTGTCAAATAAATAAGTACAATCTTAAAAAAAAAAGAATAAACTTTACTCTAATTTCTAATGTATACAGGTGTATAATTCATTTTCCAGTAACTGTTCACGTATCCGTGTGAAGGGTAGAGTTGGGAGATAAAAACTGATCTAGTGATGATTTGCCTTTTTTTTTTTTTTTAAACTTAGGAAAAATTTCAAGATGAAATTATATTTTAATATATTCATTTTTTTCATATTTACTGCTGCATAGCTAGACTTTAGACAATCCCTGGCACATTGTAGAGACTCTGGATATTTTTCGGAAGTTGCCAGATGGTGAATGAATGTTAGATACAGCCATAGCTAAGACCATCAGTAGGGTCCACATTTCTTTAAGCACTCTTTTTCTTTTAGATTTTATTTATTTGAGAGAGAAAGAGAGAGAGCTAAGCAGTGGGGAGAGCAACAGAGGCAGGGGTAGAAGCAGGTTCCTTGCTGAGCAGGGAGCCCCCTGAGGGGCTTGATCCCAGAATCCTGGGAATATGACACAAGCCAACGGCAGCCACTTAACCAGCTGAGCCACCCAGGTGCTCCTCCTTTAAGCTCTTTAAAAATAGTGTGCATGAACAAAATGACTAAGCTCTTGAAGGACTTTGCACTATAACAGCTATAAATTATAGCTGGAGGGAACTGCCTAACAATACTGTGCACTGAAGATAGCACTAAAGAAGTGATACAGGCAGTTGTGTGGTACTGTCTCTGAAAGATAGTGCCGACCCATGCTAGGATCTGGGGCCAGTGTAGCATGGGGGCCACAGACTAAAACAGCAAGGCTAGGCAGATGGAAGAGACCAGGTTCAGACAGGGCAGTGGGTCCTGAGGCTCAGTGGCAGCTGGATCGCTGTAAATAGGAATACCATACATCCTTTAGGAATGCATATGCCACTGGAATTCTTGGAGCATGCAAGTAGGGGACCTTCAAGAGGTAAATCTGGATTTCCTTCAAGCATGACTCATGGTATTTGGAGTAGGATTTAATTTAATTTGGAGAAATAATGTCATGATGACATATTTGTAACATGAGTGTTGTGTACTAGTTCATACTTGTTACATATTAATGATTCCAAGGAATTAATATTTTTAATTACACCACAGCTGTAAGAAAATTTTAATCAAATTTAATCCTGTCATCCCCCAGCATAATAGTGAAACAGAGTTTGAGCTACATTTAAAGCAACAGAAATAAGCACTATATCTTTTAAGAAGAAGAAGAAAAAATTTACTTTTGTATTATATGTAGGCAGTAGAATTCACAGGTGAATTCTACCAAACATTTAAAGAAGAATTAATACCTATCCTTTTCAAACTATTCCAAAATGTCTTAAAAAGGAATGTTTCCAGATTCATTCTATGAGACCAGCATTACCATGATACCAAGGCCTGAGAAGACACTACAAAAAAAAGAACTTTATAGACCAGTATTCCTGATGAACATAGATGCAAAAGTCCTCAATAAAATATTAGCAAACTGAATTCAACAATACATTAAAAGGATCATTCCCCACAATCAACTGAGATTTAGTCTAGGGATGCAAGGATGTTTTAATATCTACAAATTAATCATTGTGATACATCACATTAACAGAATGAAAGATAAAAATATGATCTTCTCAATAGATGTAGAAAAAACATTTGATGAAATTCAACATTTATTCATGATTAAAAACTCTCAACAAAATTGTTATAGAGAGAACATATCTCAACATACTCAAGGCTGTATATGATAACCCCACAGATAACATTGTATTCAATGGTGGAAAGCTAAAAACTTTTCTGCTAAGATCAGGAACAAGACAAGGATGCCCACTTTCACTACTTTGGTTCAATGTAGTACTGGAAATTCTAGCGATAGCAATCAGATAAGTAAAAGATGTAAAAGTCCTCCAAACTGGTAAGGAAGAAGTGAAACATTATTTGCAGTTGACATGATAGTATAGATAGAAAACCCTAAAGACTCCACCAAAAAATCTATTAGAATAAATGAATTCAGAAAAATTGCAGGATTCAAAATCAATATATAGAAATGTTGTATTTCTATATGCTATTAATGAAATACCAGAAAGAGAAATTTTAAGAAATCCAATTTACAATTGCATCAAAAAGAATAAAGTATTTAGACAAAAATTTAACCACAGAGGTGAATGACCTAAACTCTGAAAACTATAAGATGTTCGTGAAATAAGTCAAAGATGGCACAAATAAAAGGAATTATATACCATGCTCGTGAATTAGAAGAATAAATAGTGTCCATATTATCCAAAGCAATCTACATATTTAGTGTAATCCCTACCAAAATACCAGTATTATTTTTCACAGAACTAGAACAGAAAATCCTGAAATTTGTATTGAACTACAAAAGACCCCGAATAGCCAACACAATCTTTTTTTAAAACAATTATTTTTTATTAGCATGTAATCTATTATTAGCCCCAGGGGTACAGGTCTGTGAATTGCCAGGTTTACACACTTCATAGCACTCACCATAGCACATACCTTCCCCAACCACCCTCTCCCTTTCCCCCTCCCCCCAACAACCCTCAGCCTGTTTTGTGAGATTTAGAGTCTCTTCTGGTTTGTCTCCCTCCTGATCCCATCTTGTTTCATTTATTCTTTTCCTAACCCCCAAACCCCCCACATTGCATCTCCACTTCCTCATATCAGGGAGATCATATGATAGTTGTCTTTCTCCAATGGACTTATTTTGCTAAGCATGATACCCTCTAGTTATATCCATGTCATCGCAAATGGCAAGATTTCATTTCTTTTGATGGCTGCATAGTATTCCATTGTATATATATATATACCACCTCTTCCTGATCCATTTCTCTTTTGATGGACATCTAGGTTCTTTTCATAGTTTGGCTGTCGTGGACATTGCTGCTATAAACATTCAGGTGCATGTGCCCCTTCGGATCACTACATTTGTATCTTGAGGGTAAATACTCAGTAGTGCAATTGCTGGGTAATAGGGTAGTTCTATTTTCACCTTTTTGAGGAATGTCCATGCTGTTTTTCAGAGTGGCTGTACCAGCTTGCATTCCCACCAACAGTGTAGGAGGGTTCCCCTTTCTCCGCATCCTCTCCAGCATCTGTCATTTCCTGACTTGTTCATTTTATCCATTCTTCCTGGTGTGAGGTGGTATTTCATTGTGGTTTTGACTTGTATTTCCCTGATGCCAAGTGATGTGGAGCACTTTTTCATGTGTCTGTTGGCCATCTGGAGGTCTTCTTTGCAGAAATGTCTGTTCATGTCCTCTGCCCATTTCTTGATTGGATTGTTCTTTGGGTGTTGAGTTTGAAAAGTTCTTTATAGATTTTGCATACTAGTCCTTTATCTGATATGTCATTTGCAGATACCTTCTCCCGTTCTTTCGGTTGTCTTTTGGTTTTGTTGACTGTTTCCTTTGCTGTACAAAAGATTTGATCTTGATGAAGTCCCAATAGTTCATTTTTGCCCGTGCTTCCCTTGCCTTTGGTGACGTTTCTAGGAAGTAGTTGCTGTGGCTGAGTTTGAAGAGGTCTCTGCTTGTGTTCTCCTCAAGGATTTTTAATGGATTCCTTTCTCACATGGAGGTCCTTCATTCATTTTGAGTCTATTTTTGTGAGTGGTGTAAGGAAACGGTCCAGTTTCATTTTTCACATGTGGCTGTCCAATTTTTCCAACACCATTTGTTGAAGAGACTGTCTTTTTTCCATTGGACATTCTTTCCTGCTTTTTTGAAGATTAGTTGACCATAGAGTTGAGGGTCTATTTTTGGGCTTTCTATTCTGTTCTATTGATCTGTGTGTCTGTTGTTGTGCCAGTACCATACTGTCTTGATGATGACAGCTTTGTAATAGAGCTTGAAGTCTGGAATTGTGATTCTACCAACTTTTAGCCAACACAGTCTTGAGTAAAAGAAGAACAAAGTTGGAGAAACAGAACTTGAAGACATATGCATTTCAAGGCATATATATTTCAAGACATACAGCAAAGCTCTAGTAATCTATGGTACTGGCACAGAAATAGGTATGATCCATATCAATAGAATGGAATAGAGAGCAAAGCTCTAGTAATCAAAACAGTATGGTACTGGCACAGAAATAGATACATGGATCAGCTGAATGGAATAAAGAGCCCAGAAATAAATCCATGTTTATATGGTCAATTAATCTGTGACAGAGAAGGCAAGAATATACAATGGGGGAAAAGACAGTATCTTTGATAAATTGTGTTAGGAAAATTGGATAGCTACATGCAAAAGAATGAAAACAGACCACTTGCTTATACCATGCACAAAAATAAATTCAAAATAGATTAAGACCTAAATGTTAAGGCATGGAACCATGAAACTCCTAAGGGAAAATAAAGGCAGTAATCTCTTGGACATCAGTCTTAGCACTATTTTTCTGGATTTGTCTCTGTAGGAAAGGACAACAAAAGCAAAAATAAACATTTAGGACTAAATCAGGCTAAAAAGCTTTTGCATAGTGAAGGAAACCATCAACAAACAGAAAGGCAGCATACTGATTGGGAGAAGATATTTAGAAATGATACATCTGGTAAGGGCTTAATATCCAAAATGTATAAAGAACCCATACAACTCAACACTAAAACAAAACAAAACAAAACAAATTTGGGGTGTCTGGGTGGCTCAGTCAGTTAAGCATGTGCCTTCATCTCAGGTCATGATCCTGGGGTCTTGGGATTGACCCCCACATCTATTGCTCTGCTCAGTGGGGAGTCTGCTTCTCCCTATGTCCCTCCCACACAGCTTGTGTTCTCTCTCAAATAAAATCTTAAAAAAAAATACAAATTATCCAATTAAAGAATGAGTAGACATTTTTTCCAAGGAGGACACACAGATGGCCAACAGACATATGAAAAGATGCTCAACATCACTATTCATCAGGGACATACATATCAAAACCACCATGAGCTATTACCTCATGCCAATTAGAATGGCTAATATAAAGAAGATAGGAAGTAACAAATGTTGGTGGGGATGTGGAGAATAGAGAGCCCTCATATACTGTTGGTGAAATTGGAGTGTATCCATCATGGAAAACAGTATAAGAGGGTCCTCAAAAAATTAAAAAAATAAAAATACCATGTGATTCAGTAATTCAATTAATGGGTATTTACCCAAGGAAAACAAAAACACTTGAAAAGGGCGCCTGGGTGGCTCAGTGGGTTAAGCCGCTGCCTTCGGCTCAGGTCATGATCTCAGGGTCCTGGGATCGAGGCCCACATCAGGCTCTCTGCTCGGCAGGGAGCCTGCTTCCCTCCCTCTCTCTCTGCCTGCCTCTCTGTCTACTTGTGATCTCTCTCTGTCAAATAAATAAATAAAATCTTTAAAAAAAAAAACACTTGAAAAGATAAGATACACCCTTATGTTTATTGCAGCATTATTTACAATAACCAAGGTATGGAAGCAACCTAAGTATCTATTATTAGAAGAATGGATAATGAAGATGTGTTATATATGTGCAATGGAATATTGCTTAGCTATAAAGAAAAGTGAAGTCTTGGTATTCTCAACAACATGAATGGACCTAGAGGGTATTACGCTAAGTTAGATAAGTTAGACAGAGAAAGATAAATACCATATGATTTTACTTAGCAGGAATAAAACAAATGAACAAACAAATAACAGAGAGAAACAGACTCATGAATATTGGCCAAACTAGTGGTTGTCATAGGGGAGATGGGTGGCAAGATAGGAAAACTAAGTGAAGGGGATAACGAGGTATAGACTTAAGTTATAAAATAAATAAGTCACAGGGTTGTGAAAGTATAGCATAAGAAATATAATCAATAATATTGTGATAACTTTTTGTGGTGACAGTGACTATGCTTAAGTGGTGAGCATTTCATAATGTATGTAACTGTTGAATCACTATGTTGTATGCCAGAAACTAATATTATATGTCAAGTATACTTCAATGGCAAAAACAAATTGAAGGTTTGTGGGGTTAAAGTCTGAAGATTATCCTCACCTGCGGCACGGTTTTGACAGTAGTTTTGACCTCAAAACATCTTCAGGCCCTCTTGGTCTATCTTTTGTTTTGTTTTTGTACTCCTCTGTTCCTCAGGAGGAACCTCAAGTTATTATACATAGAATACAGACTTATTTTTCTAACTCTGAGAAGTACTGTTTTCCCTCTCTGGAGTCTGGAGTGATAGGTGTGACCAGGTAGGTAGGCATTTCTAAAGTTCCCGGATAGCTCTTCTACCTGTGCTTTCCATGCCAGACATAGTGTGTAGAGGTAGCTGATTCTCTTATTTGAGTTTTGCAGGCCTTCCAGGAGGAGTCTGACCATTTTGTTTTCAAATACAATGTTGCAGTTCATTCCCCTCAGACCTGGCAGTGCCATCTTGGGTTTTCATTGTGCTTTGCAAACTTTTCTAGGTTCTGGATGTTTCCATCTTATATCAGACGTCCTCCTTTCATTCTAGTATTGCTATATTATATGGGTGGGTGGGTGGAAAGAGAGCCTCACACAGGACAGCCTAGGATGCCCAGTCTTATTTCCTTTAGTCTCTTGGCCACTGGATTTTGAAGGTCCAGAGCCTGGAAACTGGTACTTCCTGGTGTACTGGAATGAATTTCTTTTTTTTTTTTTTCTGGAATGAATTTCTGAGTGCTTCACAAATTCCCTAGTGCTGTAGCTGTTCATTTTTCTTCCCTTTAACAGTTGAGGGAACTTGGGTCCAGAGAAGTGGCTTAACTTGTCCATCGATGGCAAAGATGGCAAGATGGCAGAGACTAGAAGTGACTGGGGACTCAGCATCCCCAGGGGCATTGGTAGTGTCCAGCTAGACTCTTCATAACTTCTACTGCAGGATCCCCAAGAGGGTACTGCTAGGAATGCTCTCCCTTTTCCCTGTAAAATCAAATTCCTGGACTCCTACACTGGGGACAGCCTATAAGAGGTATGTGTGTGCAGGTGTATGTGTGGATGCACACTGGTATGTGTTTTTCTACTGTTGAATGGCATAAACAGAAGAAGTATTTTACTTTCCTCTTTGATCCCAGTTAGAGGAGACATTGGTGTGGACTTGGAATTCAAGTTCTCTTTATAAATCACAGTTGCTATTCAGCTGGAGCCAACTGATGTCATGTAGAAATGTGGACTCAGTTTTTTCAAAATAACCTAGAAATAAATTTTTTTAAATATGTGGCGTCCTCAAACTTTAAATCTTGGAAAAAATTTTTTTAGTATTATTTCATAGACACAGTTTGGCCCAAGAAACATGTCTGTAGACCTCTTGGGGTGAACCTCTGTTTTCAACGTTAAACATGAAACTTTTTACTTTGTTCTTTTCCTTACCTGCCATGCATGCATATAATTCCTTTAGAAAGGACAGTGCCTAGATTCGTCATTGAAAACAAATGATATTCTATAAATAGATACATAATAGAAAGAAACTCGGAAAAATTGGCTAAGAGAATTTTTTTTTAAGATAACACTAAATCTCAGAAGTATGAAAGACTAGAACTAATTATAGCAGTGTTCAGTGAGATCTTAGTTTCAATAAAATTGCTTTTGTGACTTTTGTCTTTGAGTTTTATGAGGAATTGCAAATTATATTTTTATAGAGTTATAGGTGGCAAAAATCTATCTTTAAGTTCTTAGAACCTTTTTTCATGATTCAAGAAAATGTTTGCTTTTGAAGATGGAGGGGTGCCATCTAATGGTGGTTCACGAAATCTTTGTTGAGACGCACAATCCTTTTATTTCAAAGGAGCAAAAGGGCAAGTGCGTTTTACTTCTCCTTGACAAGCGATACCTTTAGCCCACTCATATTTGGAATTTCTGTGCACACTTCCTGATTGACTTTATTGCTTCTAAATTTGCCTCAAAGGATTCAGTGTTGTGAATCCTTCATTTTGTGCTTTGCCAAAGTGGGGTAGAGAGAGCACATTTGAAATCCATAATCTTCTAGAGCCCCACGTAGTCTAGAATTGAAGCTTCTGCACATTGTTCTTCCTGTTATCTTGGTGAGCATTTGTAATTCAGATATGAACAGCTTGAATGGCTTTTGTGATCCAGTTGATGACTCAAGCAATTGGGACAGTATGGTCTCATGGGAAATGTCAAGTTTAAATATTTTGGAATACGATAGAAATCTGAGGTGCACTTACGTTATTTAAAAGATTTTGTGTCTCAAGCATCTACTTACTTCATTTGTGTTTAGTAACATTTTGTTTTCCTTGGAAGTTTTGGTTCAAACTGTATAGTTGTTTACTGAAACGGTTTTGTGGAGCTGTTGTATGCATGTTGTATGCACGTGCCAGGGTGATTTGTTCTATCATTGTTACTCTTCTGGAAAAAAAGAAAAGAAAAAGAAAAAAAAAACAAAAAAAGAGAGATTGTGTTAAAGCACACTCTGTAAAAGTTGGTAAACATGACTCTCATAAAAATATAAGATGAACACATGTCGAAGATATTCAACCCATTAGTGAGAAAACCAAGAGAATGTTAATAAAAAAGCTTCAAAAGCTTCAAAGAGCTTTTGAGGAACTAAATATGTACAGGAAAATTAATAAAGGAATGTTGAGATAAGATTCCTAGGTTAGTTATAAAGCTGGGCATTGTCCTCCGAGTAATAAAACTATAACTTCTGGATATCTCTTTCACTGGACAAAAAGTATTTGCACATTTACAGCATGAAAATTTCCAAATTTACATGTAACTTCACTAAGTCTGAAGCCTTTTATTGATAGTAAAAAAATGTTGAGTTGAACAAAGTGCATTTCTTTAAATCTTGGATCGGTCTGTGCCCTATCTGATATTGAAATTACACGGCACACGCTTTTTTGCTTAATGTCCAAGTTTTAGATGCTTTTTCTTAAAAATTATCAATTTTGTTGAGCCTCATCTCTGTACTCATGCTAGGTGTTGAGAATCCAAGATGGGTGAGGTCATTGTCCTGATGGTGCTTTTCTTCTAAGGGGAGAGACTGTGATTAAGTGCAATGAAAGAAACAAAAAGCTGAGAGGAGGCTATCAGGACAAACATCTTTACATACAGAGAATAGAAAAGTCCCTTTGAGAAGATGACATTTAAGCAAAAACACAAAAGACGAGAAAGGGTCCTGGGAAAGATAGGAGAGAAGAGAGTCCTAGGCCTGGGGAGCAACCAGCTATAGCATAGATGTTAGAAAGGGCTTGACTCATCCAAGGATCTGGAACACCACCACGATGGCTGTGAGTGAGGGGGAGAGTGGGACTTGATAGAATAGGTATGGTCTGTTTGTACTGGGCCTTGTAGTCCGTGGTAGAGTCTGCACTTTAAGTGCAGTTAGGAGCCTTCAGAGATTTTTCTTATAAAGCCTTTTTTTTATTAGGGAAAATCTTGAACATACACAAAAGTAGAAGAAATAGTATAGTAAATCTCCATGAGCCCATCACCCAGTTTGGAACTAGATCTTAGATATTTTGGCTCCCAATGCATGATTAATACAAAAGTACGTGAAAGAGAAAAAGAAAAAAATAACTAGTTGAAAATATGAAGGTGATGAAAATAATCTGTTGGAAGCAGTTAATGGGAGATGCCAAAATGTTTTGTTAGAACCATGACAGGATCTAAAATTATACTTGAATATTGAAGAAAATTGGATAACATAGGAACTTATGCACTTTTAAGGTTGGATCTTCCTAAACCACCTAAAACTTTATGGTAAAGTTTTTTTTTTTTTTTTTTTTTTTTTTTTTAAGTTGTATAGCCGCACAACAATAGAAGAGGAGACAATACAATGTGGTTTTTGAGCCAGAAGGCAGACAGATGAGTAATAATTGGCTTAGCAGACCAACAGCAGCAGCTTAACTCTATAAGCTAGTAGGCCAGGGAATGCTAAATTTGCACAGGATTCTTAAAAAAAAATACAGGGAGTACCAAGTACCTCTGTAACTATGGGGAGTGGACTGGGTAAACAACTAGATGGGATGGAATCTGTCCCAGGAGTAGCTGGGTTCCTAGAATTAGCATCTCTTCTGTACTATTGCTGACCCCTCCTCCCTGCAGCTCTACTGTTTATTCTCTGGAAACTGTTAAGCATGGTTTCTTGATTGGGGATCTGAAGCATATTTGATGGGTGAAGATCCCTATATGATATATGATTACTGATTGTTGAGGCTCCAGTCACTTGGTCCCTGAAGGCTTCATAGTTATTTCTGTATCTTCTAAATAGTAGAATGGAAAATTTTTCTTTGGGGAACCTGATCAACCTGAGAGTAAAATCTTTTCTAAAGGGACTAAAATTGAGACTTTCTAACAAAAAGTTTACTCATTTCACCCAATGTTGACAAGCTACACTCTCTCGTATATGCTCAAAACTTCAAATTTTCATTCTGGTCTCTGATTCTTAATCATATATATTTTTAAAGATTTTATTCATTTATTTGACAGAAAGAGACACAGAGAGGGAACACAAGCAGTGGGATAGGGAGAAGCACGCTCTCCTCCCCCACAGCAGGGAGCCTGATGCGGGGCTAATCCCAGGACCCTGGGATCATGAACTGACCCAAAAGCAGACACTTAATGACTGAGCCACCCAAGCACCCCCTTAATCATATTCAGATAAACAGATCCATATATTCAGCACATCTAATCATCCTTTTAGTCTCTTACTTTTAAGCATATGCAGATCATCAAGAATTACCAGATGTTTGGAGAAATCTTATATAGAAGATAAATCCCAGATTAAATAGCAAAGCCACTTAGCAGTAACAGAGACTATAAAGAGAAAACTTTAAAAATTTAATACTTTCGGAGACATAAAAGAAGGTATTTAATTAACAGAAAAAGAACAGGATACCATCAATTCTTAGAAATTGAAAACACAATAGCATAAATTAAAAAATTAGTGCAACTGAAATTTAATGGTGATTTAAAATCTCAGAGCAAAGGTCAAAGATTTGGATATTAGAATAAAGGACAAGAAAATGAGAGGGTCGGGTACCTGAGTGGCTCAGTTAAGTGTCTGCTTTCAGCTCAGGAGACAGACAGCTCAGGACAGAGAGCCTATGTTGGGCTCTCTGCTCAGCGGCAGCAGGCTTCTCCCTCTCCCTGCTGCTCCCCCTGCTTGTTCTCTCTCTCTTTGTGTCAAATAAATAAATAAAATCTTTTCAAAAAAGTGAGAGGGTCAATCCCAGAATACCAAGATCAAATAATAAGAGCTTTAGGAGTACCTGAATGTTTAGAGCAGCAATGTCTACAATAGCCAAACTATGGAAAGAACCCAGATGTCCATCAACAGATGAATGGATAAAGAAGATGTGGCATATATACACAATGGAATGCTTTGCAGCCATCAAAAGAAATGAAATCTTGCCATTTGAGATGACGTGGATGGAACTAGAGGGTGTCATGCTTGGCGAAATAAGTCAATGGGAGAAAGACAACTATCATATGATCTCCTTGATATGAGGAAGTGGTGATGCAACATGGGGGCTTAAGGAGGTAGGAGAAGAATAAATGAAACAAGTTGGGATTGGGAGGGAGACAAACCATAAGTGACTCTTAATCTCACAAAACAAACTGAGGATTGCTGGGGGGAGGGCGGATTGGGGGAAGGGGGTGGGGTTATGGACATTGGGGAGGGTATGTGCTTTGGTGAGTGCTGTGAAGTGTGTACACCTGGCAATTCACAGACCTGTACCCCTATAACAAATATATGTATATAAAAAATAAATAAAAAATGAAAAATAAAAGAGTTTTAGGATGAAAAAAACTGAAAATGGAAGAGGGGAAATCCTTGTAAAATAAAGTTTTCTAGATCTGAAATTGAGTGTCAGACCAAAGGGGGCTGAGGGCTCAGACAAATGGTCAAGAATAAGCCCATTCCAAGAAAAGTCCTGTGAAATTGTGTAACACTATGCCAAAGAGAAGAACCTTCCAGAGGGAGGACAATGCAAAAAGACACATACAATATTTCATAATCAAAGTGATTTTGGATTTCTTTTTTTTTTTTTTAAAGATTTTATTTATTTATTTGACAGAGATCACAAGTAGGCAGAGAGGCAGGCAGAGAGGGAGGGAAGCAGGCTCCCTGCTGAGTAGAGAGCCCAATGTGGGGCTCCATCCCAGGACTCTGGGATCATGACCTGAGCCAAAGGCAGAGGCTTTAACTCACTGAGCCACCCAGGTGCCCCGATTTTGGATTTCTTAATAGCAATACTGGTAGTTTGAAAATAATAGAACAAGGCTTTCAGAATGATGAAAATTATTTTCACCTAAAATTCTATACCCAGTGAAAGTGTTGTTAAGTGGAAGATTAATATACAATAATTCCTAACATACAAGATTTAAAAGGCTTGTTTCTACACACCCTTTCTTACAAAGTTACTGGAGGATGTTCTCTGTCAAAACAAGGGAATAAACAAAGTAAATCAAGAAAGAAGAAAACATGGAATCCGCAAACAGATCAAAGGGCAGAAGTCAAAGGGAATCCCAGGATGAATCTTACGTTCATGTACAGAGGTCAAGAAGTCCTGATGAATGTAGGCTTGACAATATGTGGTCTAGGACAGTGCAAGTTGCCAGATTTTTGTCTCTTTCCCTAAAGGGTGACTTGATGAGTGTGGTGAAAGTCCGTGGACACGATCATTTAATTGATGAGATTTATAATGGTGATGGAGTGTATTTGAGACAATTATGTGTGTTCCCATGATGAGTGTCAACATCAAACCGTTGTTATCTATTTCTCTATCAGCTACCATCTTGAGAAAACGCGCAGATTCCTGAAGTCTGTAGCTGAAGAAAACAAAATCTGTCACAGGAATTTTCTCCTATAGTTGTACATCTCAATATATACATAGATTCTCTCTTGTGAGAGACAGATGAAGCTGATAATTGTAATTGACTCTGGGTAGGAGAAGCATATGGCTGATGGGGGCTGGTGTGAGGGAGATGTACTTTTTAATATTGTGCCAACACATATATATATATATATATATATTTATTATATAATAAAATAAAATATTCTCCTTAAAAACTTAAAATTAATTAAACAAGGGTAGTAAAGTAAAGTTTAGGTATGGTCCACATAACTATAAGAGACTATACCTTTTTTAACCTAAAAATATCTAGCTTTTCCTCTATTTGTGTCATTAGCTTACTTTTTTATTGAAAGTTGCAAATTTAAATTCTGTTTTGGTATGGAAAAAGGAAAACATCAATTTTTTTGTAGTACTCACCCAAATATAAATAACACAAGTTAAGAATTCTTAGAGGCTGAATAATTTATGATACGAGTGGTGAAACTTCTCTTGTTCCGTGGGAGTAACTCTATAGCTTTAGAATGCCCGTTAGTAAATGTAATAGAATTGAAGTAATTCTAAACTAGAAAACCTTTTCCATCAGGATCATATTTTCAGTATCAGTTACCTGGTGGTCACACCGTGGGAAGATGCTAGCTACGGCATTAAGGCCACAGCTGAAACAAAAGGTCAATGCATCCATTCATCCATTCAGTTCTGCATTAATAATATTTGTCATTTCACTGTGTCCCATCACTCTTAGGGGTTGTACAGTTGTTTACTTTAAAACTTAAAAAGACAAAGTTAAGTTTTACCATTTATTTATTTATGTTTTAAGTGGGGGAGGGAGGGAGGAGCAGAGGGAAAGAGAGAAGATTTTTTTTTTGGAAGATTTTATTTATTTATTTGATAGAGATCACAAGTAGGCAGAGAAGCAGGCAGAGAGAGAGAGAGGAGGAAGCAGGCTGCCTGCTAAGCAGAGTGCCTAACGCGGGGCTCAATCCCAGGACCCTGGGATCATGACCTGAGTCAAAGGCAGAGGCTTTAACCCACTGAGCCACCCAGGCACCCCAAGAGAGAGGATCTTAAGCAGGCTCCACCCTCAGCATGGAGACCAAAGTGGGGCTCCATTCACAACCCTGAGATCGTGGCCTGAGCCTAAATCAAGAGTCAGAGGCTTAACCCACCGAGCCAGCCACCCAGGTACCCTGACAAAGTTAACTTTTAAAGTGACCACCGTCTGGGTGGCTCAGTGGATT
Source organism: Mustela nivalis (assembly GCF_964662115.1). Taxonomy (NCBI): domain Eukaryota; kingdom Metazoa; phylum Chordata; class Mammalia; order Carnivora; family Mustelidae; genus Mustela; species Mustela nivalis. Next base: position 67,341,979 of record NC_139022.1, on the reverse strand, counting down.
AAGCCTCTGCCTTCGGCCCAGGTCATGATCTCAGGGTCCTGGGATTGAGCCCCGCATCAGGCTCTCTGCTCAGCAGTGAGCCTGTTTCCCCTCTCTCTCTGCCTGCCTCTCTGCCTACAATCTCTGTCAAATACATAAATAAAATCTTAAAAAAAAAAATAACCAGTTTTTGTAAACTAGAAAATCAACACAATCAACAAAATCATTTTTTAATATTTTTTTATATTGTCATCTTTTGGGTGCTTAGTTTCATGTATTATTTTATTCTAAACCTTATTTTATTCTGTTCCTACAGACTTACTGGAACTTAAAATAGATGGCTATTCCCATTTACTCAGGATATACTATACTTGCTATCTTTCCCAAGGAACCTAGTAATGAGAAGTAAGATAGGAGGAAGGTAATACCCTAGATAAGAGGGATGTAGAAATTGGGGGTTAGTATGACATATTATGTGGGAGAGTATTATTTTATAAATGATGTTTAATATGTTGTATGCTAAGTAACCCAAATGGACAAAAAAGTTGGTGAATAGCAGTAGGTTTTCCCAAGAGAAAGAAGAGGTAGGCATTCAGGAAAAAAGCAAGAGAAAGGAATTAATGCTGTGCTAACTTAAAGAAGCATAATATTGGGGTTCCTTGTGAGAATCAGAATGTATCAACTTTTCCAGAACACTGAGTCAGTGTGATGTACTCCTGTTCCACTTTGTTTTATTGTGAAGACAACTTTGGTTTGTCTGCGTGTCCTAAATTTCCTTACTAGTCATTGTCAGTTTTGAGGTGGGAGGGGAAAATATTATAGATGGTAATATTGCATGGGAACAGGAAAGAGCTAGTGTGGTATTTTTCCACAAAATTTTAGAAAGACCAAGTAAGACTGTTGAATGTTGGAGTGAAGGAGGAGAAATATTCCACTTGGTATATCCCGACATGGGTTCATAGGGTCACAGGTTGGAGATTAATGGATAAATATTGGTGTTGAAAGTGACAGAAAATCTAACCTAAGGTGACTGTTGAAAAAAATGTAATTTATTGCCTCAGTAACTGAAGAGGCGAGGGTAAAGCTGGATTCAGGAAGCAGAGTTTGATTATCAAGACTTGGCGCCTCTCCACATCTTGGCTCTGTCTCTGGCTGTTTTGGCTTTATTTCCAGGCTTTAGAGGAAACTGTCCCCCATCAAAGTGATCCCAAATCCAGCGGTAGAGGGAATCTGCATCTTTATGCTTAAACAGGAATCTTAGAATTATCTTTTTGGCTCCCGTTGGCCTGATCTGAAGCATTTGCCGATTGCCGAGAGTATCATAGAGCCAAGAGCTGTATCTTAGGGATGTTTGTATCGTCAGTGATGAGCCCTGGGTGCTGCATGATTTCTAGCGAGCAGGGGCTTGCTGCACAAATGTCATACCGTGTTTTAATCAGCTCTTTGGAAAGCAACCAATATGTGTTGTAGAAACTATTCTAAGATGTTCCTGATTTTAATTTTGAAATATTTTTTTGCAGAATCAGATGACCTTTTTATAGGCTGAATGTGATTACTGGAATCTAAAAACTGAACATTTTGTGCTTATACGTTAGCAAGACTTTATCAAAACTTCATAGTAAAACTCAGGAAATAAGCAAGAAAGTAACATAAATTTCAGATTGTTTTAACATGGTAAGAAATGTATTCAGACATAAGAGATCTATTGACAGGAACAGCTTTCATTTCCTTTGAGTCATACTGAGCAAGGGGTGAGGAAAACATGGATAATAGCTGAAAAGGAGATAATTTGAATATTAGAACATTATGCCCCTACAGAGCAGAGGAATGCCTTAATATTGCTAAAATTATTCTTTGACAGTTGTGACAGACTATGAATTAAGGACATCTTTAAGCACATGTTTGGAATTCATTTTCCAGAGAAGTTTAAAATAGGTGGTCTGATGGGTCATGTAAAACTTTTCTTAAATCAAGTACGAGAAAAGTGACCTGAAATAGATAAAAGATTTACATGTTGTGTCAGTTGCTAATGCCTGTTCTTCTGAGTTCAATAAAGAGAGTTCCAAAGACTAGATTTTTAGTATGATAGAGGAAAATGTACCTAGTTACTCTAAAAGAGAAACTTCAGCATTTCTGTAATTATGCCTGTCTTCTAATGGGAACTTCACTTTCAAAGCTTTTTCTTCATCTTTTAGTTTCTGCTGAATGCCAACTTTGCCTCAACAACTTTTCTTACGAGTTGAAAAGATGAAAGCAGGGGAGATTCAATTATCAATGATGTCACAGAATTTGAGGCATTTCCAATCATGCTTGTTTGTTCATTTCACATAATCTCAAAATTCACTGATGTGCACCAATTTAAAATGAATTTACTGACTTACCCAGAAGATCTTGGAGCTCTAATTGCCTGGGAAACTGTAAGAATGCACCACTTGAGCTCATTGGTCCTGACATTAAAAGATGCTATTAAATATTTAAAGTAGTCAAGAGAACCGTAGTTTCTTTAAATAAATGTAATGTTTATTAGGATAATAATGTGCAGACTTAGGAGACTTGTAATTATACATCTTCATGGAAGTTTTGGTTATTGTGCATGAGTTTAAAATATTTGAATGTTTGGAAACAGGTAGCATAAGCAATCTATCAAATTTTTTAAGATGGAGGGATGTGATTTGTAGGAATAGTATGTAAGAGGCAATATAATATGGTTATGGGGTAGAGTCTGCATGTGGACTGCTGGGTTCAAATCCTGCCTGGTCATTTACTTAGTTAAGTAGCACCATATGTGTTAACTTCTCTGTGCCTTAGTTTCCTCAGCTATAAATGAGCTTAATGCTACTAGTACCTTCTTCAGAGGGATGTTGTTAAGGTTAAGTAAAGTTTCTACAACGGTACATAAACATTCGCTGTTCTGATTGCTTTCTATAGGTCTTTGCAGTTTTTCTTTGGGATATGTGGAATCTTAGAATATAATATAATAACGTATAGGAAAAAATAAGGAAGTCTGCAGTAAGTTCAAGCATATTGCCTTGAAAAATTCAGTAATTAACTCAAAGCTGCAAATGTGGTTTATTGTACGTCCACTCCTGAACACACTCCTCACACTCTTCCTTACACTCCGGACAGTGTATGTCAAAGTATGTCTCCAGGATCAGTTGGGCTTAGAATTTGAATCAGTAGGGTTGCCTGTTGAATGTAGATTCCTGGGCCTCAACCTAATTTCCCTGGATCAAAAATTTTGAGTGTGTGAGTTAGCATCTTTAACCAACATATGAGCTGCTTCTGATGCAGAACAAATTTTGAGAACTTATTTCCCCAGCCTCTTGTCATGCTGTAATTCACTTTCACTCTTTCTCACTTAGAACTTCAGGTGTCGTATTCCTCTCAGCTCAAAGTTCTGTCACATCTCACATTCAAGGGTTCAAGGAAATTTTTTCTTTCAAATCACAATAGACCAAAGTTGATCTTTTTCTTACACACCCAAAGCCAAGCTCACTGCCTCCTCACCCCTCCATTCTGTATTCTCTTTCTCATTCCTAGTCCATTTTTTCCCCTACTGTTTGTCATAAGTGAGGTGTGAAATCATTCTGGCTTTAGAATTCCACAGAAGACCTTCAGTTGTCTCTGGTGGCCCCAGAGCTGCTCCTAATCTCCTGACTCACCCAGGCTTTGCCTTTTTCCTTCCCTTTCTCTCACTTTTTAAATTAACTTACTTTTGGTAAGGGTTTCTGCCTTAGAAGTCAGGGAAGAGAGAGCTGTTTTATTTCTTCCCCCAAGTCCCTTATCCTCAGGATGGGTGAACATTCTTAGAAGGCACAGGTGTACAAAATGCCTTGGTCCTCCAGAATCTCTGTCTCTGTTGGCCCTTCCTGGACTCTGTCTGACCTCTGCATCCCTGTCTGTGGATTTTGCAGCCATAAATATGGGAGACATCCTTAAGCAATCTCAGATTGCATTGTTTGAATATACTTGACTGAGCAAATTGCATTTAAACTAAAATATATCAAGATCTTGTGTGTTTGGTGGTTTCTAAATATAACGCCATGGTTAGCCAAGTGGAAGTACCACATGCACGAAAGTTTTATTACTTCGTGACCAAGGTAAAGATTAATAGGAAGCATTTTGGCTCATAGAGTGCATAATGCAACTCTCCTTTAAAACACATGAACTTGTTATGTTCGTGTGACTGATCACATAATCCATTGGAATCTTAATGATCCGTGAGATCAGTTGTTCACATTTTGTAGAGGTGCATCTACATTACAAAACAACAGTGCTTTCAAGAGGCCACTGCACTGTTGTGCTTTTGAAAACACTTGAATCACACAGTGCTGAAAGCAGGAACTCTATTGGTGACTCATAAACACACACAGTCTAGTAAGAAGAAAACAAAAGAACTTATGGAAGAGAAGGAAATACATACTGTCAAATGTTTGTCTATGCTGCTTATTTTTAAAGCAACATAGACATTTTCTAAGAAATGATATTAATATTTTAGCTTGTTAAATGGAAGAAATTTAAGTCCTGGAAATATATGTTGAAAATATTAACATTTCTTACAATAACTAAAAAACTTAAAACTTTAGCGTTTTCTTGCAGTAACTAAAAAAATTTTTTTAAAACATTCTCAAATGAGACTAATTTCAGGAAAACGTAGAAACAACCAAGAAATCAATTTACAATAAAGTTTTAGCTTCAACTGCTTTTACATACCACTTTTAAGAGTTCTCTCATATTTGTGTGATCATCAAATAAAAAGATGAAGAAACCGCATTAAGATTATTGATCCATTTGATAATTTTTTGTTTTAGCTTACATTTTACAGTTTCATTTGGGGTAAGGAAATATGGGCTTTAACTCTTTCCAAGAGTTACTGCTTTATGTTTTTTTTTAGAATAAGTTTTAGGGTCAAAAATTTTAAAAACCCTAATTTAATAAACAAGTTTAAGGCTACTAATAACTATTAGCTTGATATATAAGTTAAAGAACAAAAAGTAGTTATGAATTATAAAAAAGAACCACGGAAGAGATTGTGATTTTTTAAACTTGTTTCTTTGATCACGTATTTAAGTTGGATGCTTAATATTTGATGTATTTATGTCTTAGTTGTTGACTGTCTAGCTCTTCATCCTATGTTTATACCTGTAAGCAACAGTGTAATGAAAATACATTCAAAGCTTTTTTTTTCCCCCCTTTATAGGGATGCCCTCTGCATCTTTACTAGTAAATCTCCTCTCAGCTTTATTCATCCCTTTTGTGTTTGGAGAAACAGAAATAAGGTTTGCCGGACAAACAAAATTTGTAGTTAATGAAACAAGTACAACAGTTATTCGTCTTGTCATCGAAAGGATAGGAGAGCCTGCAAATGTCACTGCAATTGTATCGGTAAGAAATGATGTAGTTCTATTCTTAGTGAAATAGGTGATATGAAATTTCTTAGTTTCAGTGATAGTATTTTTTTAACTGTTTGAGATTTTGAGTTATTTCATTATGATAAATGACTTGCAGTTACACTATTCCATTCATTTTTCTTATAGAGTTTACACAGCGCTCCAAGGTAGCATATGCACTTGACAATAATACCATTGTAAAGGTATAGGCTGATTATTTTAAAATGTTCATATATTTAATGTGAAAACAAATAAAAACCAAAGACATCAGTAACTATTTCTAAGTAGAAGAAAATTTTACTTTTAGTAATTTGGTTACAGGTTGTCTCTGCTCAGATATTTATTTCAGGTGGTTTAGGGAAAATACATAAAATATGTAAAAGCTGAAAAATGACAAATTAGAAATGAATTTTGTCAGAGACCTTGGGAGAAATGAAATTCATTAACTTAAGTAGAAGTTAGGCAGGATTTGTTAAACTGTTTATCAAGTTATCATATATACACTTTAGTTATTAGGTTGATTGTGTGCCTATTTGTGTCTATGTTTAATCAGTGGGGGTAAATCGGAGGGGGAGACAAACCATGAGAGACTATGGACTCTGAGAAACAAACTGAGGGTTTTGGAGGGGAGGGGGGTGGGTGGATGCGTGAGCCTGGTGGTGGGTATTAAGGAGGGCACATACTGCATGGAGCACTGGGTGTGGTGCAAAACAATGAATTTTGGAACACTGAAAAAAATTAAATTAAATAAAAAAAAAATGTCATATGACCACTAAGGATGTTGCTCTATTTGAGACCCAGAGTGCCTGAAATTTTTTTACAAAATAAGTTTTGAAGGAGGAAATTAAATTACCACATTGTGAAACATTGTAAAAAGAGATAAAGAAGAAAAATTGCTTATGAAATAAACGTAGTTTTATAATTTTGTGCATTGCTTTGAGTTTTTAATTTATGACCTGTGAATATATTTACTGAATTCATTTGGACTTGACTATACATTATACTTGATCATCTTTTATGCATAATTTTGATTGTATCATAGGGATGTTTTGGGATTGCCCTTTCATTTTCGCAGCTTCTCTCGATGGTGGCATCATCATTTCTCAATCATTTTTCACCTGTTTTTTAATGAAGTTCCTTCCAATTTTTGCTGCTATAAATGCTGCTTTGATGAAAATGTTTACATATGTATCAATTTTTACACATTTTGGGTTGTTAAGTGATTTTTTGGACTGGATTGCTGTGTTTTTCTCTTTGTTTCAATGGCTCTTGATAATGCTTTCTAAAAGGCTGTGCCACTTTTTATGTTATAAGGAGCACAAGTTTTTCAATACCCTCAACAAGTTAATCTCAAGTATTTAAACTTTATTTTTATAAAAGAAAACTAGAAATTGACTATAATTTTCCTATACATGTTTGTACTAAATCATAGTATTTTTTCCAGTAGCTAAGTTGTTCATTTTTGAGTTCTTTGGCAAAAGAAAATTCATATAGCTTTGCACCAGAAATTGCTCATTTATAATTTCATAATTACTGCTTTCTTGAAAATCTTATTAGCAGTGTTGCTGTTACAGAATGAAGTCTTAAAAAGTTAAGGAAAAGTTTATGATGACTAAAGGAATTAGGTTGTGGGGGAGAATTTAAATAAAACTTCAGTTGAGAGTTTTGGAAAAAAGCATTTCTTGAAACCAAAAAGGTAAAAATTACTGATTTTCCTGATACAATTTGGCAGCCTAGTTCCTGCTTTATTTCCTATTCCTTTTTATTTCCTATTTATTTCTTGTTGTAGCTACAGTTTGTTTTCTTGTCAAGTTTGCTGTAATCCACTTCAGATCAATAAAGAGGTATAGATAAAATATTCACATCCTTACTTTCATATATAATTATTACTTTTCTGTGTAATGATTCCTTTACATTCCAGAGTATAAGCAAATGTTTTTGCTTTGACTCATTTTTTTTTATTTTATTACTTTTTTAAAAAGATTTTATTTATTCATTTGACAGAGATGACAAGTAGGCAGAGAGGCAGGCAGAGAGAGAGGAAGGGAAGCAGTCTCCCTGCTGAGCAGAGAGCCCGATGCGGGGCTTGATCCCAGGACCCTGGGATCATGACCTGAGCTGAAGGCAGAGGCTTTAACCCACTGAGCCACCCAGGCGCCCCATGCTTAGACTCGTTTTTAATAATTTTTTTTGACAATGATTTTTGTCAATTGTTAAATATTTGTTTTGTTTTTGGTATATCCTGTCTATAAACATCAGCTTGAGTTGATGATTCCTGTTTTTTTCTGTTGATTACTCCAGTTAGCATCAGTTATGCCTATCCTAACACTGTTGTAAGAAATACCTATATTTTGCAATTGATAGCTGTATGGAGATGACACCGGTGACTTTTTTGACACATATGCTGCAGCATTTATACCTGTTGGAGAAACAAATCGGACAGTATACATAGCAGTATGCGATGATGACTTACCAGAGCCTGATGAAACTTTTATTTTTCACTTAACATTACAGGTAAGTCCTTTTGCTCCTTAAACTCAGAGAAACCTTACAGCGCATGAAAATCTGTTTCTGTAGAGGTAAAGCCCATCTAGAGACTGGAGGTGTTTTTCACAGAACTCAGAACTGACAACCTTTTCGGCAGTTTCACAGACAATCTTATTATTGTGGTTATTATTCCTCAGACAATCTTGTTTAGAAGATTCTACAGTTAGTTTTTGGATCCACTCAGCTTATTTAGGAATTGCCATGACAGATGCTCAAGAAAACCGGTCTTCCATTTGGCCCTTTTCTCTTTTATCCCTCCGCTGCTACCAGATGCACAAAGAATGACCTAAACTTCTAAGTTCAAAGGAGAAGGATACAAAAAGCAGGCGTGGAAGTGGGAGGTCCCTGCGCCTTAGAATTATTTTGGACTGCCCCTGGGAAAAATGCTTGAATAGCCCAAGGTTTAATTGTCCTTTATGGCTTGATCTATTAGATTGAGGTAATGACTGCTAACACTGTTCTAGTTAATTTTTCTGAGGGGCATTGGGAATTTTTTTTAGAATCATTAGGTCAGCATGAGTAAAATTTTTGTGAAAATGATGCTTGAAATAGTTCTCTTTTGCTTTTGTATATTACTTTTTTGCATATTCCTTTATGCTGCTGTTGAATATCAATAGAAATGTTGTAGGAAACTCTTCCCTTATTGATTAGAAAAGATGTTTTAATATTTCATCTTTAATCTGGCTCTGTGACTTACAGAAAAAAATAATTGTTAAGCTTCAGCACCTTCTGTAGTATAAGAAAAAAAGTCATATTTGAATAGAATTTCACACTGCTTACTTAATTCTCTGTTACATTAGTAATGGCATTAATTATAATATGGCATTACTAGCCAGTGATTACTTATCATTATAGTGATTGATATTTTGATAGCCAGTGATTAGCGGTTTTTTAAAAAGTTTATTTGGGACTTCTTTACCAGGTTGACTTAGTTTGAATATATTTTCTTAATCTGCATTAAAAGTGTATTTTTATTCATATTCTGAACAATTATGCAAAGACAGAAACTATTAAAATGTTTCACTGTTCCTTTTATTTTTATTAACTTATTCTTGGGCTTTTATTTTAGAAACCTTCAGCAAATGTCAAACTTGGATGGCCAAGGACTGTGACTGTGACAATATTATCAAATGACAATGCATTTGGAATTATTTCATTTAATATGGTATGGTTGCAATTTGATTAATCTTGTGGTTGCTAGATAATAGTTATTAATTTTTTTTTGTTATTTTTCATGATGTTACCTGGTAGCATCCTACCATTTGATATTTAAATAAAATATTCTCGAACTTCATCCATGTCCCACATTTTGTAGACTGTTCATTTGTTCTACCTAAGATTTCTTCAGCTTGAGGAGGCCTGTAGGATCATGGCCATCTCTTGTCCTAATCTCCTGCTTATCATTCCCATCTGACTCATTCGTTGCCTCCTTTGCTGGTCTCTAACTTGGATGTTGTCTTAGTCTGTTCTGTCTGCTGTGACAGAATTCTGTAGACTGGTGTCTTAAAAACAAAAGGAACAATTTCTCCCAGTTCTGGAGGCAGAGACATCTGAGATCCGTGTCTGGTGAAGGCCTGCTTCCTAGATGTCTTAGTGTGCTGCTTTCAAAGGGCAGGAGGGGGCAGAGGAGCTGTGGGAGGTCTCTCTGATAAGGGCACTAGTCCCATTCAGAATAGCTTTGCCCTCGTGACCTAATCATCTCCTAAAGGCCCCACTGCCCAGGATTTGAACATGACTTTGGGGTGGGGGGAGGAGGGGCACAAACATTAAGGCTGTAGCAGATGTTGTAATCTAGTTCCTTTTGCTTGATTTTCTCAGTTGCCACTGAAAGAAAATACTGTTTGTCCTCCTTCTCTGAAGGTTGGAGATGAGAAAAATTTACTGGAAGAGTACTGGAAAAACCTATAGTCAACTCAGAATTGAATAGAATGAAGACATGATAGTTCTTAAAAATTCTGTTGTCAGTCCCTACTCTGAGATTTTTTTTTCCCCACTTACTCATATTTCTTAAAGGTTAAAACTCCTCATCATCTCCTCAGTTTTGCTCAGCAGTTCATTCTTTTCTCTTGATCACTGAATTCTTGTGTGTCCTCTGTTCAGAGAGTTTTATCTTTCGAAAGAAGTACACAAGACAGGTTCCCCCTTGAAAGAAATTGTTTCCAGCTCTTTTTTTTTTTTTTTTTTTAATGATGCAGCCATTTTTTTTTTTAAGATTTTATTTATTTATTTATTTGACAGAGAGAGAGATCGAGAGAGAGAGAGAGACAGCAAGAGATGGAATGCAAGCAGGGGGAGTGGGAGAGGGAGAAGCAGGCTTCCTGTTGGGCAGGGAGCCTGATGTGGGGCTCCATCCCAGAACCCTGGGATCATGATCTGAGCTGAGGGCAGATGCTTAACAGCTGAACCACCCAGGTGCCCGTGTTTCCACCTCTTAAAACAAAATTTATCTTGGATACAATTGGATTTTGCCACTAAGATTTAGACTACAAGGACCTTCCTGATACTGAGGCTTTTTGAATCATGTTACTAATTATCATTACTAAAAGATGATGATACTCCACAGCTTTTTATTTATTTTCCAATTTAGATTGCTGCTACAATTGGTGCATTGTATGTCATTTTCTTACCTTAAATTATCTCTGTAACAAGGCAAGCTATAGATAAATATGATCTTTTAATTGCAGTATCTTTATTAAAAAAAGATGTGGATAATGTCAATATAGTAGACATTTTGTGACCTCCATTATATTGTCATTTACAAAATTAATTAAATTAATTAATCAGTCAGTTCTATTTAAATGATAGGGAATTACTAGTTAATTATGAAGCAGGCTCTCTTAATTGCTTAATTTTTCTCCTTACTGTCTTTCTTTTATATTCACTCCCAATTTATCATCCCCAACCTCATACTGACTTGTTTAAAGGTTTCTTTTCTCCCTCCCTCCTTTCTCCCTCCCTACCTCCCTCCTTCCCTCCTCACCCCCCTTTTTTCTTGACATAGTACCTCTTAACCTCTGGGAATGAATCCCAGTCTCTAGCATTGGTGGCAGGTCCCTGACTGTTGTGGTTGCTGTGCTGCCAGGGAGCCCCCGACTGGGCACCTGCCCCATAAGGTTAAAATGAAACAAAGTAAACTATTGAGGTCACAGTAGTTGCTAAATAGGCTGGCTTCAGTTCCTGGCCTGGATAATGATTTTGTTGATGATGAAGAGAGCACTGATGATACTTGATGTCTTTGGGACAGATATTCTGATCCCCGTTTATGGATGGGGACACTGAGGCTTGGGGTTACCAGGAGAGATGGACACTACTGCCCTAGAAAGCATGCACCTGGCTGCTTCCCGCTTCCTCCTCTTCTAGGCCCGGTTTCAGGCACCCAAGCCAGCGTGTTTTAACATTTGAAGCCCTGGCTTCTTTCCCCCAGTGGTCATGTCCTGAAAATCATTAGCAGTCCTCTTCTTTTCACTGGCAGGTTGGCCAATGAGAAGGGCATAGTGGTTAGGAGTAAGGCCTGTTGGTGGTGCTGCCCCTGGGTGGTCACAATCCGCTACTCTCAGGGGGAGATGCAGCTTGGTTTTTTGACATCCCGGGTCCCTGTGAGCATTTGAGTTTCTCATCTTTTTTTTTTATTTTTTAATTTTTTTTTTTTTAAAGATTTTATTTATTTATTTGACAGAGAGAAATCACAAGTAGATGGAGAGGCAGGCAGAGAGAGAGAGGGAAGCAGGCTCTCTGCTGAGCAGTGAGCCTGATGCGGGACTCGATCCCAGGACTCTGAGATCATGACCTGAGCCGAAGGCAGCGGCTTAACCCACTGAGCCACCCAGGCGCCCTGAGTTTCTCATCTTTCACTAAATAACCTTTAAGATCTTTCAGCAGAATAGCTAGCTGATGGTAGAATCAGGACAAGAACTTGCATCTTTTGCTTGACCAGGTTTTATGTTCCCTTTACACTATTATTTTTAACTTTTCAAGCATTTATATTAACTACAACTAATTAATGCTAGGGCATATCACATTCTTAGGGTATGATGTGGATTAATTTGTCTATGTAAATTTAGTATTTCTAAGGTTAACAGTTTGTACCACCTCTACCTCTGGCTGATATAAGTGCCTGTCTTTGCTGTTTCCACTAGCCTTTTTCAATCACAGTGAGTGAGCCCAGGGGCAGAAATGAATCTGTGCCTCTTACTCTCATCAGAGAAAAAGGAACTTATGGAATGGTTACTGTGACTTTTGAGGTAAGTTTAGTCTGAAATCACTTTAAACATCAGAGTTCACATCAGGTGGCTGTAACTTTTAACTTATAAATTAAGTTATTATATATATTATATATGTGTTATATATAATATATATAATAACTTATTGTTATTATATATAACAATATTATATATAATATATATAATATTATTATAATATATATAATAACTTATATGTGTTATATATAATATATATATACATATAATTAAGTTATAAGTCAAGGTCCTTTGTATAATAAGCATGACCCTTAACAAACTGAAATAATAGTAAATACTTTTATTATCTGATAGATTTCATAGTTAATAAAAGATTTTTTTTGTTGTTGCTTGCATGTACTATGCTACCATGAAACACAATGTATCATTTTATATACTGGTTGGTAATAATAAACCACAAAATAATAATAATGTTAATTCTAAAAAATTCATTAAACCTTTATGGTAAACCTTTTCAAGGATGTAAATTTTAAAAATACCCATGGGTTACTTAGGCTTATGTAAAATTATTTGATTATTTGATGTTTAGTCTTCCCCCATTTTGCGTTTTCCCCATTTAAAAAAATATTTTTAATGGATGCTGTTAAGAGCAGTCAGACTCCACCATGGTGGTCCATAGGTGTTACAGCATTTGACTTGACTCAGATAGGTTGAGGGTGAGGCAGGTTTCTTAGGGTGCTACCTGTCACCATTCCATTCGATTGCTTACTGACCACAGGCACACCAATGCGTCACCATATTGCTATTTTATGAGATACATATTCAAATCTTCAACTAATTTTTGTGCCTTATAATATCTAGAACATGTTCTTATGCTGTTTTCAAATATTACAGCATTAATTTCTATCTTACCAGTTTCTATTTTAACTATTAATAGCAATATCAATAAAATGGATAGTTGGATTTATATAACCTAATTCTGAAACATAGTAGAGTTCTTCTTGTGCTCACAGAGACCTGCAATATATGATGGTTATGTTAATTACATCAAAAAATAAAATGCCATAAGAGAATAATGTGTGAACAACATAGTAGCACTAATTTAATATGCAGTAGTCGTAGATAGTACATTTTTGAAAATGTATCTAATAACAAATGTGGGAAAAATTGGGAAAAGAATTGGTTGTAGAAAGGATAAGGCAAAATTGCAAATTTTGAACGTTGCTTTATGGATGTCTGAAATTACTTTCTTGAGTCTTGAGCCTTTGTTTTGTTGAAATAATTACAACTAGTATTTGCTGAGCACTTAATGTTGCCATTTACTGTTCTAAGTGCCTTACATTGATTCTCACTACATATAAGAACCACATCTCTTCCCAGAACTTTGTCTCCCTTGTGCCCTTCTTAATTTCTTCTCCATAATACTTACCATCGTCTGAAAAATACACCTTTATTTATCATTTTTTCCTTTCATTAAATGTAGGTTCTTACGGGTAGGGACTTTGCCTATTCACTGCTATATCCTTAGCGTGTAACAGAGATCAGGCACAGAGTACTTAATAAGCACTTTTCAAAAAGAATGGTGATGCAACATGGGGGCTTAAGTGGGTAGGAGAAGAATAAATGAAACAAGATGGGATTGGGAGGGAGACAAACCATAAGTGACTCTTAATCTCACAAAACAAACTGAGGGTTGCTGGGGGGAGGGGGTTTGGGAGAAGGGGGTGGGATTATGGACATTGGGGAGGGTATGTGCTTTGGTGAGTGCTGTGAAGTGTGTAAACCTGGTGATTCACAGACCTGTACCCCTGGGGATAAAAATATATGTTTATAAAAAATAAAAAATTAATTAAAAAAAAAAAAGAATGGTCTTATTACGTCTTCACATCTAGCCTGTGAAGTGGATAGTATTATGCCTATTTTAAAGATGAGAGAGAGAGAGAGCGCGCATGCCCGCACACAGGTCGGGGATAGGGGGTGGTGACAGTGGCAGGCAGAGGGTGAGGGAGAAGCAGATTCCTCACTGAGCAAGGAGCCCAGTGCAGGACTGAATCCCAGGATCCTGAGATCATGACCTGAGCCAAAGGCAGAAGCTTAAGTGACTAAACCACCCAGGTATCCCTTGGGGTTATTTAATATCTTGCTCAACGTTATACAGTCAGTGCTGGTACTGCCATTTGATTCTGTTACTTAAGAGAATTTAACAATTTTGAATACGTACCTGTCAAGAAAATCTATGTTTTTTTTTTCTCAGATTTACTTTAATGCCTGAGAAAAAAAGAAAAAGTGCTTAGAAACCATGTAGTTTAATGTGATTGTAGTCAACATCTATAACTGTATTATACTCCTGGACTATTAATTAGAAGGGCAGACTTATGTACAGTTTTCTATAATTCTTCTCTCAAAACATTTTTAAGTGGATTTTTGATTTTTGTCGGTCTGAATCATAGTAATGCTTTCTTACTCTTGTGAAATATTTTGTGTTTATCAATGACACTGTGTGTTTCTTTGCAGGTAGAGGGTGGCCCAAATTCACCTGAGGAAGATTTGAGCCCAGTTAAAGGAAATATCACCTTTCCCCCTGGCAGAGCTACAGTCGTTTATAATTTGACAGTACTCGATGATGAGGTGAGATACTACTGTTAAATGCTTCAATGGGACAGGGACTCTGCCTGTAGTAAAGATATGTTGGAGTACATTATGTCAAGCATTAAACTGTGTTCACTATTTGAAATTACTCAAGAACATAGTCCTATGTAAGGTTAGTGTATTGTACTAACTAGTTAGTGTATACTTTAGATACAAAAGCCATTTTGGAGTATACCTGATTAATATTTACCTAATTTATCTCACATAAAATTGTATATCTAAAAGCTGATAAACCTGAATATAACCGGCAACCACATGTATTACAGAAACTTAAGCATTTTGTAAACCCTGGTGATTGATTTTTGTTGGTGATTTCAGTTTTGAACAGTTACAGTACTACCTACACAGCATAAGTATTTTACTATGGAAACAAAGAAGATTCTACTGTAATTGATATTCTTTTGTTTGGATATTTTAAATGTTCACATTCATGGGAAGACTTTAGTTTTAATTTTTACATTTCATATTGAAGTTACCAAGGATGGGGATATGTGACACAGCTAACTCAACTAAGAAGGGAAGGGATTTAAACAATAATGTGCAAGGATATCTCTTGTGAGCTAAATAAGAGAAAATGTAACTTTTAATAAAACAATCTTAATATTGTCAGAAACAGAGAATGAAATAGCTGGGAATTTTATCCCTTACCTTGCTACAAAAAAAAAAAAATCATGAAATCAAATCACAAAAAACCTCGAGAATAAAAATGATTTAGAAGACATTAGAAATTGTTTCTCTTGGGGGCGCCTGGGTGGCTCAGTGGGTTAAAGCCTCTGCCTTTGGCTCAGGTCATGATCTCAGGGTTCTGGGATTGAGCCCCGCATCTGGCTCTCTGCTCAGCAGGGAGCCTGCTTCCCTTCCTCTCTCTCTGCCTGCCTCTCTGCCTACTTGTGATCTCTGTCTGACAAATAAATAAATAAAATTAAAAAAAAAAAAAGAAATTGTTTCTCTTGGAAAAAAATGAAATAATAGGTAGCATTGATGACTCTAGTTCTTCTGGTTCTTTATGCTAGTAAAAACCTTTTGTTTTTAGATCCTTGAAAAGGTTATAATTTGGGGCAATGATTAATTATTCATTTTACTTAGAAACTTAAAAGATCACCCTCTGAGCATCTAATGTACATCATGGTGCCCGCTGTTAATAATACAGTACTGTATACTTGAAAGTTGCTGAGAGTAGATCATTAAGTGTTCAGTCACTCACACAAAAAGAATCACTGTGTGAGGTGATGATTGTGTTAATTCTCTGGATCTCTGCAGTTATTTCAAAATGTATATGTATATCAAACTATCATGTATACATTTAAAATATGTTAGTTATATTTGTCAATTATTCCTCAGTAAAATTGGGCAGTAAAAAGATCACCAATCAAATCACAGCATTTTTTTTTTTAGATAATTAGCCTTACCTTTTGTATTGCTATTGATGGAAGTAAAAAGATTTCTTTTTTCCCTTTTTTTCATAAAACAGAATTTATCTAAACAGCATAGTGAAGATTATCCCTAGGATTTCTGTGCAGCTGCCAAAAAAAAAAAAAAAAAAAAAAAAAAAGTTTCACTCTAACAAGGTCAACATTTCCCTGAGAGTGACTCTTATAGCTTGTTCTCCAGAGGCATGATGTGTATTTTGGAAATCGTATGATTGGTATATGTTTACTTCTTGAATTAGAAATCATTTAGAGAAAAGCAAGAATAATTCACATGTTGAAAATTATTTGCATGTGATGTTTAAAGTTTTCCATATTCTTAGATATTATATGTCTATAATATTATCCCAGATTCTTAGATATTCTTACATATTATTATTAGATTACTATCATGCTACTTCTGACTCTACCAGTTTGATAAAACTAGTAAAATTTTATGCCTAGTCTTACTGTCAAATCATTAGTGTTAAAGATTGATCAAGGTTGGAAGACATTATACCTATATTTTCATACCTGTCCATACCATTGCTTTATGAACTTTTCCTTCCCTGTCTAAAATACATTATGTTATGTAACTTTGGAAGATATATTAATATGTAGATTTTAAACAAGCTTTTCTACTCCCTTCAGTTAACATGTTTTTGTTTCTTTGTACTGAAGCATAGCAACTTTGTATACTCTCGTTTCTTTGCAGATGTTTTGGCTATTGATATCTTTGCTGTTGTTTATATTTATTGACAGGTACCAGAAAATGATGAAATATTTTTGATTCAACTGAAAAGTGTAGAAGGAGGAGCTGAGATCAACACCTCTAGGAGCTCAGTTGAAATAATCATTAAGAAAAATGATAGTCCCGTGAGATTCGTTCAGAATATTTATTTGGTCCCTGAGGAAGACCACATACTCCTAATTCCAGTGGTTCGTGGAAAAGATGACAATGGGCATCTGATTGGATCTGACGAATATGAGGTTTCAATCAGTTACGTTATTATAACTGGGAATTCAACAGCACATGCCCAGGAAAATTTAGACTTCATTGATCTTCAGCCAACGCCAACTATTTTTTTTCCACCTTTTACTCATGAATCACACCTGAAATTTCAGATAGTTGATGACACCATTCCAGAGATTGCAGAATCATTTCATGTTGTATTACTAAAAGATACCTTGCAGGGAGATGCTGTGCTATTACCCCCTTCTATTGTGCAAATCACCATTAAGCCAAATGACAAACCTTATGGAGTCCTGTCATTCAACAGTATCTTGTTTGAAAGGACAGTTGTAATTGATGAAGATACAACATCAAGGTATGGTTTATTTTAAACCTGTTACTACGATTATTTTAATATATTATTCCGTGATTCAGTACTTGTGCCATTGGACATAGTGTCGAACTGTGTCACTTCTTCCACCGTGGTTTTGCTGTTTTCTCTCTTATTTTCAGAGTGATTTAAATATGCAAGTGAGGGACGCCTGGGTGGCTCAGTTGGTTAAGCAGCTGCCTTCGGCTCAGGTCATGATTCCAGGTCCCTGGGATAGAGTCCCTCATCGGGCTCCTTTCTCAGTGGGGTACCTGCCTCTCTCTCTTTGCCTCTGCCTGCCTCTCTGCCTACCTATGATCTCTGTCAAATAAATAAATAAAATCGTTATAAATAAATAAATAAATAAAAAAAAATGCAAGTGAATTCATACTGCAGTAGGTTCCCAGGACACATTTACGTATCTACCCCTTCATATTAAAAACAGCCATTCGTTCTCTATGATATGGATTCTGCTTTTACCAAAATCTGATGGCCAGTTTGACGTTGAAAAAAGCCTTGCTAAGGGGGGACACCTGGCCGACACAGTGTGTTAAGCCTTTTTCTTCAGCTCCGATCATGATCTCAGGGTCCTGGGATCGAGCCCCCCATCTGCTGAGCCTGCTTCCCCCTCTTTTTCTGCCTCTCTGCCTACTTGTGATCTCTCTCTCTGTCAAATAAATAAATGAAATCTTAAAAAGAAAAAGAAAAAGCCCAGCTAAGGGAAATAAGTATAATATGTGACCATATGTATTTATTATAAAATTCTAGATTTGAAGAAATTACAGTGGTTAGAAATGGTGGCACCCATGGGAATATTTCTGTGAACTGGGAACTGACACGGAATAGCAGTGATCCCTCACCAGTAACAGCAGATATCAGACCAAGTTCCGGAGTTCTCCATTTTGCACAAGGGCAGATGTTGGCATCAATTCCTCTTACTATTGTTAATGATGATCTTCCAGAAGAAGCAGAAGCTTATCTACTTCGGATTCTGCCTCATACAGTACGAGGAGGTGCAGAAGTGAGCGAACCAGCAGAGGTAGATCAGTTGTTCTGCTTTACTTGTGTGAATGTTTCTGTGTTACTGAAGAGCCAAAGAATTTGATCACATGTATTACTTTTATGTCTAGGTGGGTGCAACAGGAAGAACACTTGTTTTTAGAAATGATGTATGTTTCCATTACTCAAGGTGGTCTTTTCCGTAAATGAAAAATTTACTCTTCAAAAAAATTCCACAAACAATAAATTAGGAAAGTTGCCAGATTGGTTTTTGATTCATCTTTTAATTTATTACATGTAAAAAGTGATCATCTTTAGACATGATGTGTAAATAATTATTAAAAATCAGAATAGCTTAGAAAATCAATAGTTTGGTCCTCTCAGATGTGAGAATTCTACACATTAATACATTAATATTTTATTTCCTTATCTGCAGCTTTTGTTCTACATTCAGGATAGTGATGATGTTTATGGCCTAATAACATTTTTTCCTATGGAAAACCAGAAGATTGAAAGCAGCCCAGGTGAACGATATTTATTCCTGAGTTTTAGAAGAGGAGGAGGAACTAAAGGAGATGTAAAGATGCTTTATTCTGCCCTTTATATTCCTGCTGGAGCTGTGGACCCTTTGCGAGCAAAAGATGGCATCTTAAATATGTCCAGGAGAAATAACCTCATTTTTCCAGAACAAAAAATCCAAGTCACCACAAAACTACCAATAAGAAATGATGCATTCCTTCAGAATGGGGCCCACTTTCTAGTAAAGGTACTGTAATTAGAACAATTTCAACTTTGGTTCAACTGCAAATGTATTTGTCTGTGTGAGAGAGTTAACTACCCTTATCTTGCCACATTGATGGTTTGGATGCTACCATTAGTTACTACAATTTGTTGAGGGCGTCCAAGGAGAGAGTGTCTGCTCCTAAGCCATATAAGGATGAAGAAAACAAGGTTCCTACTAAAGTTAATACTTTAATAAAAGTATACTGACTTGAAATGCAGGTCAGAAAATAACAGATGACAAAATGGAGTAACACAGATTGTTAATGGAGGAGGGCAGGTAGGGGAGAGATTGAGAGAGAGAAGGAGAAAGAGATCCACCATTCTTTTGAGTTGATTTAGGAAAATATAGGAATGGGATTTATAGGATAAATACTGTTTTTCATGATGGATACTGCAGGGGAGGCATTTCAGAAATAAAGCAATATGAGAAAAATTGTGTAGATTTTTAAAATAACATACTAAAAAAATCTGTTTGTCTATTAACTATAGATAGAATCTCTGGATTCTCATCTACTTAATAAAAAGAAGTTAGGGGAGTGCCTGGGTGGCTCAGTGCGTCAAAGCCTCTGCCTTCAGCTCAGGTCATGATTCCAGGGTTCTGGGATCAAGCCCCGCATCGCATCGGGATCTCTGCTTAGCAGGGAGCCTGCTTCCACCGCCCCCCCCCCCCACCCCCCGGCCTGCCTCTCTGCCTACTTGTGATCTCTGTCAAATAAATAAATAAAATCTTTAAAAAAAATAAAAAGAAGTTAGGGCCCTATAACATATTCTTCCACTTTGTCTTTCTTATCTCTTACCTTTTATTAACCAAAACATTATTTTTATTGCCAAAATTTAAAAGAATCTGCACTTATGATAGTGTGGTTTTGTTTTCCATGCGTTTGTTATTGGTTGATTCTGAAAATTAGAAAGCAATAAAGGATGCGTATCAAATTTTGGTTATGTAAATAAATTTAATAGAAATACAAATAGTGTGAATGGGTTGATAAAGAGTTTATAATCTTTATCTCTACATATTTCTCTAACCGAAATATGTATCAAATGAAGTCTCATATTCAATTAATTTTTCGAATCCTGCACATTTAAATTGGTCTCATATTTTTGCCTAGACTTTGTTTTATGGTTTTTACTGCTTTCTGTAGTGTTTCTGACTGCTCCCTTTCTATATGCCATCCTCACCACATTCTAGCTTCCAGTTTTCTTATACATGTTGGATGGTGAGTTAGCCGTACTAACTGCTTTCTATGCTTGCTTCACACCTGCTACTTGGCATGGTTTCTACTGAGCTCCCGAATTTTCTTATCTCTTGCTTTTTCTTTCTTGGATTGTGTTTGGTTTTTGTTGTAATGTCTTCCTCAAATACATGTGCAGAAAAGGAAGATGTAAAGTAAACTTTTTGAGTCTTTGAAAAGCTAAAAACAAAACTTCAAACTCACATTGATAGTTTGGCTTGGTAGAAATTTTTAGATTAAAATGATTTTTTCAGGGTGCCTGGATGGTTCAGTTGGTTAAGCGTCTGACTCTCAATTTCGGCCTAGGCCGTGATCTCAGGATTGTGGGATTGAGCTCTGCATTGGACTGTGCACTGGGTGTGGAGCCTGCTTGAGATTCTCTCTCTCCCTCCCGCCCCCCTCTAAAAATAAAAGTAAATACCTTTTTTCTTCAGAATTTGGAGGGTATTGTTCTATAGCACAGTTGCTGATGAGAAATTTTAGGGGAAAGACATTATTTACTTTTTTAGGTAACTTGCTTGTTAACCCTGAGAGCTTTTTTTTTTTTTTAATTATTAATCTTCTTAGTGTTTTGAATTCCACAGAACTGTTTCCTACTTTGCTTGGTGCTTGATGGGGTAGGCCCTTTCATTCTGAAAACTCTTGTCTTTTTTGGTATGTTTTCACCTGGGACATTGCTCATGCTTGTACCATTTGTATATTTTTTGAGGACTCCAAGTAGAGGAGTCTAGAAGGTGACCTATTATGGAGATAGAAGATTTATCAGTATGTAGAGGATACCTCTTTGTAACATGTGTACCCACAAGAAGACATTTTGCCATTGTTTCCAAAGGTTATGCCACTTAATGTTAGGAGATTCTGTTCTTCATCTTTTTTTGTTTGTTAGTTTTGTTTTTTTAAAAGACTTTATTTATTTATTTGACCGAGAGTCTGTGAGAGAGGGAATATAAGCCAGGGGGAGTAGGAGAGGGAGAAACAGCTTTCCCGTTGAGCAGGGAACTCGATGCGAGGCTCAGTCCCAAGACCCTGGGATCATGACCTGAGCCGAAGGCAGATGCTTAATGTATGAGCTATGCAGTCCCCCTCTTCATCTTTTGTTATTTTTTTATTGGTAATTTGTGTTGCCTCAAAATGGGGAAGGTATGATGTGATGCATACTTCTGTCTACAAGGATAACCCATATTGGAGGACCCCTGAATTTCTCTTGGAGTGATGGGTGAAGAGAACATGGCCTTGAACACAGTGGTGTCTGCTTCCCCTGTGGCTTGTGGGATGCTTTTGTGACATGAGTGGCCAGATGGGGCATCCACATCTGTGAAGTGAAGTTGAGCATGTGGTGGTGTCCGTGGCCCTGGCCATGTTGAGCAAGAAATTAAAGGGACTAGAATGCTGCTATCAGAACACATGTGAAAATATATTTAGAAATTTTTTTAAAAAGGTATACATTTGGCCTTATAAAAAAGAGGTCATAATGTTTTAAGATAAGGCCTAATAATACATGAAAGTGCATAACTAATTTCACCAGTTTGCATTGAGGGCAGCATTTCCCAAACTTAGCAGTTTTCAAGAATCCCTGGGAGAAAATAACTTGTTATAAGGAATTTCAGAATTTGATGGAGTTTTTGTTTTTATTTTTGGCATCAATGCTGTGCTTTGCCTTTTCTGCTGTCCTTGTCCTCTGTATTCAGAGCACTGTCATTGATGTATATTGTCTTAGTTCAGGTTGCTAAAAAGAATACCATAGGCTGGTGACTTGCACAACAGACCTTTATTTCTCACAGTGCGGGAGGCTGGTAAGTCCGAGATCGGGGTGCTGGCATGAGGAGTGTCTGTTGAGAGCTCTCTTCCTGGTTTGCAGACTGATGTCTTATTGCTGTGTCCTCCCATAGTGGAGAGAGACAGGAAACAAGCTCTTTGGTGTCTCTTCATATAAGGGCATCATTTGCATCATGGGGGTCTGGCCTCATGACCCAGTTATCTCCATGTGCCATTACCCAGGGGATGTGTGAATTCTGGGGGAGCACAAATATTTAAATTCATAACATATGTTTAAGGTATATCAGTTTTCAGTTCTCCCTTCTGTGTGTCTCCAGTCTTGCATAGGCACAAGTGACATGAGAACCAAATTATGAACCCAAGTGAAATAAAGCAAAGATTTTACACAGTTGCTTTTAGTTTCATGGAGGCCTAGGCATCCTGGCATTCTTGTAGTTATTGCAGTGATATGAGATGAGTGTAATTGTTGATTTTGAGTTTTGGAGAATTTTTCTGTTCCCATTTTGGCTCTGTGATTTCTTTTCTCATGCTGCCTCAAGACCCGTTTTTACTGTGCATACAGACCCCCTATATCTGTGCCAATATTAGTAACCTTTCTATCAAGTTTTTACTCTTTTGAAAATATCTAGTACATCTATCCAAGTAGCTGCAGAGAATCTCTTTGTCAACAAAAGTTTATTGAGGACCATCTATGGATCAGATATTATCCGAGCTATTTTCAGCACTGTATATGAGCATGGCAGAATTTATTCTTGATGCTACTTGAAAAGTCAGGGAAAACTTAAAGAAGTATGTAGTGTCTGAATTTTGGTGATGCCGGTTTAGAAATCTGTTTGCACCACTAATTCCAGACCCGTTTCTTTTTAGCTCTCTGTATTCAGTTACAAAAACAAAAGGTCTTAGAGTACAGACAGTTAATTTAACAGTTAAGAAAAAAAAAAAAAAGACACTATTAGTCACCAACACAATTCCTTGAGGTTCAAAACAGCTGTAGGTTCTGGAAGGCTGGTTGAAATTAGAATGTTATGTAGTTTGTATAGTACATAATGGATGAGCAGCTCAAGAATAGGAGGCATCAGATTCTGCATGGAAAGTTGAATGAAACTGAAGAAAAGAGAATCTGAGACATGAGCTCCTCGTTCTTCCCTTACCCTCTCGGCTAAATACATTAGTCTGAGATACAACTTTTGGCAGACTTGGGGTTTGCTAATGTGCTGTCCCAGTTGCAAACTGTCTGAAAGCAAAGAACGACTCTATGAATGGGGCAGTTTGATTTAGCAGATGCTTAAGGAACCCAGACAAAAAGGCTTAGGGACTAGGAAATAAGCCATGGAAAATTAGCATTTTCCTTTTGATCAGTTCATTTCATAGCATTCTGTATCTTCTTTCTTTGTATTTTTCAAAAATCTTGTATTAGAATTAATTTTTTTGATAAATGTGAGATATGACTTACTTATTCTCCTCCTTTCTTTTTAGAAAGTTTCTTATTTAGAAAATACCCTGATGTTTTGAATAGTATTATCAGTTTAGCTCTTGGTGAATGTATGGGAATGAGAGTGTTCATTCACAGACACATGCTTACTCACGCATGACCAAGTATTTTAGAAACCTCTTTGCCTCCAAACAATGTATACCTTATATTTAAATACATTTTATATATGCATTAAGTATAGATATAAATTAAATATATATATTATCTATACATATAATATGTACATTTTATTTGTTTATTCTTTGTAATATTTTAAAGATAAGTAGAAATTTACATGTATACCTATTTCTTTTCTTTAGAAAGAATGACAGATATGTGGTTTTTACTATTTATCTTTACATTTTACTTATCTTATAAAGTAAATGCAGTATACTAAAGAATTACACTTTTTATTTTACTACATACCATATTTGACAAAATGTGTCAGTCTAATTTTTTTCTCCTACTCAAATGACTCAAATTTTTTTTTGTATCTTTCTCCTGTATGTGACTTTTAGATTTAAAAAAAATACTAAAAATATTTACATATCTTTAGAAAGGGAGGGGAGGAAAAGGGAGTAAGACAGAGAGAATCTTAGGCAGGTTCCATATCCAGCACAGAGCCTGACACAGGTCTCAACCTCACAAACCTGAGATCATGACTTGAAATGAAATCAGGAGTCAGACTCTTAAGCAACTGAGCCACCCAGGCACCCCTCCTGTAGGTGATTTTTTTTTAAAATTAACATTTAATGTATTATTTGTTTCAGGGGTACAGGTCTGTGATTCATCCCTCTTACACAATTCATAGCACTCATCATAGCACATACCCTCCCCAATGTCCATCACCCAGTCACCATACTGTCCCTCCCATGCTCCTTCCCTCCAGCAGCCCTCAGTTTGTTTCCTGAAACTTAAGAGTCTTTTATGGTTTGTCTCCCTCCCCAGTCCCATCTTGTTTCATTTTCCCCTCCCTTTCCCCCATGACCCTCCACCCTGCCTCTCAAATTCCTCATATCAGAGAGATCATACGATAGTTGTCTTTCTCTGATTGACTTATTTTGCTTAGCATAATACCCTCTAGTTCCATCCATGTTGTTGCAAATGGCAAGATTTTGGGTTTTTTGATAACTGCATAGTAGTCCATTAAATATATATATACCACATCTTCTTTATCAATTCATAAAGCAAAATGTGTGACATTTTGGAAGGGCATTTGCTTTTGTCTTTAAAATATATATCATTTATCATAAAAGGTGACATTGTGTGTGGGATCAGAACTACTCCTGTCTGTTTGTGGAAAATCAATTTAAATCACAAGTCTCTTCTGGTAGTTACTTATTGGCTTTGTTTCCACATTACAAAGCCTATCAGAGGGCTCCAAAGAGTGGGAACTCCATAATGTGTTACTACGTTCAGAATTGCTTTTCAGCTTAAAATCTTTATTGTTTTTGCAGTCCTGTAATGATTATTTATTCCTGTACTCCTCAAGTGAACACAGTATGGATTGATCAGGTGAATTTTGGAAAGTTAGAATATTAAGATGTTGAAGGTTTATAATATACCAGGATTCCTATAGAGCTCGTTTTGTGTTAGAGGGATGAGTTGACAAGCATTTACTGTGTTTCAGCTGTAGTTTTGGGTCTGTGTCATGGCCTGGTGAAATGCTGAGGAAGAGAACACAGACTCACAAGGGCTATGTTAGGAAGTAAAAATCTGGAATTTGCAAAACGATAAGCAAGCAACATGTGAAATTTATAATGAAGTTCTAAGTTTAGGGAGGGCAGTTGTAGAAGTTCAGAAAGAGGATAGAAGGGGCTGCAGATACTAGGAAATCTTCACGAAAGGGGGAGATTTAGCTGGTCTTTAAGAGTGGGCACATTTTGGACTTGCGAGATGATGAAGGGATGAGAATACTGTGGAAGTTACTCTAGTGGTCATGTTCATTAGGCGCGGGGATACTGTGTGATATACATGCACTGTTCTTCTTTAAACAGTGAGACATGTTAGGTTACATTTGGAGTTTTGAACGATCTTCAGATAGTGAGTTTTCTCTGGCATAGAAGGGGAGGGGGTGATTGATTGGAAGTGTGGGTCAGTAGAAGAGAAAAATGAGACGTAGGGCAACTCTCAGTTTGCCTTTAGGGTCAAGATTGTTGGGTACAGGTGTTAAGGAGGAAAAGCAGTTGGTAGTGGTGGTGATGTTAGTCGTGAGGGAACATGGAGGTAGTGATTTCTGTTTTGGATATTCTAACTGTAAGGTGTTTGTGTGACATTTATGTAATGTCCAGGGACAGTTGTTAGAAAGATTTGGAATTCACAGGAGAGACTGAGGTATTATTAGGGAGAGGGTATGATATTTAAGATAAAGGGCTTAGAAAGAACGCTGGGGAATAATAACAAGAGAAAAAACAAAAACCTCAAGAAGCCACTGTAGGAGATTGAAGTAGGATGGTGACTGAAAGAGGAGATGAAGTTGCCAAGTTTGTGATCTTTACTTATTTATTTTGTTGTCATGCTATTAAGTTTTTTTTAATTAAAATTTTCTCTTCTTTTAATTTTTTTGTGTTTGTTTATTATAGTTGGAAACTGTAGAGTTGGTGAACATAATTCCCCCAATCCCACCTGTAAGTCCTAGATTTGGGAAAATCCAAAATATTTCTTTAGTGGTTACTCCAGACATTGCAAATGGAGAAATTGGCTTCCTTAGCAATCTTCCAATCATTTTACACGAACCAGAAGATTCTGCTGCTGAAGTGGTAAGTAAGCTTTTTCTTATTGATGAGCCCTAATGAGTCTGAGATAAGGCATAGACAGTTTTCCTTTTTTGTAGAGTTAACATACAGACTTAACAGATCTTGAAAAGCTTCACCATTTACAGCAAGTCTTCAATGTGTCATTTGATATAAGAAACTAATGAATATGTGATTTTTCATCATCTTTTCCCATATTTGTTAGAATAAAATTAGAATTAATTATTCATGGCCAGAATTGGGTGTTTTGATGTAGATGTTTTTAGATAGTGCTATGACATTTGCCAGAGTGATAGCTAAACATAATTTTTCTTTTTTTATTGACCAAGTCACATGTATTGCAGGTATCCCTGACCTATTGTATTTATTAGTGTTACTCATGCTTGCTTTGGGCAGGACTAGGGTGGCTGCCGTGGGTTCTGTGCTTGGCGGCAGAAGGGATCCACTTGGATCACCATTCCACTTGGTGGTGGGAAAGTTGTGGAATGCCAGATCTGAGACATTTTTTATATATGGGTAAATTTTTGTGGACACACACACACATACACACACACGCACACACAGAAGCACACTCATAAACATACCACCCCTATGTGTACCCTACCCTGATTGAATTTTCCTGCCATTTATCTAGGGATGACTCTTTCAGCTTTACCATTATCTGAGTCACCGTCTATCCCCGAAACCTTCTCTAAGACTCTCCTAACTTAGATTGAATTTAAAGTGGGTTTGGGGGGCGCCTGGGTGGCTCAGTGGGTTAGGCCGCTGCCTTCGGCTCAGGTCATGGTCTCAGGGTCCTGGGATCGAGTCCTGCATCGGGCTCTCTGCTTAGTGGGGAGGGGAGCCTGCTTCCTCCTCTCTCTCTCTCTCTCTCTCTCTCTGCCTGCCTCTCTGCCTACTTGTGATCTCTGTCTGTCAAATAAAATGGATAAAATCTTTAAAAAAAAAAATAAAGTGGGTTTGGGTTCAGCTCAGAAAAGAGGAGAAGTGTTTTTGTTATCAAAGTCTTATGTCGGAATATGGTATCCATGACTTCCTTTGCTTGTATATTTGATTCTGGAAATTGGCAGAGTATCTCATTGTTCAAGATGGTTCTGATTTTTGTATTTTTTATTAATATACTGTTTTCTTCTAAAAACTTAAAAACTAAAAACATTTAGAGAGTGGATTTCTTTTATTCATTATCTGCTGTCAATTTACCATTTCATATTTTTCCTTTGAGGGAAATTAGTTTTGAGGGAAAATTTTGGGCTCTGTAAACCTGCATTCTTCCCCTCTGGGAAACAGAAAGTATGGAAATTTCCCTCAGTTCTCTTTCTCTTTGTCCCATCCATAGCCCTGGCCACACCCACTCCCTCAGGGTGACTCTTAATTTTTTTTTGTCTTTCTTAAGTTTACTAGTCTCCCGCCTGGACCATTGATAGTCAGATTAGCAGAATGGTTAGTGAGGAAAATATCTTCCATTTTTCAAAATGGGTTGTGTTAAAAAGCAAAGAACAAAGAAGGTAGTTTTTTAGGGGCTTAAAAAGAATAGTGTATCTACCATTAAGTTTTCATTTATATTCTTTATTTGAAAAAAAACTTTATCATTATCTATAATGATCCTTCTATTTTCTATATTTGAAATGTACTGTACTTAAGTAAAACTACCAAAAATAATTTGTTTCAGAATTATTACAAAGCTGCCATTTATTTAGCTCATTTAATGGAGAGACATTCTAATCCTCTCCACAGACTTGCAAAATGGGTAAGTCCTAGCTTCATTTCACTCTAGGAAATTGAGGTCAGAGAGGTTAAGTAACTTGCCCAAGGTCACCCAGAACTATTTGAGTATCTCAGTTTATTTCTATTGCATGTATCATATGGGCTAGAAACATTTCTTATTTATATTATTATTTTCTTATTTTTGCCTCCATAACTTTAAGATGAATTTTTCATAATTTTCTATTTTAATTACAAAACTTTATCTTTCAGTTTATATTGTTATATTACATTAATTCTTCTTTTGAGGGGAGAAACTCTGATGAAAATTTTGTATTTAACCAATATGTTCTGTGGTTTTTTCACTGCTCTTTGGCTTTTAAAATATCCTTTTATTAAGACAAAATACAGGTTAGGGATATTTTTAAGTGGGAACAGTTTTGCAGATAAATGTGATTAGCAAAAACTAATAAAAAGTTATATCTAAAATTATTTTTATGCTTTATAAAAAGAAGATATTTTCAGTTATATTTTATTGTTATTTAATAGTTGGCCTCTCTATGCAGAGTATATATATTCATATAATAACATGGCCATGCACTAACTGAAAAGCTTACATAATTTGTTAGCATATATTTCAGAAGAAATTGTTCCTTTTTTTTTAAAAATAAGGTATACATTCCCTTACATCGGGATGGAACTGATGGCCAGGCTACTGTCTATTGGAGTTTGAAGCCCTCTGGCTTTAATTCAAAAGCAGTGACACTGGATGATATAGGTCCCTTTAATGGCTCTGTTGTGTTTTTATCTGGGCAAAGTGATACAACAATCAACATTACAGTCAAAGCTGATGACACACCGGAAATGAATGAGACAGTAACACTTTCTCTAGACAGGTAATAACCCATTTAGCTTATGTTTATTTAGTAACATTTATACATGTTCGAGTTCTCTGAAATAATTTTGTTTTTTGTTTTAATTCTTTCCTCCATATGAAGTAAAGAGAAAAAACTGAATAGATGACATTTTGCTGGGATTCTGACTTTTTTTGTTGTTGTTGATGGTTCTGGTTAGACTGTAAGTATTGTGACATAGTGAATTTTTACCCTGCTATTCATTATGAGGAAACATTGCACAGAGAATTTTTGGAGGATATCAGATATAACATAAGCATAGCTAATAAGTTGCTATTAAAAAACTAGGCAGCAACAAATCAAAAATGTTAGGTTAAACAAACAGCTGTGTCTGCTTCATTTTCAGCAGGGGAGGGGATTAGAGCTTTTTTGAATGAGTAAAAAGAAAGCGTTAATCTTAATATAATGAAATTCTCTTTTTAACATAGAATTTGAACACTAAATAATACACACGTTATGGAGAATCAAAACTACAAATATAAGGCTTTTTTTCCATTAATAATAAGGATTTACTTAACATTTCTCAGTGGATAATTTATATTAGGAAAATACTACAGTCTCAGAGAAATTTTTTTTTTCAGTAATACAGAAAACCTCCAAAAGTGAAAAAAAGTTCTGCATTTAACTAATGTCAGTTAATTAAAAAAAAAAAAATCAAAGCCAAGCTTATCTATATTAAAGTTGATACATATTTGAGAAGGTTAGTGTGACTGGAGTGCTTTTCAAAATTCATATATTATAAACAGTAAAAATCACATATAAATTCAATTGGCATTATCTTATACTGTATTAATCAGGACTGAAATAGTGTATTATTTCATGGAACCCCTGATCCTATCTATATTTTACCATTAGGTTTTTCTTTGTAAGTATTTTGTGTAAACATCTTATTTTTATGTCAGAGAAAAATATAGATTGTAGGGAACAAATCTACTAAGTGTCTGCTGTATATTTTGTTTGTTTTCATAAGTGAATTCTGTTTACTCCCTTTTTTACATAGAAAGTAAAACAAAGCACACAAACAAAAAAATTTAAAAAATAAAAAATTTAATAGACACACTGTCTAAATGTCTCATTTTAATGGCTTATTCTTTTAATATGTATTTCACATTAAATCTTAAGGAAAGGTATTTCAAATTACTTTAAAAAATCAGTGAAATGTAAATGAAAACTGAGAATTACCTTTTTTTTTTTTTTTTAGGTTTGACTACTCATTAAATCAATGAGCAGTCTCCAAAAAAAAAAGAAAAAAAAAATGAACAGCATTTATTAACCCAAGATCTAGCAATTCATATAAACTCTTAGCTGAGTTTCTGCTTTGGCTAAGTGCTTAAAGAATGATTTAATTTTCACCTTCGAAAGTTTTATACTTTTTGTATTCTTCCAAAAAAGTCATTTTTTAACTTGATCATATAAACCTTTAAATTAAATATAAATTTTAAGTGTTCATTTCTCTCTCTCCTTCGGGCAAAAACAGTACACAAGGAAATACAAATCATTGGCTAGAGTATTTCAGAAATTAATGGTTATTCTCTTTTCAAATACAGGAAATTCATTTAATTTTATATTAAAATGTTTTAATTCAATTAGCAACAGTGTTTACTTATATTATCTAAATTGTACATGAGTAAGAATGAGCCAGTAACATTTGAGTGTTCTAAGATATATTTAATTAAATAAATGTGAGAATAACATCTAAAATTAAAAATCACATGTTTTATCTAAACCTCATCTTGATTTTACAAATTTTTAACAAAACTAAAATGAAAGAATGAATGGTAGTAAGTGTTATTACAATGTTATGATATAATAATACAACAGAAATAACACTTTATTGTGGTACCTTACACTTGATCTTAGCCAAAAGGCTGAGAAGCGATTTTTTTGTGGTACCTTATATACTTTCTCTAAAGTCAAATTCAAATGGCAATTCTCTATATTTAGTACAGATAAAAGTTGCTCTGGAGTTAAACAATTTGTAATGCTTTCAGTATCATACCAGTTAAAAATATTTTATTGTTCAGTTTTCCCCAAATCAGAAAAAAATTTCGCTTTGCCAATGTATTTCAGAAAAATTTTCGTATATATTGTGTATAACCCCATATATATAAATAGTGTAATTTGACCTTGCAAATGAAGCCCTGGGGTTGTGCCTGTTGACATGTATTTTTCAAGACTGTTTGAAAATGCATTACACTGGGGATTTGGAAAAGTATTTAGATTTCCTGATACGAAGTTCTATTTAAATAATATTTGTCAGAGTTAAAAGACAAAAATGCTATCTTGTGGCTTCTTAATTATATTTCTAGGCAAGTGATGAAAGGTATGTATTTCTTTGCTTCTAGAGTTTTTAATTTTTTCAAAGAATAACTGGGTTTCGGTCTGAGGATGAAGATTTTTGTTTTTTTTTTTTTAAAACCTCACTAAAGCTACTAAGTAATTATAAGTCAAGCTGAATGAGATTTGCTCAGCTGCTGTGGCCTGTGAGCACGCACAGTGTTTGACAGACCCCAGCGCCTTGGAGCAGGCCTGGAAAGGAATGTCTTCCGTGGCTGTTGACATGCTGGCTGTCCATGGGGTCATCTTCCCTAAGTGGGAACTGCTGAAACTCTTGCTAGCATTTGTCAATAGCAGAGAAGCCAGTGTGCAGAATTCCCATAAAGTGAACATTACTGGCTTGTGGAGGAAAAAAAAGGAAAGCTTTCTTTAGCTTTATTTTTCCTCTGTCGTTCAAATTTCTAGCAGTATTAAGTGAGATTTTGGCAAATGGTGTCTCTGTCTGCTTTTCCCCCTCCCACACTTCTTTCTATGTTGACAGGGTAGAAACCGAAAGGTTTGTCGTGTATTTTGGGTAAGTGTACAAAATAATGCCTTGGTTTTGGTTGTTCAGCCTTTTTGCTTTTCAAGCCATTGTTTTAGACAAGGCTGTGGTTCTGCATGACTGCAGGTCTTGAGAAGTTTTGCTTGATGCCTGCGCATGCTTTGTGTGTCGTTTCATTTTCTAATAGTAAGGGGAACATGTATGAAATATGGGTATATTCACTGTGAAGATCACATGACTGGATTAATGATGTAACAAATAACTGTCCTATTATTTGAGCTGTCTCTTCTGCGGTCACGAGGATGCTAGGTGTGGGTTGTCAGGTTTCCAAAAACTAGGGAAGGAACATAATTCTGATTTTCTATTACATAGGAAGTGAGCTGTCTTTTCTACGTATTGATTGTGGCTTCATTGTAATTTTGAGGTCTGATCTTGAGTACTTTTTGGTTCAACAGAAAGTGACATTTGGGAAGGTTTAGAACAGACCGCAGGTCTGAGAATTCTCAAAGAGTATGCAGGCTTTAAACTCCCAGAGCTTTGCGTCCCAGTCTCTTTGATCATTCTAATTATACACCGACCATAAAAACCAGAAATATAAAAAAATCTTCTTTAAATATGTTCTTTTGAGAGATGTGTAGAAATTGCTCAATAAGTCATGCATCTCGGATCCATAATATTCCATGTTTTTTTTGGCATATGTTCTGTATTTTCTTTTATAATAACAAAAAAGGAAGTTAAAAGTGAGGTGAATAGAATTATATGAAAGGTCAAAAATATTTCTAAAATCTGATCATGACTTTGTTTATGTTTGATCAGTGTGGCTTGTTTTAGTCCGTGCAGTTATCCAACTTTTATTTAGTTAGTATAATCTTAGGTCCTTAGATTTTTTAAAAATTTAAAAATTTAAAAAATTTAAAAAATTCAAGTGCATGTAAAGTTAAAGCAATTTTATTTAAACGTATTTTCTAACTACATGTTACAAATTAAATTTTCATAAAACTGTAAACAAACCTGTAGATTTTGTTCTTTATAAAAATATATAGCCTTTGATTACTTATTTTATGGTATACTTAGACAATAATTTTGGTGTACAAATATCTTTGAAATATTTGATTTAAGTCAAATATGAAAGATGTAATGAATTCAGAAATAGAAGTTCTTCCATAAATATTATGAGTAAAAAGTATTTTGATCTTATATAATTTTAATACACTTAAATTCAGTTTAAATTTCAACTCCTAATAAACTTCATATTCATTATCTGGAAGTGTTATAAATATTGTAAATAAGGCTGCAAAATTCAGTATGAAGATTAGAGGTAGCATGTTCCTTTTTTTCCTTCTGACTTCTCCAGGGTCAATGTGGAAAATCAAGTGCTAAAATCTGGATATACTAGCTGTGACCTAATTATTTTGGAAAATGATGATCCTGGGGGAATTTTTGAATTTTCTCCTACATCCAGAGGACCCTATGTTATAAAAGTAAGTACAAAAGAAACGTTAGTCTATTTTGTACTTACAACCTCAGATGAAAAATCTTGGAGTTTGAACTTCCATGGATTTTTTGTTGTTGTTGTTTTTTAAGGAAGGGGAATCTGTAGAGCTCCACATCACCCGATCCAGGGGAGCTCTGGTGAAGCAGTTTCTACACTACCGAGTAGAGCCGAGAGATAGCAATGAGTTCTATGGAAACACAGGGGTGCTAGAATTTAAACCTGGGGAATGGGAGATTGTAATCACGTTGCTAACAAGATTGGATGGAATACCAGAGGTACAGGTTTTTATTTTTTTCATGTGCTTCTGTGGAAAGCTGGTAGTGTCTAGTATATTAGGAATGTAAATATCTTAAACATTGATAAGAAGATACAGGAGAAGTGAACAAGAAAGGCTTGCGAGGTCCTTACATTTGCCAAAGGAAAAAAAAAAAAGCTTAGAAAACAAAGTGAGATTTATTCAACTTTGAATTATGTACATTTGTCCTAATAAGGAAATACCAAATGATATGAAATGATTGTGATCAGTCTTCATCTTCTTTAAGCTTTGTTTATGTTTTGTTTTATTTTATGTCATCTGTTTGAACTTTTAATGATGTGGGTTTGAACTGAAGTTTTTCTGTAAAATCACTTTTTATTTTTATTTTTTTATTATTTTTAAAAGATTTATTTATTTATTTGTCAGGGAGAGAGGAGCTAGAGCGAGCACAGGCAGACAGAGTGGCAGGCAGAGGCAGAGGGAGAAGCAGACTCCCTGCCAAGCAAGGAGCCCGATGTGGGACTCGATCCCAGGACCCTGGGATCATGCCCTGAGCTAAAGGCAGCTGCTTAACCAACTGAGCCACCCAGGCGTCCCTGTAAAATCACTTTTAAAAATAAATAAAGTTTTATATTAATGGAATCACATATTGTTCCATTGTGTTTGCACACCAATACACAAGTAGTTTTTAAATTAATTTTACTTTATTTACTCTTACTAACTTAAATGTCTGGATCATCAGTGATGAGGTCCAGTCTTCTTACTACGTCAGTATAGCATTATGATTTTATCTTTTCCCTTTTTGGATAATGTATACTTTCATATCTGATGTCTCACTTAATTGGTAGGAGAATGTTAGAGAATTTTTTTAGGAATAATATAAGCTCTTTTGTTTTTTTCTGTCAGTGGGATGTTTCTGGAAAACAGTATTAATATTCTTGAATAGATACATTTTTATTTGCTTTAAAATGTCAACTTTATATTTTTCCTAATTTGACATGTTCATTTTAGTTGGATGAACACTATTGGGTGGTCCTCAGCAGCCATGGTGAACGGGAAAGCAAGTTGGGAAGTGCTACGGTTGTCAACATAACGATTCTAAAAAATGATGATCCTCATGGGATTATAGAATTTGTCTCTGATGATCTAATTGTTATGATAAATGAAAGTAAAGGAGACGATACCTATAGTGGTAATTTATTCTGCTTCTTATATTCTAGTACTGTTTACTGAAGAGGAAGTTAGTCATTTTTTAGTTTATTTCTTTAGTGAGTAGTTACTTTTAGTTGTCCATCTGCCTTAAAAATTACATATAGTACAGCTATAAATATTTTTAAAATCATATTTAGAATTCCTGTTTTTATTTCTTACATCAGTATTGTGATGATAACTGATGATTTCAGTTATATTTTGATTTCAATTAACCATATGTGGTAGAAGTCAAATACCGAAGAATGAAGCGAGTCAAATAGGAAAGACTTTAAAACTGAGAATTACTGGTAGGGAGCTATTACAGTGCCCTGAAATGAGAAGGATCTTATTTTTAGAGCATTGTCTGTCAGGTGAGAAAATTACTTTTGAGTGTGTAACTTCCTCTAGAAGCTTTTAGCTCATATCCTTGTAGAACTTTGTCATAGGTCCACCTAATTAATCCCCATTCTGTTCCCTGTGCAGAATGATTTTTAAAACCCCAAACTGTGATAGAAAAGATCAAGACTATTTATTTTATAAATGTTATACCTGAAGAAAGAAGACTAGGTTACAACATTTAGATACATAACTTGAGGCAATCTAAGCAAAAGATTGATTTTTATTAAAAAGAGTTCTTACTTTTACTTTTGTTTTTTGAGCAGTTTCTTTACTCATCATTTTAGAATTGTTAATATATATTCATATATATTATACACATTTGTATTTCACAGCTGTTTATGATATAATAAGAAATCGAGGCACCTTTGGTGATGTTAGTGTATCATGGGTGGTTAGTCCAGACTTTACGCAAGATGTATTTCCTGTCCAAGGGACTGTTTTCTTTGGAGATCAGGAATTTTCAAAAAACATCACCCTTTACTCTCTTCCAGATGAGGTAAGTGTTGCATATGTAACTCTCTTTATTTGTTGTCATTGCTTAATATTTATTTTTTATTTAATAATTAGATATCTGGCAATATATTTTGTCATGAAAATATGTGATAAAGAATGCAGGTATGATAATTTCTAAATAGAAGCCAAGAGAGAAATATTTTTTGTTTCCTTGAAGGCATCTTCAACTCTTAGAGAACTTGCAGTTGCCAGTGACACTGCATAGATGTAAATATCAGGGATTCAAGGTGAGGTTAAGTTCTCAGCTTATACTTTGGCCATTTGAAGCCAAGGGTACCATCTACCAAATATCCTATTGGTGCATTCTCAGAATCAGGACAGTCATCAGATGGATCATGGACCCAGGGCGGTGGTCATTTTATTGGTAATGAAGAGAAAGAACTTAGGAACAATGGGAGTGGACCTTTCTTTTTTTTTTTTTTTTTAAGATTTTATTTATTTATTTGACAGAGATTACAAGTAGACAGAGAAGCAGGCAGAAAGAGAGGAAGGGAAGCAGGCCCCCTGCTGAGCAGAGAGCCTGATGTGGGACTCGATCCCAGGACCCTGAGATCATGACCTGAGCCGAAGGCAGCGGCTTAACCCACTGAGCCACCCAGGCGCCCCGGGAGTGGACCTTTCTAAGCAGAGCTGTGTTTAAATGGTCCCAGAAGCCTCTTCTTTCCCTTGGGCTTATTCCTTAAGACATAAAATTCCAACAGTCTTCTATTTTAGGATATGGAGAGCACTAGCTTACATGGTGGAATGAAAGAGAAATAGTGTCCAACTAGAGATTTATATAGGCTCAGAGATAGTGGAGAATCTCATCTTGGTAGGGCATGGGAATGAGGTCTTTATGGGTGAAGCTTCAGTGAGGTTTGTAAGAGGCCTTTGAGAGCTAGCTCAGCTTTTGTTACTTTTATGAGCTCTGTTCTAAATGGGTTAAAAATTCATTTTTCTGTTTTTTTCTTGTAAATAACATATATCCCATCTTCTTACAGAAATAATGTGACCTGTGTGGTATTTATATTTTTTGCTTTTGTAGGCAAAATCTCTCTCTCTCTCTTTTTTTTTTTAATCACATTTTATGAGTCAGAAAGAAGTGACTTTTTGGATGACATGCATATTAGAATGTTTTTTTTGGGTCTGAGTCCTACTTGAATCAGAAATGGTGATGGACTTTAGTCCTGTCATTAATAGAGCTATTTTTTAAAAAGATAAAAATAATTTAGGAATATATAATGGAATTATTTATACAAATCACCTAACTTAAACATGTGTCATATTTTCCAAAAGATTCCAGAGGAAATGGAAGAGTTTACCATTACTCTACTTAATGCCACTGGAGGAGCTAAAATAGGAAATAAAACAACTGCAACTCTGAGGATTAGAAGAAATGATGACCCCATTTATTTTGCAGGTGATGTTGCTGTCTTTTTTGAATGAGCTTACATCTTTTTAAATAGTAGATATATATGTTTTCAATAACTTTCATAATTGAACATTTTCAGTTCAGCACAATGGAAACTTATTTGAATATGATTTCATGATTTGTTTGGATGATCATTATTCAATCCATTTGATGTTTTAATAAATATATATATATATTATTTAAATATTTTATTTATTTATTTGACAGAGAGAGAGATCACAAGTAGTTAGAGAGGCAGGCAGAGAGAGGGGCAAGCAGGCTTCCCTGCTGAGCAGAGAGCCCGATGTAGGGTTCCCCCTTCCAGGACCTTGGGATCATGACCTGAGCCGATGGCAATGGCTCAACCCACTAAGCCACCCAGGCACCCCAAGAAACATTTTTAAAGGTCTCGTGAAGGAAAAAGAAAATAAAAAAAAGCAAGTACTATTTTATTAGCTTTGTTCTTCCTCTGCCTTCAAATTCCAGGGTGTTTCTTTTGTGTTTGTGTAAGAAAGGATACTCTTCCATGAAATTTCTTCCAGTTCATGGTGTAGCCAGTTCATGGTCTGGGTATTATACCTAATTGATGCTCACTTACTTAAAAACCTCATCTTTACTGAACATGTAAATTAAGGCTTCCCCATTCTTCTTTAGAACTCTCTTTTGCCACCCAAGACATTTCTCAGTTTTTATTTTATTTTAATTCAAGTATAGTTAACATATAGTGTTATATTAGTTTCAGGTGTACAATTTAGTGATTCATTACTTCCGTACATCACCTGGTGCACTTCTTAATACCGTAACCTATTTCACCCATCCCCACCCCCCAACTTCCCCTCTAACATTTAGTTTGTTCTAACCATTAGTTTGTTCTTTATAGGTGACAGTTTTTAGTTTTATTTGTGAACTTAATTGGTATCTAATTTCTTCCCCACCCTTTTTTTTTCTTTTGGAAGACTTTGTTTATTTATTTGACACAGAGAGAAAGAGAGAGTGACACAAGCAGTAGAGAGCAGGCTCCCCGCTGAACAGGGATCCCAATGAGGGCATGGTTCCAGGACCCTGGGATCACGACCTGAGCTGAGGGCAGACGCTCAGCTGACTGAGCCACCAGGTGCCCCAGTGTCTAATGCTTTATTAAGCTCTTTTTTGCAAGCTGTTCAATTTACAATTTCAGGAATCTTTTAAAGATCTTAAATTTTATTGCTTCATAATTTTAACCTCCAGTTAACATGTATATAATGAATTAGTCCTGTGCTCAGCATTCTAACTGCTGTAGCAAAATTAAAATATAAGGTATCAGGGTTTATTCTCAAGGAAGTTACAATCTAGATTTGGAAATGAGGTATATGAAACAGTAGACCAAGGATTTCAGATAGCAACTAATTTACTGACAACTTAGAAGTTGAAGACAGTGGCTTCTTTAGGAATTAAGGCAAGGGGAAGCTTATTGACTAGAAGTCATCAGAGAAGCTTTCATGGCACCAGAGCTGAATCTTTAAGCAAAGACACAATGGAGGGTATTTGTTTTGTGGGCAGGGAGAAACATGAAGTGATATGAAAATATATAGATGGGATCAGAAAAGCTCACATGTTTCTTCTTTTCTTCATCAATATTTCAGAACCCCGTGTGGTGAGAGTTCGGGAAGGTGAGATTGCTAACTTCACAGTGCTCAGAAATGGATCTGTTGATGCTGCCTGCACCGTCCAATATGCTACCATGGATGGGAAGGCTACTGCAAGAGATGGAGACTTTGTTCCCATTGAAAAAGGAGAAGTCCTTGTTTTTGCAGTTGGAAGTCGAAAGCAGGGGATATCTGTATTCATTAATGAAGATGATATCCCAGAAACAGATGAGCCCTTTTATATTATCCTCTTTAATTCAACAGGTAAATCAATTATATTTTTATGGCAGACCTCTTGTTTTAGTGCTTTTATCAAGATGACATTAATTGTTTAACTGTCATCGCTGACTGAGAGCAGAATTGCGTATTTTATTGCTTTCTTGCGGGAAAGAGTGAAGAATGTGTGTGTTGAATCTTCATGTACCTGGTATA
This sequence comes from Mustela nivalis, assembly GCF_964662115.1. Lineage (NCBI taxonomy): Eukaryota > Metazoa > Chordata > Mammalia > Carnivora > Mustelidae > Mustela > Mustela nivalis. The sequence goes on along the minus strand of NC_139022.1, from coordinate 67,302,739 downwards.
CTCTGTGGCATTGTTTTCAATCTTTTTCCACAATGTAGCACATAGAAAAAAGTATGATATTATGTAAGGAATAGAAATCTTTTAGCTAAGGCTACCCTGAGCCTTGTTTAGTAATCCTTGGTCTTAGGGCATCAGTATTCTGTAAGCCCTTGATCTTCTAGCATGCCACCGGTCATACTGGCTGGGAAGCCACCTGTAGATGTCTATTTGGTAATTCTCTGGAGCCGTAGCCATAATGAATGATAATTTGCAGGGGGGAAGAGATGGGCTCTTTCTTCTTCTCTGTACTATATGTGAAGCAGGATGTTTGGACCTCAGTAGTTGGGTCCTAGAATATTTTGGCCCGACTTTTAGCAAATTGGAGAGGTTTTAGCTTGTTTTTATATTTATTCGTTTAAGTGTACAAAGAGCTGTTTTCCTTCTGAACACTTTGAGAATAAGTTGAAGACAGAATACCCCATCATCTCTGATACATTGGTACATTTTTCCTACAAAGACGTTCTCTTATATAACCACAGTATAATCATTAGTATCAGGAAGGTAATATTAACATCGTCATTGCTTGAGATACCCTTCAGATTTCTCCAGCTGTCCCAATAATGTCCTTTCTATTAAAATCATGCATTGAATTTAGTCGTCATGTCTCTAATCTCTTCAGTTTGGAGAAGAGATTTCCTTTATAATACAGGAATTTTATAATACATATTTATATGATTTATAATACTTTATAATACAGGAATTTTATAATACATATTTATATGATTATATAATACATACATACATATGATTACATAATACATATATATGTATGAATACATAATATATTTTAATAATATATAATATGATATAAACCTTTATAATATAGGAATTACAGGCTAGTTATTTTGTAGAACATCTTCCATTTTAGGTCTCTTTGATATTTCCCCATTATTATTAGTTTTAGGTTTTCATAGAATTGATTCTTTGTTCTTCCCATCTCTTCAGTTGACACATGATATTGTTTTGTCCCTTTACTGCAGTGTTTACTTTGACCACAATTTAGGTGGTGATTGCCAGGCTTCTCTCTTATACTTTTTTCTTTGAAACTAATAAATATTTTGTGGGAAAGATGGATTATGCAAATACCATGGAACTCCTCAGACTTTCACCCTTCATCAGTATGGACTCATGATTTCTGTTTAATGAGTGGGTTATATTTCACTATTATTTTTTTTTTTTGTTCTGGTGGTCAAATTTTCCCAGATTTGGCTAGTGGCAGCCTGTTTGAGGGGACTTTTTTGTCTTTTTGACAGGTCCCTATTATTATGTGAACATTTTCTTATTCCTGGCACAGCAAGCTGTTCCAAACTCATACTTTTCCTGTCACAACCCTGAAATTAGTCATTTTTCCAAGAAGCCCTGGTTCCTTTTAGTGAAGATGTTATTTAGAAACCAGAATCTGGGCACTAGGTAAGCTTATTGTTACTGAGTTATGCTCCTTCTAGGACCTTCTAGTGTATAGAGATTGGGAACATTTTTATGTAGGTATGTATTTCCATAGACATACATCTACACTTTTATGTCTGCAGTTCTATATCCAACTCTATATTGAAAACCATAAGTTCGCAACAATGTTTCCATTTCTGCCTATTGTCACAGGGTTTGTTGTAGTTTTTTTCTTTCCATGTTTATCCCTCCCTTCTCGAAGAGTGTGAAATTCAGCCCTCTTTACTTTTAATATATTTACTTCTTGGATTGGGTCCCCTGGACCTACTCGCATGGCTTCTTTTACCCTCCTTCCACAGTGAGATTGCCTTTCTTACCCCACAAGGGTTCTGGCTTCCTGCTCGAGGATCTCTCCATCCGCATGTGGATGCCTTCCTATTCCACTCAGACTCCAACATCCAACAGTAAGGTTTTCTCCCGTGGAGATGCCCTCCTTACCCCTCCTTGTGCTGGGTCACTGTCATGCTGCAACTGTCCACCCTTACAGTGAAGGCCTGTCTATGCTTTCCCTTGTAGCTTCTGTACTGAAATATTCCACAAGAGGAAAATGAAAAGAAAGAGGTCACTTAATTTTTGTTTGTGCTGCCTTTCTCCACCATTTTGTCTATCTTTCTCTCTCTCTGGTTTTGTCTCTGTATTTCCTTTCTCTCTTTCTCATTTTCACATGTCTTAGTAAGAAAATTTTAAAAAGTATCATCTTACCATCTTATGAGAAACAATTTAACTTTGTAGCATAATGTCCACAAAAGAAATTTAGCAGTTCCAGAAAAACCCACAAATTAGGCCTTATGTAGACAAAACACATTTTGATGAATTCAGTCATTGTCCTAAAATTTAAATGAAAGAAATTACTACAGGTCAAAATAATTTGGGTGATATAAAAGTGAAAAACAGAAAAAAAAAAGTGAAAAACAGAAAATTTTGCTGTCATGTATAGAAAGTGGATGAAGAAATGCCATTGTTTTAATATCGTTTACTGTAGGAATAAGTTCTTGATTCCATTTATTACTCTGGTGTCATTCTGGGGAAAATTACTGTGTCCCAAACATCTCTGAGGTCAAAATGTCACTGGGTTCAAACTCTTATCAGGAACAAAATGTCATTATGATTAAAGTAGTGGATTGGAACGTCAACACCACTTCTAAAGAGAATGGAAAATCACTGTGCAAGGAGAGGGTTGGCATTTATTTTGCAAAATACATCATTGGGGAACTATGTAATTGGTATTGGAAGAGAGAGGGATGGAGAGAGCGGTGTTATTGGACGGCTGGACTGAAGTGTACTGCCACTGCATTTGTCTTCAGTATTTTTCCATATGTGGCGGCATCTGAGAATCTAATGACTTTAGCTATGAAGAGTTGGATGACATAATTTGTGCTTTTACATCCTTTCTGTGTTCTTTATCTTCCACTTGCCTCTCCTCATTCATGATGTCATAACATTGAGGGCGATCAATGGCGGGAGGGCTGGACGGGCAGCATCTCCAGCATGACCTCGTGCCGGCAGTGGGTATCTGTGCCTGATAGTATTCGTGGTATATATCCTAGATTGAATTATTGGATCAAAGGATGTGGCCATCCTCAGAGTCCTTGTTAAATATTGTCCATTCTCCCTGTGGAGAGACAGAATGAGTTTTTAGTACCACCTGTGACATGTTGCAGGACAAATGCACGTGATAGCAGAACCCTGACAAAATTAGATTTTGTTATTTTTGTTTTTCTTCAATTTTATGATTATTTTTAGTTTTCTATTACTTTATATTGTCAGCATTTCCTATACAATGATTTACTATTTTTTATGTTTTTTCCATCTTTCTTTTTTAAAAAAGATTTTATTTATTTATTTATTTCCCTCTTTCCTTTGGCTAATTATCAAGTAAGTTTGTATATTTATATAAATTATTTTTAATGTGCTGGTTTGTTACATGTCATTTCTGATTTTATAATTTTAGTTTTAGTGTTGCCTTCTTCTGATTTTGAAAGTTTTCTTTCTTTCAGTTCAGCTAACATTCATAAATAAATTTTGTGTACCAGTTATGGAGCTCTACTCTGCTAGGGCATAGAATTGATTAAGAAGGGTTTGTTCAAGGATCTTATAGTAAAATGTGTATGTGTGTATGCATGTTTGTGTGTGTGTGTTACTAAACTAATGTGATAATCGTTATGATAGACTGACAAAGTGGGAAGTGCTGCAGGAACACAGTGGAGATGTTCTTTCCTTAACTTTGGAATTCAGGGAAGAATTCTGAGAGATATGTTGCTTGAACTGGTCCTGAGGACTAACAAGTGTTGAGAAAAAGTGAGGAGGAATTTTGCTTGTATAGGGAGCAAGAGAAGCAAAGAGGAAGAGCTTTGGACCTCGGGGAACTGATGAGAAGAGAACTGATATCTTGGTAGTAACAGGACTGACACACTCTGGATAGAACTCAAGTGGAAGAATCAATTTCAGCACAATTAAGATTGCTTTGTTCTGTGTATGACAGAATCAAACTACTGCCTGAAGACAGAGATTTAAAGGGAAATGCTCTCAAGCCAGTCATTCCAATTAATATGAACTGGAGTTTTTTTTTTATGTTATGGGATGATCCTTTTATTATTTTTATGAAATCAGTCTACCTCAAAACTTTGGAATTAGATAAAACTATGTTTTTGATTTCTAATTAAACTGTTGAAGCAATATTCCTATTGTGAGGGAAAGTATCATGTGTGTTTTTCTTTTTTTTTTTTTTAAAGATTTAATTTATTTATTTGATGGACAGAGATCACAAGTAGGCAGAGAGGCAGGCAGAGAGAGAGGGAGAAGCAGGCTCCCTGCTGAGCAGAGAACCTGATTTGGGGCTCGATCCCAGGACCTTGAAATCATGACCTGAGCCAAAGGCAGAGGCTTTAACCCACTGAGCCACCCAGGCGCCCCATGGGAAAGTATCATGTGTGTTTTTCAATGAAGTACGTCTTCACACAAAGACAAGTCACATTAAACTTGTTTAGGCATCTCTCTCTTACTTATGACCTTCAGTGAGGAAATGCTTGCTGAAATATGACCTTCATTATAAAACTTCTTAATTTAAAATATGAATTTAACAGCAGCTTAACGACTCCTTTGTTGTTTTGACTTTTTAATTTAGGTGACACAGTGGTATATCAATATGGAATAGCTACAGTGATAATTGAAGCTAATGATGACCCAAATGGCATTTTTTCTTTGGAACCCATTGACAAAGCAGTAGAAGAAGGAAAGACTAATGCATTTTGGTAAGTGTATTTGCACAAGGTAAATTCAAAATTGGATAAAATAAAACCTTTAGTATGCACAAGTTTGAAATATTGTTACTATTTCAAAAATTTGAAGTTAGTTAAAAATTGAGTAATTTCAAAGCTGGTAGTGCAAATGAATGGTAAACTTGATGTTGCTGCCACTTGTTTAAAAAAAAAAAATACTTTAAGGGCACCTGGGTGGATCAGTTGGCTGGACATCTGCATTCCGCTTGGATCAGGATCCCAGGGTCCTGGGATCAAGTCCCTCATCGGGTTCCCTGCTCAGGGGGCAGTCTGTTTCATCCTCTTCCCTTCACCCTGCTTGCGTTCTTTCTCACTCTCTTTCAAATTAATAAACTCTTAAAAAAAAAAAAAAAAGAACGACTTTAGGGGTAAAGGGAAATTATCATACCCACTCTCCTCATCCCAAATTCTGTCATCTGTCAGGATGGAGAGACTCCAGCTATCTGAGGTCTTCTACTTTACTTTTGAAAAACTTTTGCCAGTTTTCATCTAAATATTTTTCATTTGGGTTTTGGAATTTATCCCTCAGTTTGGACTTGAAGACTATGACTTTTAAGACTGCTTCTCTTTGTTATTTAAAGTTCTGCCTCTTTCTCTTACCATGAGATTCATCATGGTTACTCAGTAAGGACTGGCTGACTGGTTTATATTAAAGACAATAAACAGAAAAAGAATATTTCTGAGATAACACTGAAAGGTATCATTAGAGTAAAATTCACTACTTATACATTTTTCATAAAAATTAATTTTCTTTGTTATGTAGGATTTTGAGGCATCGAGGACACTTTGGCAATGTTTCTGTGGCTTGGCAGCTGTTTCAGAATGATTCTGCTTTGCAGCCTGGACAAGAGTTCTATGAAACTTCAGGGATTGTTAACTTTATGGATGGAGAAGAAGCCAAACCAATAATTCTCCATGCTTTTCCAGATAAAATTCCTGAATTCAATGAATTTTATATTTTAAAGCTTGTAAACGTATCAGGTGTTGTGTTTTTCCATCTTTTTTTATTTCACTACTGAAGTTTAATATTTCACAAGTAAATAATTAGAGCTGTATAGAAAATGCAATTGATGTAGAAGTAAGTGTATCTTGATTATTCAATTTTAAATGTCAAAAACACCCTTTTGACAGAAGTGTTATTTTTAACATTCATTTTGTGGTCTTAGCTTGATTAAATTTTATGGATGGAGACTTACATTTATCTTCAAACTTGTAAACAGATTTTTTTCATACCAAGTAGAGTATCTCCAATAAAATATTAATGGAAGTTAGGAAGTACACATTCATGATGCTTAAAGCTTGGTCTTTGTACCGTTTAAACAATTTAAACGATCAATTTTCCCATCACTTTTGGTTTTCAGCACAGGAATTAAAACTCCCTAGTTAATATCCTCTTTTCAGACTTGATTATTAATGAAATTATTCTGAACCAAAATACACCTGAAAATATGATGAAAATCATATGGTGACACAGTTGTTCCATTGATCACTGAATATATTATTTAACCGGAAGTTTGCTCATCAGATTCCTTTTGTCTTCCCCTTATATTATAAAGTACTTCAAATTCTGACTTCTTATTCATTATAAATCATCTTTTTACAGGTGGATCCCCAGGTCCTGGGGGCCAACTAGCAGGAACCAACCTTCAGGTGACAGTAATGATTCCATTCAACGATGATCCTTTTGGAGTGTTCATCTTGGATTCAGAGTGCTTAGAGAGAGAAGTTGCAGAAGATGTACTCTCAGAAGATGATATGTCTTATATTACCAACTTTACCATTTTGAGGCAGCAGGGTGTGTTTGGTGACGTACGAGTAGGCTGGGAAATACTGTCCGGTGACTTCACTGATGGTTTGCCTCCAATGGTAGATTTTTTGCTGGTTGGAATTTTCCCCAGCACTGTACATTTACAGCCACACATGCGGCGTCGCCACAGTGGAACAGATGCTTTGTACTTTAGTGGACTAGAGGGTGCATTTGGAACTGTTAATCCAAAATATCATCCTTCCAGGAACAACTCAATTGCCAACTTTACCTTTTCAGCTTGGGTAATGCCCAATGCCAATACAAACGGATTTGTTATAGCAAAGGATGATGGTAATGGAAACATCTACTATGGGGTAAAAGTTCAAACAAATGTATCCCATTTGACACTTTCTCTTCATTACAAAACTTTGGGTTCCAATGCTACATATATTGCCAAGACAACAGTCACAAGGTATTTAGAAGAAAATGTTTGGCTTCATCTTCTAATTATCCTGGATGATGGTATAATTGAATTCTACCTTGATGGAAATACAATGCCCAGAGGAATCAAGAGCCTGAAAGGAGAAGCCATTACTGATGGTGAGTGTCATCTTTATAAATAGGATTCTGAATTTTGGATCTTTAAAAATTCTGATTTCTTAAGAAGGCTAACAGGTATTAAAAAGTCTGCTTGTGTATTGGTTTAATTTCTTTAAATAAAACTTACACCTTCTAAGACCATAAGTTCTGTACTGGGTGTTGCAGAAATGAATCAGGCAGTGTCTGCCCCTGAGGTACGTAAAATAGGTTCTGGGAGAGAGAGATACAAAGAGATCACTTCAGCGTGTTGTGGAAGAAAGGAAAGGATTATGATGGAGGAATATTTATCCTTCCACTGGCAGGAGGAGGGATGGGGCATGATAATTCTATTTAGAAAAAAGAGCTGAGAGGTGGAAATGTGAAAGAGCAAATTGTGTTTGGGGAATTCTTGCTTGGGAGGTCTTGTTGGAGGTGGAGTAGGTGGGCGTAGGTTAAAGAGGAATCAAGAAAGAAAAAGTACTTTTAAAAGCCCATCAATTACAGGGTTGTTTTGTTTTTTGTTTTTTGTTTTTTGTGTTTTTTTTTTTCCAAAGATTTTATTTATTAATTTGACAGAGAGAGACACAGTGAGAGCTGGAACACAAGCAGGGAGAGTGGGAGAGGGAGAAATAGGCTTGTCACTGAGCAAGGAGCCAGATGCGGGGCTCAATCCCAGGACCCTGGGATCATGACCTAAGCCAAAGGCAGACGCTTAATGACTGAGGCACCCGGGCGCCCTTACAGGGGTTTATGTTATCAGTAGATAAAGTGCTGAATTCTATGGAGAGCTTTGAAGAAATAATCTTTGTTGTATTTAAGCTGGATTATTGCTGTTTCTTTTAGAACTATATCTTTGTGCATATTTAAACACAAACATTGGTTATCTCCATTATAATCACCGTTTCCTTCCCAGGCCCCCTATCCTAAGATGTGATCATTTTTTCTACTTAGAAAGAAAGTAGAACACAGCTTGTACAATTATAGCTTAATAGAATAATTTCCTTCTGAACCTCCTGAACTGGATATCTGGTTGTATTTTGGTCCCAGTAGAAAAAAAGACAGGCAAAGGAAACAACATGTACACACTACTGATTTCAACCACAAGGATTATGTTTATAGCACTTTGTAGCATTAAATTAATCACCTTTTGATTGTGTGAATACGTTGATTCGTTTGGTTATGGCATGTTGTTAGAACGAGTGAGAAAGATTGAGGAAAGTGAGAGCTGGGTGTTTCTTTTCCCTGTTTAGTTTACTGTAAGGAACTTAGGTTATTTTTGTAATTTGTAACTTGGAAAGGAGAATTTTAAAGTTTATATAAAACTTAAATTTACTGATGAAATATATGTTTAGTATAAAATACATAAAAGTGTACATGTTGCAACTATACAAGTAGATCAGTCTTTAAAACTTTAAATGCATCAGTTTCGGTACCCGTGTAGTTAGCTCCCAGAGCACGAAACAGCATTCCAGAAGCCCCCGGCTCTTCTCCAGTCACTAACTCACCAGCCTGCCCACCATATATTGCCATTTCTAAGAGCATAAGATTAGCTTCTCCTGTTTTTAAATAGTAAATAGTTTTTAATATAGTAATAGTTTTTAAGTAGTTTTAATAGTTTAATAATTTTTTAAATAGTAAATAGAATTGAGCAGTGTGTATACTTGAGGGCCTGGCTTCTTTTGCCCAGTATTGTTGATAATGTTTATCCATACTTCTGCCTGTTGTAGATATATTACTCTTACTACTAAATAGTCTACCCACAACCACTGGAGAATGCATGGGGGTCACTGTGATAATGATGCAGGTTACTTCTGACTACCCTGAAAGAACCACCTGGGTAGTGACTTGTAAAAAAAAGGTGCCTTGAAAAAAAAAAAAGAAAAGGTGCCCATGGTGGATGATTTTGATAAAAAAAAAAAATTGCTTGTACTTTTTTCCCCCAAAACACTGCCAAGCTCTCATCTTATATAAATGTCTTACTTGAGTTATTGGAGAGGGAATAAGTAAAGAAGTAAGAACTGGTAAATTTTGAAAAAGATTGTTATTGATATAGAGTAATATAATCGGGCTGCCTGTTGTGATTACCATGAACAAGTCTGTAAGACTTGCCTATGATACCGTTACTGGGAAGGAATACTTCTTTTTCTACTTCCTTTGCATTAATTGTTTGGATAAAGAGTTATATTTGGCCCATGAAAACTGTTGTTGAATTCTCACAGCTTTATTTAACTCAAGATGTATTTCTAATAGATTAAGCCTTGATGTTCTCAAAGAATAGTAATAAAAAAGTTTTTAAAAATTGTGACTGAATTGAATCATTGCATTCTTAGGTGTGCAAGGAAATTTTAAAATTTTCTGGAAGAAATGTCTATCTAAATATACACCGATACAAACATGTATACATATACACACATATATACACATGTACAAAATATTTTTTTTAAGATTTTATTTATTTATTTGACAGAAATCACAAGTAGGCAGAGAGGCAGGCAGAGAGAGAGGAAGGGAAGCAGGCCCCCCCCACCGAGCAGGGAGCCCGATGCGGGACTCGATCCCAGGACCCTGAGATCATGACCTGACCCGAAGGCAGCGGCTTAACCCACTGAGCCACCCAGGTGCCCTCATGTACAAAATATTTTAAATCCCAGCAATTACAGATTCATGTCTCATTGTAACAGAAAGTAACCTTTATTTGATTATATACTCATTATGTGTTTTACTTATCTAATAAAACCTCTCAACAAAGTTGCTTCACTTTCTGAATTACACTTGTAATGTGGGACAGGATTCTTGTGGATATTTTAGCAATTAAACTCATTTCTAATTTCAGGTCCTGGAACACTGAGAATTGGGGCAGGAATAAATGGCAATGACAGATTTACAGGTTTGATGCAGGATGTGAGGTCTTATGAGCGGAAACTGACCCTGGAAGAAATTTATGAACTTCATGCTATGCCAGCAAAGAGTGATTTACACCCAGTTTCTGGGTATCTGGAGTTCAGACAGGGAGAAACTAACAAATCATTCATTATTTCTGCAAGAGATGATAATGAAGAGGAGGGAGAAGAATTATTCATTCTTAAACTAGTCTCTGTATATGGAGGAGCTCGCATTTCTGAAGAGAATACTACAGCAAGATTAATAATACAAAAAAGTGACAACGCCAATGGCTTGTTTGGTTTCACAGGAACTTGTATACCAGAGGTAAGTAGTGAGCTTGGGGAATTTTGGAGTTAATAATTCCTTGTAGGTGGATTTGTTTGGAAGTTTGGGAGTGGGCTTTCTTTCATTTGGTAAAAGTGCTTAAGTATCTGCTATAAGCCCTGAAGTATGCTAGAGTCAAAGGTTGCAAAAGTATGCTAGAGTCAAAGGTTGCAAAAGTGAATTATGAAGTCTTTGCTCTTATAAGTTCACAGTTTGAATCAGAGGATTAATCAGCTGATAGAAGTAATACCGAGTTAGCAAATGAAACTTTGGCAGTTATTTTTAAGGATAATATACTTCACAGAATGCACAGAATATTCCACCTGTCATTTACTTTGGCTACTCTCTGGATACTGCATAAGTAAGTGAAATGATATGTATTGAAAGCTTCTGAATAATAGTAATTGAAACTTTATTAAAATGTGATTTTTTTGAGGGTTTTTGTTTTTTGTTTTTTGTTGTTGTTGTTGTTGTTTTTTGGTGAAATGTATTTGAGTAGTTACAACATTCCTCCGCGTTGGGTGTGATGCCTTCCTTATCACTTTTTTTGGCCAGCTTCATTCATTAGGCTGTTTTACTGTCCTTATCAGTTCCTTCCAAGTTTTCGAAGATTCGTAATCATCTTGGTTTCCTGTTCAGTAATGTGAGATCTCATGACACCACTTCACAGGTGTTGAGTGTGACAACAGCTCCATACCCATGAAGGGATGCCAAGAAACAAGAGTCCTTCCTTTGCAAGTCGATTCTTGTAGATTTAGAAGGGCACTGTTGTAAATTGAAACAATTAAGAAAGCCATGAATTAATAGAGGGTGAAATAGTATCGTGGTCATAGGCCTGATTTAGCTCAAATTGGGGAGCTAGCTGTCTAGACTGTCTTAATGCCCTTCTTAGCTCTTTGGTTTGGTGATCATCATAAGTGATTTTCAAATAGTGGGCTTTTTCTATACCAGAAATACTAGAATACCCTACACTAGGGAGGGCAGATGTCATACAAATGATAACTTAAAGAAGAAATATGTTTATCTATAATGATAATACTTTTAATTATTCAATCATTAAAGAATTTTACACGTTAGATTTTTTATATATTCGACAACCTACAATATAACCGCAACACATATTACTTATGATTCTTTTCACTTAATAAGGTTAAAAACTGAAGCTTAGAGACCTGAAAAAATAACCCAAGTTGAATTAAATAAGACAGAATCAATGCCTGATTTAAAGCTTGGCAGTTCTCAGCACTGCCAAGCTGAGGAGTAAATAAATAAATATTAGTTTTACTTTTTTTTCTCCTAAGATACAGTAGGACGAACTGGAATTTGAACCTATGTCTTGTGACTTCTAGTTTTGTCTTTCCCCCTATTTTTAGTATCATCATCTCTATTTTCAAAAAGACAGGTGGCTTCATCAGGTTGTGAGACCCATTAAGGTGCCATGTAAAATCAGCTTCCCTTTAATTCCCTTTATGACCTGGCATCTGCCACAATAGCTCTGGCTTCCTCCTGGTCAGCATACTTGTCAGACTCCTCTTTGGTCAGTATGTTTCAGTCAGACTTGCATGTTTCAGTTCCAGTCTTGGCACTTGGGCTTCCTTGCCTCTAACTGGAACACTGTCAATCCAGATCTTCAGAGCCAGTCTTTCAGCAGTTCTAAAGACATCTCCTCAGTAAAGACTTGTTTGTTTAAGGTAATTGCCCATTCCCTTCTCCCATCTGGTTGTTCTCCATCTCTTCACCTGCTTTTACATTTTTGTAACATTGATTATACTCTTAAATTTCCTTTGTTATTTAGATGTTTACTTCTTTATTGGCTATCCCTTTCTATGATAGAGATAAAAGAACTCTGAATGTAATGAAGTCTTACTGTTCTTTATTGTATCTCCAACACCTAGAATGGAACATAATAGGTATTCAATAAATCTTAATTGAACTTATGAATGTATTTTAATAATAAGACATGGGAAAGCTCATAGTTCAAACAACAAACACATTTAGATTCAGTTAGCTGCATAAACAACCAAACCAAACAAAACAAAACATAAATGTCAAAACCCTGCCCAAAATGAGGAATAGGTTTTGTGTGTTTCTCTGGCTTTGTGGGCCATTGTAATGAGTTTTTAGTGTTGGCTTGTCTCACAAGTTCCATTGATAGATTGTGTTGGTGTTGGTTTACCTCCATGTAGATATGTAGCTTTGCCTGTTTATAAAAATCTTGGAATTTGAACAGGACCAATCAAAGTCTTTAATTGCAGAAGAGAGAACTTTGCTATGTGGGCCACAACACCTATACTATTAGAACTTCTGGAAAGGAAGAAAAACCAAATGAGAGGGAAATAAAATATATCTATATTGGAAAGAGTAAAGTTTAGATGGTTTATATAAGAAAGCATTGTTGAGTCTACAGATTCAACATTGGAATTTGTCAGGAATATTATAGAATTTTCATTCCTGAAAATATTAAGAGTGTAAGTTTGGAATTCATATTTTTATCTTGGTGTAATTTGAAGACAGGAGTAATATTACTCTTATCATCATCAATATTTATTTATTGCTTACTCAAGTTGTGACTTGAAGTACAAGGCAGACCAAAGGGTTTTAATGTATTAGCGTCTGATTTCACATCGCAATTAAATTCTAAGAAACTACCACTTGTCAAATGAATATAATGTGGAGGAGGAATATCTATAACTATCTGTCAAGACTATTTAAATCCTTTTCTGGTTACATATGTCTGTGAGGATGGATATTTTTCATATATTTCAACCAAATAACAAGTAACAGCAGAGAAATTGATTGTGAAAGGAGATATGAGAACCTAGCTGTCTTCTACTAAGCTAGGCATTGAAAGAGATATAAGAAATATAATTCAGTGCCCCTTTGTCACAAATTTTTTAGAAAATATAGTTATTCACATAAAATACACTGCTTATATTAGCATGTAATGAGTTTATTATTTTGAAATGAATTAATATATCAATATTTACGTTTTTTTCAGTTTCAATAGTAAAATGGCAAATATCATCAGATTTCACCAACATTAGCAAAAACCTCCTTGGGGTTCTTAATAATTTTTTTGAGTGTTTAGGGGTGTTGAAACTAAAAATGTAAAAATTGCTGGTTTACTCTATGCTTGGAATTGTCTGCAGGGTTTAAATTTTGTAGATATTTGCTTGATTTTTGGAAATAAGAACTACTGTTGCTTCCATAGAGTCTTTATTGTGTTGTTGCAGTGACAGTGAAAAGTTAATTCTTTTTCTTATTCCTTCAAAAATGCTGAAGGCAGTCAAGGTATTTAAAGACTTGTAAGTCAGGTTATGCTTTTACAATTTCATAGATTCATGAAATAAAATAATACGAAGGTTAAAACGAAAGCATAATCACACCTTAAATAATTAGAATATGCAGCATATGACACAGTCTATACTTGCCATATTCAAAGAGTAGATAATTATTTTGTGATTTGTTCCATCTTACCCAGGTACACCATATTCTTCTAAACAGCAGGTGCTTAATAAATTATAATTGGAAGAATGAATAAACCTGTTTGTTGTTGAGCGCCCTGATGGGGCCATGCCAAGTAGGATTCCAGGTGGTATCTGTATTGAACAGATGACTGAGTTTTGTTGGGTCTGTAGCATAGCAACCACATTCTCATGTTTTCGTCCCGTGTTTTGTTTTTCTGTGTAATCTTTGATGTTACTTTCCCTCCACCTTTTTTTAACACTTATTTTTGTATGTCCTACAGTCTGATATACCCAGTAATATAAAGTAATGAGATTGCTTTTCATAATGTTATTTTTTTATAACTAATACTTGGATTGCATTTTATATTTATTAAACTCACATCTTAAGAATAAATTTAGAGACATTTTGAGAGGATCTTTATAAAAATGAGAATATTATTTAACTTGGACTATGTTTGTTTTTAAGCGCCTGGTGTATGTTATGTGAAGAGGTTCCTGTAGATATAAGTGATATTGATATAATCTGATATCACAGATCTTTACCTAAGTGTGAAACACAATAAAAAATTAATTGGATATGTAATTTTAGGCATTAGCTTTAATCTTCTATTCCAATACAGAAAGCCAATTTATGGCTCAGTGCGTTATTTTTTTCTGGGAAAATATGTTTTAAAAACTTTTCTAATGGTTAAGCTTTGTAATTACTCTCCTGCAAATCTGAAGATTGAGGAAATTTTTGACTTAAAAGAAAACAGCAGTGACTACTGTTCTTTCTTTTGAAAAACTGATTGATGGTGGTTTTGATGATTATTTCTTGATGTTTTGCTTCTCGTATACGGGCCTAAAAATTTGCTTATATCTTGATTCCAAAAGCAAATAGATGTATAGAAACATCTAATTGTTTCTAACATACATCTAACATACATTAGATGTATATACAGAAAAAATATTTTAACTCTTTATTTCCTGTCTTAATTATCTTCTGTCATTAATAATGCCGTCATCTGGTTCAGTATTTCCCGAAGTATGTGTGTGATGACCTTAATCAGAAATAGCTCGTGTGTATTCCAGAACACCATTCCTGAGGACTCCATTTCTGAATCAGAATCTCTGTCAGGGAGATGGGATGGGAATCAAAAATCTGAATCAAAAAATATCTTTTTAAAGTGGAAAATTTCATATATGTATATATAAAAAAAGAGAAAATAGAATAATGAACCCCAGTGACACACCAGCTAAGCTTTGACATTTATCAGCCTTTTGTTAGTTTTCTCTCTCTCTCTTTTTTTTTTTTGACTGAATTCATTTTCATTTATTTATTTATTTATTTAAAAATAAATCTTTTTTTTTTTTCCTCAAAGATTTTATTTATTTACCAGAGAGAGAGAGGGAGAGAGCAAGCATAGGCAGACAGAATGGCAGGCACAGGCAGAGGGAGAAGCAGGCTCCCCGCTGAGCAAGGAGCCCGATGTGGGACTCAATCCCAGGATGCTGGGGTCATGACCTGAGCCGAAGGCAGCTGCTTAACTAACTGAGCCACCCAGGCGTCCCCTGAATTCATTTTTAAAGCAAATCTCAGACACTATGTCATTTCTCTGTAAATTCTAAAGTATGAACAGTGGATTTTTATGGACCTTTGACATTTGAAGCTTCTTCCCTATCGGTGAATTGTAATTTCCTTTATTGAATAAATTATTAATTCATTAGATTTTCTGTGAAACTGTTATGTGTAGCACATATTTGTACACAGTTGTATTGGGTATAGACAGCTTCTGTTTTTTTTTTTTAAAGTTAAAATTTGTAGCTGATACATTTTAGTTAGGACTTTACTAAATGAAAGCGTGATTAAATAGCTTTTCCCCATGTGATTCCTGCAAGTAAGAAGCTCCTTTCTTAGTCTTGGGTGCTGCATGGTAATGCTCATTGACTTGGTAAGAAGTTGTAAGGAGATACAACGATTCCTGAATGTATCTTTGGATCTGTTTCATCCATGCCTCCAGCTAAAAGGGGGGAGTTCAATATTCATATATTGGGATTAGTGGTTATTAATATAACTCATTAAAAATGTTCATTCTGGTTAAATTTTGGGGTAGAATAATAGGACATATGTGGGGCGCCTGGGTGGCTCAGTGGATTAAGCCGCTGCCTTCGGCTCAGGTCATGATCTCAGGGTCCTGGGATCGAGTCCCGCATCGGGCTCTCTGCTCAGCAGGGAGCCTGCTTCCCTCTCTCTCTCTCTCTGGCTGCCTCTCTGTCTACTTGTGATTTCTCTCTGTTAAATAAATAAATCTTTAAAAAAAAAAATAGGACATATGTGTTCCCATTATGATAGGGAGCAAAATGGGTGGAAATTTTTTTTCAATATGTAAGCATATGTATTTCTTTTTTTTTTTGTTAAGATTTTAATTATTTATTTGACAGAGAGAGAGAGATCACAAGTAGGCAGGCAGAGAGAAAGGGGGAAGCAGTCTCCCTGCTGAACGGAGAGCCCGAGGCAGGGCTCGATCCCAGGACCCTGAGATCATGACTTGAGCTGAAGGCAGAGGCTTAACCCACTGAGCCACCCAGGTGCCCCATCATATATATTTCTTGATAAAATGAGAGAATGTAGCATTATTTTTTGTAATTGTGTATGTATCTGTATGTTTGTCAAGGAGAAGAAATACAAAAATTTTACAGTACTTAATGTACAGGTACCAGAGAAGGTACTAGTTTTATCTCCACCCAAATCCATGAGGTATCATGATCTTCATTTTAAGGAGAAATCACGTGCCAAGTGATAGAGTGAAGAAACTCAGGACTTTGACCTTAAAGCCATACTCTTTCCATCACACATTTATGTACCGGCAGCTGTGATGAAAATGCTGATGTAGATGCCTAGGTAGAAGGTGGGGATTAGATTAGATGCTTATTGAGCACTTGGGTTTCTGTGCTGCTTCCCCTTCTCTGCAGCCTCAGGATTGGAAGGCCCCACCTTCAGAGCACTCAGTTCTGCCATCGTTTGTTTGAGGGGCTCCTAAAGATCACTGCACTATGCCAAATTGAATAGAGAAAACAGAGAATGTAAGCGGAAATGGGTTAGACTACTACTCAAAAACTTAGTGACATGTAAAAGACAGGGACCTAATAAGCAGTTTTATACAATGAATTTCAATACTTAATACTGCAAGAAATGTGGTATATAGCTAGGAAAAAACCTTTAAGTTTGCTAGCAAAAGCATGCATCAGAGGAAACTGCAGGTTGTATATTCTTGTGAAATAATAGAAGGAGGGTTATCTGACATCGGAGGGAAGATTGTCACATTAGTGACATTAGTGAAGTATGGCCAGAAACATGTGTGTTG
The DNA here is from genome assembly GCF_964662115.1 of Mustela nivalis. Classification (NCBI taxonomy): domain Eukaryota; kingdom Metazoa; phylum Chordata; class Mammalia; order Carnivora; family Mustelidae; genus Mustela; species Mustela nivalis. The sequence goes on along the minus strand of NC_139022.1, from coordinate 67,285,632 downwards.
CATGAAGTAGCTGGTAGAAGTTTCAGTTGTGTTTGTGTGTTCCCCCGTGGCTTGTTTCCAGTCAGTGCAGTTTTCTGTGTTCACCGTGTTTCTTGTTGATGAAATCATATAAACAAATGTGAAATCCATGTTGCAGATTATGGATTATGGATTATGGATTATCCATGTTACGCTTTCAGATACAGGAGTTGCATTGGAACAGTTTTATGATTTCAAAACCAATGTTACATCATAACTGATTATACTTGGTCCATTTCGTTCCATCCTATAGTTCTCTTGTCATCTCATCCAGTCTTTAAATAGCATTTATATAATGATATATTTATATACCATTTGTATATGGCCTTAAATACTATTTGCATATTGATTCCTTCCAAATTTGTCGTGTCAGTCATGACCTCTCTCCAAAGTTCCAAACTCATTTCTCTAGCTGCCCACTTGACACATCTCTTGGATATTTCATTCTGGACATGTTTAAAAGTCAACTCTTTGACCTTTACCCTAAAGCCTGTAACTAACTGGTGGAGGAGGGAAAAATCAAGCCTGCTTCACCCCATCCTGACTTGGCTTGATTTATTGGAGCTTGCTAAAAGTGGGCCACCACCACTCTACTTCTCCATTCACAAGTGGCTCTGAAGGATGAGGGCAGAGCAATGAACAGCCCACTTAGCCATTCATCTAATGTGAAGGGAGAAATGGCCTGAAGTTATAAAGACACAATTTGAGCAGTGCTAATGACGTGGTCTGGCAGGGGCTTGGGATCATCAAGACTAGAGACAATGAAATTTGGGATGGAAGTGAGCACTAAGTGTGGGGCTGTTTTACTCCAGAGAGAGCAAAAGCTCATTATTATTGGAATTATTTCTTGGAATTAATTCTTACTTTAGCTAATAAGCTTATGTTCTTAGTAGTCTGCCAGACCATCTTCTGAAGGCTAAAAGAATGCCTGCTGTGTCCATGGGGAAGCCTGCCTCAAAGGGACTTATTTTATGTGAAGGAGATGTAACAACAGGCACACAGTCATAGGATTGTCATAGGATTGTCTGCCCTTATTCTATACCACATCACCTGAAGCAGCTGGCTTATGACAGTAATGGGATGGCCAATGATAGACACAGCTAATGTGTCAGCTCAGGGACTGCATCTTGTAGGCTGGGTGTCTTGTCAGCCATGATCTTGTGTGTATCCAGTGGCTGATACCTGTCCAGTGTTCCCTGTACCTAGGCTACCTAGGCTGAGGGGGCAAGAGGTAGAAGTAAGAGTGGCCCTACTTCCATCACTTTTGGTGACCAACTGCCAGAATTTGTGTTTCCCACTCTTGTGTTTTAGGTTCTACTGGATTTGAAGTTCTGATTCTGGGTCAGGGGGTGTCTACCAGGAGACACACTGGGGACTCCCCTAAACAACCACCTGTCATTTTGGGCTTTTCATTCCAGAACCCGCAGGCAAACAAAAGAGTTACAGTATTGTCCAGAAATACTTGGTCTTGTTTACTATGGGGCACCTAAGGTTGCTTTTACTCTTTGAAGTAAGGTTGTTGAACCTCAGGATTTACTGGAACATATCCTGGTGCTTCACTGCTCATTGGCAACTGTTTTGATTATTGCCTATTTGTGGGTAAATTTCAAATCTGTTCTTTCCAGCACGAACGTTGGCACCAAACTGACCCTATCTAATGCTGACAGAGGTGTTTATGATTGATAGGGAAAATAGAATGATATTTTCTAAATTGGGGTTTGTATTTTGAGCTCTATTCATTGAGTTTCAGTACTTTTTTCTATGAATTACATATATGCTTACTAACATAAAAATAAAATTGGATTAAAAAACTAAGAATTTAAGAATATGAAGACTAGGTGGCGGTCATTTAGGTGTCTGACTCTTGATTTTGTCTCAGGTCATGAGATTGAATCCCATGTTGGACTCTGAGCTGGGTGTGGAGCCTGCTTGGAATTCTCTCTTCTTCTGGCCTTCCCTGCTCATGTCCTCTCTCTCTCAAAAAGTAAAAATAATAAAAGTAATTAAAAGCTCTTCTAACTTCTTGCTTCATATAATTTTAAAGAATTATCTTAAGTGTTCAGATAAAAATATTTTCAGTCTTAAAAATACCTACAGACATGTGTATACATATGTATATGTATATGTGACAAAACTGTAAAAATATATTAAGTATAACATAAGTGCCCTCATTGACCTGACTTTTGTCTCCTCACCAGATATTTCTCAAAGCTCTCACCACTTGTTACTTCTGCTGTTCTCAGAATTATTTTATGAAATCCATATTACCTTTTATCCATGTTCTCCCTGATGTCGTGTTCTACTGTCTACCCCTTACTTCCTCCCCCCATTTGGTTTGTCTATGCTCAACTTTCACAAAACTTTGAGTTTGTCTTCCTCTTTAGATTTATCCACAGAACGGACTGCATATTTTTTTTTCTTGTAATCTTTTGTACCATAGTGTCCAGCATAGTGCCTGGCACATGTGCATGTATGTGCGCACGCGTGCGCACACACACACAGAATCAATGAATGAATTACATGTACAGTGAACTGTTTATAATAATTCCGTTAGTAATTTCTGTATTTTGTAAAATGTATAAAAGACAGACAAGAATGTAGAGCTCTCCTTAGAGTGTTAGAAAGTTACAGAATTAAGGTTATGGTAAAAGGACTCCATGAAAGTATTATAATTTTATCACTGATTTGAATTGGTGTGTACTTATAAACAATTTATGTTCAATTTCAGATTGCAGAGGAGGGATCCACCATTTCATGTGTGGTGGAGCGAACCAGAGGAGCTCTGGATTATGTGCATCTGTTTTACACCATCTCACAGATCGAATCTGATGGCATTAATTACCTTGTTGACGATTTTGCTAATGCCAGTGGAACTATCACATTCCTTCCTTGGCAGAGATCTGAGGTAAATGCTACCTTCTTTGTTTCCTTGAAAGCCTATTAGAAAGCTTTTCTTTATCTGTTGGTTCTGTAATTTGTTTGCAGCATCTTGCTGTTTAGGCAATTTAAAGTATTTAGATCATTAGGTAAATACCATGGTTTAAAATGTTTTTGTATTTATTAAAGATTTTATTTATTTAAAGAATTTATTTATTTATTTGAGAGAGAGAAAGCATGCTGGGGGTAGGGAGTAGCGGTTGCGGGGGGGGGGGAGGGAGAATCAGACTCCCCATTGATCAGGGAGCCTGACTTGGGACTCAGTCCAAGATCATGTCCTGAGCTGAAGGTAGATGCTTGACTAACTGAGCCACCCAGGTGCCCCCATTTTTGTATTTATTTATGTAAAAAGAAAAACAAGATTTTTGAATGATGTGTGTTACAGTTTTATCTTTTCTTTAATACCAATATAATAAAAATGGTGTGGATTGAAGGTTTGTCATTTTGGGTTATTTGTTATTGCTGATTCAATGGGAAACTGCAGAAATCTTTTTTTTTTTTTTTTTAATTTTTTTTTCTCACCATAGGAAATACCCTCCCCAATGTCCATCACCCAGCTACCCCATCCTCCTACTCCCCTCCCCTCCAGCAACCCTCAGTTTGTTTCCTGAGATTAAGAGTCTCTTATGTTTTGTCTCCCTCTCTGGTTTCATCTTTTTCATTTTTCCCTCCCTTCCTCTATGATTATCTTATTTCTCAAATTCCTCTTATCAGTGAGGTTATATGATAATTGTCTTTCTCTGTTTGACTTATTTTGCTCAGCATAATACCTTCAGTTCCATACACGTTGTTGTTAATGGCAAGATTTTGTTTCTTCTGATGGGTGCATAGTATTCCATTATATATATACACCACATCTTCTTTATCCATTCATCTGTTGATGGACATCTAGGTTTTTTCCATAGTTTGGCTATTGTGGACATTGCTGCTATAAACATTTGGGTGCACATGCTTCTTTGGATCACTACATTTGTATCTTCAGGGTAAATACCCAGTAGTGCAATTCCTGGATCATAGGGTAGCTCTATTTTCAACTCTTTGAGGCACCTCCATACTGTTTTCCAGAGTGGCTGCAGCAGCTTGCATTCACACCAGTAGTGTAGGAGGGTTCCCTTTCTCTGCATCCTTGCCAACACCTGTCGTTTTCTGACTGATTAATTTTAGCAAGTTGAAATTTTAAAAAGCTATTAATGAGGGGCAATAAAAAATAGAGGCTCTCACCACTAGGAAAAATGAGGCAGAAGAGAGAATTAGTGATAGAAGACCAAATGATGAAGAATAAAGAAGCTGAGAAAAAGAGAGAGAAACAACTCTGAATCATGAGGGGAGAATTCGAGAGATAAGTGATACCATAAGATGAAATAATATTAGAATAATTGGGATCCCAGAAGAAGAAGAAAGAGAGAAAGAGGGGCAGCAAGTATACTGGAGCAAATTATAGCAGAGAACTTTACTAGTTTGGGAAAGGAAACAAGTATCTAAATCTAGGAGGCACAGAGAGCCCCCCTCAAAATCAATAAAAATAGGTCCATACCCCATCATCTAATAGGAAAACTTACAAGTTTCAGAGAAAAAGAGAAAATCCTGAAAGCAGCCCAGGACAACAGGTCTGTTACCTACAACAGTAGAAATATTAGCTTGGTAGCAGACCTATCCACAGAAACCTGGCAGGCCAGAAAAGACTGGCATGATATATTCAGAGCACTAAACAAGAAAAATATGCAGCCAAGAATACTATACCCAGCTAGGCTGTCACTGAAAATAGAAGGAGAAATAAAAAGCTTCCAGGAAAAACACAAACTAAAAGAATTTGCAAAAACCAAACCAGCCCTACAGGAAATATTGAAAGGGGTCCTCTAAGCCAAGAGAGAGCCTAAAAGTAACAGACCAGAAAGGAACAGAGACAATATACAGTAACAGGCACCTTACAGGCAATATAATGACACTAAATTCATATCTCTCAATAGTTACCGTGAATGTAAATGGGCTAAATGTCCCAATGAAAAGACACAGGGTATCAGAATGGATTAAAAAAAACAAGATCCATCGATATGTGGCCTGCACGAAACTCATTTTAGACTCAAAGACCCTCCAGATTGAAAGTGAGCGGGTGGAAAGCCATTTACCATGCTAATAGACATCAAAAGAAAGCTGGGGTGGCAATCCTTATATCAGATATTTAGATTTTAAGCCAAAAGACTATAATAAGAGATGAGGAAGGACACTATATAATACTTAAAGGGTCTTTCCAACAAGAAAATCTAACAATTTTAAACATCTATGCCCCTAATGTGGGAGCAACCAACTATATAAACCAATTAATAACAAAATCAAACACATTGACAGTAATACAATAATATTAGGGGATTTTAACACCCACCTCCCTGAAGTGGACAGATCATCTGAGCAAAGATCAACAAGGTAATAAAGGCTTTAAATGACACACTGGACCAGATGGACATCATAGATATATCCAGAGCATTCCATCCCAAAGCAACAGAATACACATTCTTCTCTAGGGCACATGGAACATTCTCCAAAATAGATCACATCCTGGGTCACAAATCAGGTCTCAACTGGTACCAAAAGTTTGAGATGATTCCCTGCATATTTTAATTCTTTGAAAGAATTAGTAAGATTGATACACCCCTGGCCAGACTTACTAAAAAGGAAAGAAAAGGACCCAAATTAATAAAATCATGAATGAAAGAGGAGAGCTCACAACCAACACCAAAGAAATACAAACAATTATGAAACTGCAGAATTCTTAATGGTATTCTGCTTTCTAATCAGGCACTGAGATGTTCTTGTAGCTATAATCTCAACTTTATTTTTTAATATGGGAAAGTGAACTAATTTTTCTTTGTTTCAAGTGATCTCCAATTTTATCACAATTTCTGTGAACTGTCATCATATTTCTGAATAGGTGCTCCAGAAATAAGTGGCACTTACAAGTGAAATCAGGATGAGATTGTGCCTGCTATTAGAAACTTTTTTTTTTTTTTTTTTTTTTTTTAGGCTTTAACTTTTTATTTTTTATAAACATATATTTTTATCCCCAGGGGTACAGGTCTGTGAATCACCAGGTTTACACACTTCACAGCACTCACCAAAGCACATACCCTCCCCAATGTCCATAATCCCACCCCCTTCTCCCAAACCCCCTCCCCCCAGCAACCCTCAGTTTGTTTTGTGAGATTAAGAGTCACTTATGGTTTGTCTCCCTCCCAATCCCATCTTGTTTCATTTATTCTTCTCCTACCCACTTAAGCCTCCATGTTGCATCACCACTTCCTCATATCAGGGAGATCATATGATAGTTGTCTTTCTCTGCTTGACTTATTTCGCTAAGCATGATACGCTCTAGTTCCATCCATGTTGTCGCAAATGGCAAGACTTCATTTCTTTTGATGGCTGCATAGTATTCCATTGTGTATATATACCACATCTTCTTGATCCATTCATCTGTGGATGGACATCTAGGTTCTTTCCATAGTTTGGCTATTGTGGACATTGCTGCTATAAACATTCGGGTGCATGTGCCCCTTTGGATCACTACGTTTGTATCTTTAGGGTAAATACCCAATAGTGCAATTGCTGGGTCATAGGGCAGTTCTATTTTCAACATTCTGAGGAACCTCCATGCTGTTTTCCAGAGTGGCTGCACCAGCTTGCATTCCCACCAACAGTGTAGGAGGGTTCCCCTTTCTCCACATCCTCGCCAGCATCTGTCATTTCCTGACTTGTTGATTTTAGCCATTCTGACTGGTGTGAGGTGATATCTCATTGTAGTTTTGATTTGTATTTCCCTGATGCCGAGTGATATGGAGCACTTTTTCATGTGTCTGTTGGCCATCTGGATGTCTTTGCAGAAATGTCTGTTCATGTCCTCTGCCCATTTCTTGATTGGATTATTTGTTCTTTGGGTGTTGAGTTTGCTAAGTTCTTTATAGATTCTGGACACTAGTCCTTTATCTGATATGTCGTTTGCAAATATCTTCTCCCATTCTGTCAGTTGTCTTTTGATTTTGTTAACTGTTTCCTTTGCTGTGCAAAAGCTTTTGATCTTGATGAAATCCCAATAGTTCATTTTTGCCCTTGCTTCCCTTGCCTTTGGCGTTGTTCCTAGGAAGATGTTGCTGCGGCAGAGGTCGAAGAGGTTGCTGCCTGTGTTCTCCTCAAGGATTTTGATGGATTCCTTTTTCACATTGAGGTCCTTCATCCATTTTGAGTCTATTTTTGTGTGTGGTGTAAGGAAATGGTCCAATTTCATTTTTCTACATGTGGCTGTCCAATTTTCCCAGCACCATTTATTGAAGAGGCTGTCTTTTTTCCATTGGACATTCTTTCCTGCTTTGTCGAAGATGAGTTGACCATAGATTTGAGGGTCTATTTCTGGGCTCTCTATTCTGTTCCATTGATCTATGTGTCTGTTTTTGTGCCAGTACCATGCTGTCTTGATGATGACAGCTTTGTAATAGAGCTTGAAGTCCGGAATTGTGATGCCACCAACGTTGGCTTTCTTTTTCAATATGCCTTTGGCTATTCGAGGTCTTTTCTGGTTCCATATAAATTTTAGCATTATTTGTTCCATTTCTTTGAAAAAGATGGATGGTACTTTGATAGGAATTGCATTAAATGTGTAGATTGCTTTAGGTAGCATAGACATTTTCACAATATTTATTCTTCCAATCCAGGAGCATGGAACATTTTTCCATTTCTTTGTGTCTTCCTCAATTTCTTTCATGAGTACTTTATAGTTTTCTGAGTATAGATTCTGTGTCTCTTTGGTTAGGTTTATTCCTAGGTATCTTATGGTTTTGGATGCAATTGTAAATGGGATTGACTCCTTAATATCTCTTTCTTCTGTCTTGCTGTTGGTGTAGAGAAATGCAACTGATTTCTGTGCATTGATTTTATATCCTGACACTTTACTGAATTTCTGTATAAGTTCTAGCAGTTTTGGAGTGGAGTCTTTTGGGTTTTCCACATATAGTATCATATCATCTGCGAAGAGTGATAATTTGACTTCTTCTTTGCCGATTTGGATGCCTTTAATTTCCTTTTGTTGTCTGATTGCTGAGGCTAGGACCTCTAGTACTATGTTGAATAGCAGTGGTGATAATGGACATCCCTGCCGTGTTCCTGACCTTAGTGGAAAAGCTTTCAGTTTTTCTCCATTGAGAATGATATTTGCGGTGGGTTTTTCATAGATGGCTTTGATGATATTGAGGTATGTGCCCTCTATCCCTACACTTTGAAGAGTTTTGATCAGGAAGGGATGCTGTACTTTGTCAAATGCTTTTTCAGCATCTATTGAAAGTATCATATGGTTCTTGTTCTTTCTTTTATTGATGTGTTGTATCACATTGACTGATTTGCGGATGTTGAACCAACCTTGCAGCCCTGGAATAAATCCCACTTGGTCGTGGTGAATAATCTTTTTAATGTACTGTTGAATCCTATTGGCTAGTATTTTGTTGAGTATTTTCGCATCTGTGTTCATCAAGGATATCGGTCTATAGCTCTCTTTTTTGGTGGGATCCTTGTCTGGTTTTGGGATCAAGGTGATGCTGGCCTCATAAAATGAGTTTGGAAGTTTTCCTTCCATTTCTATTTTTTGGAACAGTTTCAGGAGAATAGGAATTAGTTCTTCTTTAAATGTTTGGTAGAATTCCCCCGGGAAGCCATCTGGCCCTGGGCTTTTGTTTGTTTGGAGATTTTTAATGACTGTTTCAATCTCCTTACTGGTTATGGGTCTGTTCAGGCTTTCTATTTCTTCCTGGTTCAGTTGTGGTAGTTTATATGTTTCTAGGAATGCATCCATTTCTTCCAGATTGTCAAATTTATTGCCGTAGAGTTGCTCATAGTATGTTCTTATAATAGTTTGTATTTCTTTGGTGTTAGTTGTGATCTCTCCTCTTTCATTCATGATTTTATTTATTTGGGTCCTTTCTCTTTTCTTTTTGATAAGTCGGGCCAGGGGTTTATCAATTTTATTAATTCTTTCAAAGAACCAGCTCCTACTTTCGTTGATTTTTTCTATTGTTTTTTTGGTTTCTATTTCATTGATTTCTGCTCTGATCTTTATGATTTCTCTTCTCCTGCTGGGCTTAGGGTTTCTTTCTTGTTCTTTCTCCAGCTCCTTTAGGTGTAGGGTTAGGTTGTGTACCTGAGACCTTTCTTGTTTCTTGAGAAAGGCTTGTACCGCTATATATTTTCCTCTCAGGACTGCCTTTATTGTGTCCCACAGATTTTGAACTGTTGTATTTTCATTATCATTTGTTTCCATGATTTTTTTCAATTCTTCTTTAATTTCCCGGTTGACCCATTCATTCTTTAGAAGGATACTGTTTAGTCTCCATGTATTTGGGTTTTTTCCAAACTTCCTTTTGTGGTTGAGTTCTAGCTTTAGAGCATTGTGGTCTGAAAATATGCAGGGAATGATCCCAATCTTTTGATACCTGTTGAGTCCTGATTTAGGACCGAGGATGTGATCTATTCTGGAGAATGTTCCATGTGCACTAGAGAAGAATGTGTATTCTGTTGCTTTGGGATGAAATATTCTGAATATATCTGTGATGTCCATCTGGTCCAGTGTGTCGTTTAAGGCCTTTATTTCCTTGCTGATCTTTTGCTTGGATGACCTGTCCATTTCAGTGAGGGGAGTGTTAAAGTCCCCTACTATTATTGTATTGTTGTTGATGTGTTTCTTTGATTTTGTTATTAATTGGTTTATATAGTTGGCTGCTCCCACGTTGGGGGCATAGATATTTAAAATTGTTAAATCTTCTTGTTGGACAGACCCTTTGAGGATGATATAGTGTCCTTCCTCATCTCTTATTATAGTCTTTGGCTTAAAATCTAATTGATCTGATATAAGGATTGCCACTCCTGCTTTCTTCTGATGTCCATTAGCATGGTAAATTCTTTTCCACCCCCTCACTTTAAATCTGGAGGTGTCTTCGGGCTTAAAATGAGTTTCTTGGAGGCAACATATAGATGGGTTTTGTTTTTTTATCCATTCTGATACCCTGTGTCTTTTGACAGGGGCATTTAGCCCATTTACATTCAGGGTAACTATTGAGAGATATGAATTTAGTGCCATTGTATTGCCTGTAAGGTGACTGTTATTGTATATGGTCTCTGTTCCTTTCTGATCTACCACTTGTAGGCTCTCTCTTTGCTTATAGGACCCCTTTCAATATTTCCTGTAGAGCTGGTTTGGTATTTGCAAATTCTTTCAGTTGTTGTTTGTCCTGGAAGCTTTTAATCTCTCCTTCTATTTTCAATGATAGCCTAGCTGGATATAGTATTCTGGGCTGCATGTTTTTCTCGTTTAGTGCTCTAAAAATATCATGCCAGCTCTTTCTGGCCTGCCAGGTCTCTGTGGATAAGTCAGCTGCCAATCTAATATTTTTACCATTGTATGTTACAGACTTCTTTTCCCGGGCTGCATTCAGGATTTTCTCTTTGTCACGGAGACTTGTAAATTTTACTATTAGGTGACGGGGTGTGGGCCTATTCTTATTGATTTTGAGGGGCGTTCTCTGAACCTCCTGAATTTTGATGCTCGTTCCCTTTGCCATATTGGGGAAATTCTCCCCAATAATTCTCTCCAGTATACCTTCTGCTCCCCTCTCTCTTTCTTCTTCTTCTGGAATCCCAATTATTCTAATGTTGTTTCGTCTTATGGTGTCACTTAATTCTCGAATTCTCCCCTCGTGGTCCAGTAGCTGTTTGTCCCTCTTTTGCTCAGCTTCTTTATTCTCTGCCATTTGGTCTTCTATATCACTAATTCTTTCTTCTGCCTCATTTATCCTAGCAGTTAGAGCCTCCATTTTTGATTGCACCTCATTAATAGCTTTTTTGATTTCAACTTGGTTAGATTTTAGTTCTTTTATTTCTCCAGAAAGGGCTTTTATATCTCTCGAGAGGGTTTCTCTAATATCTTCCATGCCTTTTTCGAGCCCGGCTAGAACCTTGAGAATTGTCATTCTGAACTCTAGATCTGACATATTACCAATGTCTGTATTGATTAGGTCCCTAGCCTTCGGTACTGCCTCTTGTTCTTTTTTTTGCGTTGAATTTTTACGTCTTGTCATTTTGGCCAGATAAGAGTAAATGAAGGGGCAAGTAAAATACTAAAAGGGTGGCAACAACCCCAGAAAAATATGCTTTAACTAAATTAGAAGAGATCCAAAATCGTGAGTGGGGAGAAAGGGCATAAAAAGAGGTTCAAAAAGAAAGAAAGAAAAAAAAAAAAGAAAAGAAAAAAAAATTTTTTTAAAAAAAGAAAACACCTGAGAAAAATGTAAAAAAGAAAAAATATATATATTAGATAAACTAGTAAAAAATCGTTAAAAAAGAAAAAGGTAACAGTTAAAAAAAAAAAATTTTACCCGAAGGCGAGAAGAAAAAGAAAAAAAAAAAAATGAAAAAGAAAAAATTAAATTAACTGCAAGACTAAAAAAAAAATCACAGGAAAAAAGCCATGAGTTCCGTGCTTGGCTTTCTCCTCCTCTGGGATTCTGCTGCTCTCCTTGGTATTGAAACCGCACTCCTTGGTAGGTGAACTTGGTCTCGGCTGGATTTCTTGTTGATCTTCTGGGGGAGGGGCCTGTTGTAGTGATTCTCACGTGTCTTTGCCCCAGGCGGAATTACACCTCCCTTACCCGGGGCCGGGGTGAGTAATCCGCTCGGGTTTGCTTTCAGGAGCTTTTGTTCCCTGAGCGCTTTCCGTAGAGTTCCTGAGGACGGGAACACAAATGGCGGCCTCCTGGTCTCCGGCCCGGAGGAGCCGAGAGCCCAGGGCCCCACTCCTCAGTGCGCCCTCAGAGAACAGCGCCCAGTTATTCCCGTCTGCCTGACCTCCGGCCGCGCTCCGCGCTCACCGAGCCTGCGATCGGTTCAAGGTAACACCGAGCTGTGAGCTTACTGTCGGCTCTGTTTCTGTAGCCGGCTTTCCCGTTCCAATACCCGCAAGCTCTGCGACACTTAGACACCCCCGATCCTTCTGTGACCCTGCGGGACCTGAGGCCACGCTAACCCCGCGTGGGCTTCGTCCCGGTTTAGCCTCTGGAGCGATGTCCCTCAGCGGAACAGACTTTTAAAAGTCCTGATTTTGTGCGCGGTTGCTCCGCCGCTTGCCGGGAGCCGGCCCCTCCCCCCGGGGTCTATCTTCCCGTCGCTTTGGATTCACTTCTCCGCCGGTCCTACCTTTCAGAAAGCGGTTGTTTTTCTGTTTCCAGAATTGCTGTTCTTCTTCTCTTCGGTCTGCCGATGGATTTTCAGGTGTTTGCAATCTTTAGATAAGCTATCTAGCTGATCTCCGGCTAGCTGAAGCAGTCTCAGCTTGCTACTTCTCCGCCATCTTGACTCCTCCCCCTATTAGAAACTTTTTTAAACATTCTTTTGGTCTATCATGTTAGATATTCACATCAGTATAATTTTTCATTAAAAATATAAATAACTTACATGTCATCAGTGACAAAGTAGTAAAATAGTTTAATGATTGCAAGTATAATCTATGAGAAAATTTCTAAGGGGGTTAGGAGTTAATTGGATAAAAAAGATAAAATTGAGAGGAGACAGATTTAGAGTTAATACTAAAGAAGAATGATCAAATCTATAATTTGGGGGAAGAAGAAACTAAATATTTTATAACAAAATTCCTCCAATAGCAGGCTTCAGATAGAGCCATGGTAAATATTTTCTGGTCTTTGGTAAAATGAGGAAAATTAGGAAAACTAGCAAGTTTTCATAAGGCTAAAATTATTCAATTTTAAGGACCGTATTTTAATCTGATGCTGTCTTTTTCACTCTCTTGGATTTAAAGTGTTGTTTTTCTTTAGCCAAGTTAAAGTGGTAGTATATGGTCCTTTTTAATATTTCTATTTGGAAAACAGGGCTGATTCCACAATTTTCCCTTGTGGAATTTACCAACTATGAAATGAAGATATAATTTGAAACCATTGTTTTATAAAGTGGATTCGTACACATTTTGGAAGGGAAAAGAACTAATCACATTTTAGTCAGGAAAATAGTTATATGTACGCTTGTCAAGATTTATTGAAAATATTTCCTTCTATCATTTATAATTCTTTTTTAAAAGATTTCATTTATTTGACAGAGAGACCACAAGTAGGCAGAGAGGCAGACAGAGAGAGAGGAAGGGAAGCAGGCTCCCTGCTGAGCAGAGAGCCCGATGTGGGGTTTGATCCCAGGACCCTGGGATCATGACCTGAGCTGAAGGCAGAGGCTTTAGCCCACTGAGCCACCCAGGCACCCCTCATTTTTAATTTCCTTAAAAAATAATTCACACTGAAAACAGAATAATAACATTGAATAGTGAGGTTGGCTTATAGCACCATGTCTGCTAGATCTATACCAGCCTCTCTGTCTTACCAAGCCAACGACAGGGTACTATCACTAGTGCTCCGTAATTGTACTTTCTAGCACAGACAGCAGTGTAAGGGAGCCTCCACTTCTCTGCTGCCTTCCAGATATTGGGGGAGTGCAACTAACTGAATATACTTAAATCGTATCTGAAAACCTAGCTGCAAAGGAGTCTGGACAGTGTGTCTGGGGTGTCTGTGTGTGTGTGTGTGTGTGTGTGTTTCCAAAGGATGGGAAATTTCACTGGAAATGTGTTTTTCAAGTTTTTTTTTTTTAATGGCCCATTAATTATGAAATCAATTAAGCAAGTTACGATGAAGAATTGAAAAATTGAATAGAAAATAGGAGAGCATATAGAACATATAGTAACATAAAGTAAAGACAAATGTTTTTTGTTGTTATTTACTGAGTTACCAGGTAAAATACATTTTATACCTTGATAGGGTCTTCATTTCACTAAAATGAATGAGTACTTTGGTATGCTTCAACCCTTTAAAAATATTTACTGCTTTATTTTTAATGTACATCTTGATATTTTGGTATTACTTTTCAGAGCAACATTTGTTAGCTTGCTTTCTGTGAGCAAGACATTTTAAATCTTCAGAATAAATATTGTTCCCTTTTGTTCAAGAACACTGACATGACTTGTGTAATTGGTGTCATTTTTCTGAGAGCATATTGGCTGTGCCGTATATTACTTTCTAATTTAAAATCAAGATAAAAATGAACATTAAAACTAAATTCAGATTCTACCTCAGATGTACTAAATCAAACTCTAGACAAATTACTTAAAAAAAATGTTCTCCAAATGCTTTTGGGCCCATGACTAGTAGTTTGGAGACTGCATTTGGAGTTAGTTTGTCGTCAGACTGTTGTCGCCCTTTTTTCTGGGAGAAACTAGGAAGTCACCCTTCATTTCTTTCTGTCTCTCATTTGCTGTACTAAGTGAGACATCGGGGTGTGGGTCTTCTATCTCCATAACAAATCTTAAATCTATCTCTTTTTCTTCATCTCTACTGTCACTGCATTAGTTCATTATTTCTGGTCAGTCACCTCCTAGCTCAACTCCTAGTATCCTTTCTTGCCCTGTCCACTCTGTTTACATTCTGCCATGGGACTTACTCTAAAACAAAATTCTCATTTTGTCAGTTTCCTGCTTATGATTCTTCAGTTTTACTCCACTACCTATGGAATAAAGTCCATTTTTTTTTTTTTTTTTGGCATGTGAAATTTACTACTGTCATGTTTTCACCATCAAAATTTGTGATCATGGTCTTTTCTCTTTTCCTTCTTGCCTTTGTATAAGACCAAAAGAGAGATATTGGCTAATTTGACAAGCTTAAAGCAAACTTCAGGAATGTCACCAATAGCATGACCTTTGCAACCAAATCCAGCAGTCAGAACTCCATCATTTCCCAGAATGAAGTCAGCAGTTTACTTCTGGCGTCAGTGGCAATCATTAAAAATACCCGTTCATGATATAAAAACCTGGGAGAAACTCTTGCAGGAATAGAAACTACATTAGACTAAAGCACTTACCTTAGTAAAATTCAGACAACCATCATTGGCACCAAGGCTGTGATTTTCTGCCATTCTTGATCAGCAGGACCCTGACCTAATCCCTGATTGCATAATTTGGGTGTTTGGCTTTCCACCCTTTTTTCCAACATAATTCGCTTTGCATGGGAAGCTCCTTTAACAGTGTTGGCTTTTAGAACCATGCCCAAATGGGCTTTCTTGTACTATATGTCATGCCACTCCTGGTCTTGTCAGTGGCCAAGGAGCTTCTTGGCTGTATGAAGACTGAACACCTGCCCATCCTGCTGGCGCCATGGGCCTAAGCAAAAGAGTCCTTTTTTTTTTTTAATGATAGCATAAAAGGTCCCTATGGTCTGACTCCTGATTATCTCTCTATCCGTGTTTCCTGCTGCAGTCATGGCAGTCTAATTGCAGTTCCTTGTAAGCCTATTCTTTCATGCACTGTGTGCCTTTATACGTATTGTTTCTTTCACTTGGAATTCCCTTCCCATTATTATTTACAATTGCAGCTAATACCTTAAGACTTGCTTAAAAGCTCTCTGTTGGGGCGCCTGGGTGGCTCAGTGGGTTAAGGCCGCTGCCTTCGGCTCAGGTCATGATCCCAGGGTCCTGGGATCAAGCCCCACATCAGGCTCTCTGCTCAGCAGGGAGCCTGCTTCTTTCTCTCTCTCTGCCTGCCTCTCTGCCTACTTGTGATCTATGCCTGTCAAATAAATAAATAAAATCTTAAAAAAAAAAAAAAAAGCTCTCTGTTGTAAAATCTTTAGTAGGTAGAGTTGGTTGCGTTTTTTTGGTCTGTTTATTATGTGCATAACTCTGTCATATTTCTTATTTATTGATTTAAAATCTTATAACATTTTAAATATGTGCAATATTATTGCACATATTAATTATTAACTTAATATTTATTATATATGTGCAATAAACACTGATTGCTGTATTTTGTGATTCAGAATTAAACAACAAACCTACTAACTAGCATTTTAT
Source organism: Mustela nivalis (assembly GCF_964662115.1). NCBI lineage: Eukaryota > Metazoa > Chordata > Mammalia > Carnivora > Mustelidae > Mustela > Mustela nivalis. The sequence goes on along the minus strand of NC_139022.1, from coordinate 67,269,753 downwards.
ATTGCATTTTAAATTTTTTCTTTATGATTTCTCTCCTACAATAGACTGTGAGCCTCTTAGCAACTGGAGCCTTCTCTAATCCTGGCACATTATAGGTGTCAAAACATGCTTATTCAGTTAATAAAGGAAGGGGGAATTGTTTTTTCACTTCAAATTTTGACTTAAATTTTGTGGAGCATGTCTGAGTTACTGTTAATTTTTAGAAGGATTGCTTGTGCCAGACTTTCAAGGTCCATTGTGAATCTCTTTTCTAAAATGCTACTAAGTATGTCAGGCACTAGACATGTATGTGTTGCTCTTTCCTACTACCCCACCACATCCCATCAGATAACATGTAGTTCCTCACTTAGGAACTCTGTACCCTGAGGTTGGTAATACCACTGTCTTTGTTACAAGCAACATGTGATATTACATTGATAGACAATGTAACATTACACTGATAGATTAGTACATCAAATGAATATGACATTTTTCGGCCAAAAATATTACTGCTCAGCACCCATTATTATTTAAAAATAATTATTTTCTTTGGTCTCTCTCTCTTTCTCCCTGGTTTAGTGTTTAAGAAATGTATCATGTGAAGTAGTAACTTCAGTTAAGTATAACTTAATTGGCTACTTTATTTTCTTCTGGTAGGTGTTAAGTAATTTCTTTGTGCCTCATTGCTTCATGCTTCTGCGTTTTTGCATTTATAGGTCCTGAATATATATGTCCTTGATGATGATATTCCTGAGCTTAATGAGTATTTCCGTGTGACGCTGGTTTCTGCAGTTCCTGGAGATGGGAAGCTAGGTTCAACCCCCACCAGTGGTGCAAGCATAGATCCCGAAAAGGAAACAACAGATATCACGATCAAAGCTAGTGATCATCCATATGGTAACCAAGCCCTTTTGCAGAAATAATCCTCTTTTCTCTGGGTGTACTTGGTCTACTTAAGAACTTCTTAAGGGACTTTTTGCAAATGATTGAAACAGAACTTCAGGCCTTCTAACTTCTAGGCTCTTGAAATTCTAAACTGCCATTATGAAGGATATTGTTTATGAAAGAAAATATAAAGATCAATTTCTGAAGTTTAATAATACAGGATTATTTAAATGAATTTAAAATGAAAGAAAGTATTTCTATTCATGACTTTCAAAAAAATTTTTAAGATTTTTATTTATTTATTTGACACACACAGAGAGAAAGAGAGACTGTGAGAGAGGGGACACAAGCAGGAGGAGTGGGAGAGGGAGAGGGAAAAGCAGGCTCTCCACTGAGCAGGGAGCCTGATGCAGGACTTGATCCCAGGACTCTGGGACCATGACCTGAGCCAAAGGCAGATGCTTAATGACTGAGCTACCCAGGGACCCTCAAAATTAAACTATCCTGTTATGATATGTTACCCCTAACTAACTGAAGTACTTCCTAATTTTTGTTAACCTTCAAGAAGTAGAGTTATCACTGTCTTTTTATATTAATTTTTTTTGGTCTGTGCTGCAAAGTGATAATTTTCTTAATAGTTTCTTAATCATCCTAATAAATTGAGACTGGTTTTCTACATTGAAAGATAACAGTTCTTTTGTAGGAAAAAAGCAAGAACAACTATTAAAAGTTCTGTGTAGGAAACCTGAGAGGCTCTTCAACTCTGATTTTCTTAGTTTAATTTTTCTTAAATGTGTTGCAGATCATTTGGGGTGGCATTAATCATGTTCTGCTCTAAGTCCAAGAATGAATTCTAGAGATTCAAATATAAGATTCTCTGGGTAGAAACAAGGAAGATTATCATTTTAACTTTTAACATTTTGAGAACTTATTGACATAGTTTATGTCAAAAGCATGTTAAATCTTCACGTAAGTCTATTCCAATGAAAGCCCTCAGAATTTTATTCTGGCAATCAAAATAATCATGCAAGATTGTTTCAAATGAATAAGATCTTCCATGAATAATTGAGGCCAGAATATCCTGCCTCTTTTTGTGTCCTGCAGGCTTGCTTCAGTTCTCCACAGGGCTGCCCCCCCAGCCCGAGGACCTGATGACCCTGCCTGCAAGCAGTATTCCACACGTCACTGTGCAGGAGGAAGATGGAGAAGTGAGGCTACTGGTCGTCCGGGCACAAGGCCTCCTAGGGAGGGTTCTGGCAGAATTTAGAACAGTGCCACTGACAGCATTCAGTCCTGAGGACTACCAGGTATATATATTCCTTAGTCCTTTGGAAATGATATGTGTACTTGTCAGATAGTCTCAACGCTTCTCTTGGAGGACTCACCGGAAGGGACTTGGCACTAATCCTATTCAACACAGAAAATAAGCACTGATGGCTCTCTAGCGTTTTACATTTCTAGAAATTAAACTACTTCAGTTCTTCGAAGCCTGACACTTAAGTAGCTACCATACTGATGATTCCTCTTGCACCTTATATTTGTCATGGTTTTCATTTGTATTATTTATTTTTAATGTTACAGGTTTTGATCAGGTGTATTTACAGTTCTGCTTCTAACACATTTTAAATCCTCATGTCTGCGTCCATCAAATAGGACCAAGTTTGTGAAGAAATTATATGCCCGTGTCTTTTCAATTTTCATTGTATTTTTTGTTCAAGTGAGCAGCAGTGTGGTAGTGGCAAACAGAAAATTGGGATTTTTGAACTGGGCCAGTCTGGGTTTTAATTGGTCTTCTAAGTGGGTAGCCTTGGGAGCTCAGATCTTCCTAATCTCAGTTTCTTTATCATTAAGAGGAGATAATATCTGCTGGCCAGGATTGCTCTGAGGCTGGATGGCAGCATTTTAAGTGTCATGTCCTGAACATAGCACATATATCATGACACTCCGTAATCACTGCTTATTATCACGAGTATTTATTTGTATTAGGCAAATGCTCATAATTTCTTTTGGGCTGTACTTCTGAGGAAGTATTTTATATCCTCCAACATTTCTGTTTTCCCAAAGAATTATCTCCTTTCAATTTAATTTTAGTTTTCCTGTTTTTCTCCTTCTTCCTAACAAAACCCACAGAATGGTACAGTATCCAGTAATTTGTACATGCTTTTCTCCTTAAACCCCAGAAACCCTGGCTAATTGAATTTAATTAATTTTGGCTGTAGTCCAGTTAGAGAAGCTTTCTCAGATTTCTTCCTTCTCAAACTCTTTTTCTTGGGCAAGTTATATTTCTCTTGCCTTGACATATATTATATCTTTAATTTGATATGTAACAATTTGCACAAGACATGATAGCTTAGCTTAGTATTCTCTGCATTTTCCTTAGAGAAGTACTTTGGTCCTTATATTGGATAGTGTCCAATATCTAGGTAGTCTGGAAATCCCCAGTCTCCAGTTGGATTATCATTTTCTTTAATAACTAAAAAGAAATAAAACAAAACCTATGCCCCTATATTTCACAACTATCAGAAATCTACTACCCTTGAAGACATTTCTGATGATTTTTAGGGTACTGGTACATAGATGTTCTGTATGTCACTGGTTTCCACTTTGAACTGTGATATTTGCTTGTCCCTGAAAATGTGATAATTTTTCTTCACTTCTCTCTGATGGGTCATCTCTCTCTGATCTGCTTTACCACAAAAGTAAGACTTCTTAGACTGTATGTGTGAGTATACATGTGTTGGGGGATGGAGGGGAAGTGCCAGGAATGATCATCTATAGAAGAGGAGACAATTGAATATCAGATATCGTTTTTCTTAACCTTATTCTCAATGCTAAGGTATAGGTGGTCCCCACCATACAGGTGCTTACTTCCAGCTCTTGTGATATAAAACAGCTAATTAATGATTGAATCACAGTCATAGGAATGTTCAAGGTTGGTATCCTGGGAGAGAAGTAGGTATTGACATAGGGTAGTTGAGGAGGCCTTTCTTAGGGAAGTGATACCTATGCTGAGCTCTGAAGTTTAAGGAGAAAATGATTAAACTAACTGAAGGGGGAAAGAACTACTCAAGACTGGTAAAATGGCATGGTTAAAATGGTTAAATGGTCCTAATGAGGAGCAGAAAGAAGACCAGTGTTTCCAGAGTGTGGAGAGCTAGGTGTCCTGGTAAAAGATAAGGTATATGGGGACTGGACCTTTCTAGGCCTTAGAGATCATGCTACACTTGTGCCTTATATTTTAAAAACAAAGCTAAGTAATTGAAAGGTATTATGTATTTATAAAAGCTCAGTAGTCAGAATGGGGGAGAATGGACTGGAAGATAAAAGTACTAGATGCAGAAAGGCCAGTAAGGAGTTCACTACCTGATTAATGGCATAGATGTGAAGAAGTAGGTGGGCCCAAGAAACGTGTTTGAGTTAAAATGGCGGGATTTGAAAGTTGTTGAGTGCAAAGAATAAAGCAGAAGAGTGTGTCAAAAGTGACTCCCTAGTTCCTGGCACAAACAACTTGCTGCTGTATAATTTAGTACTGTAGAGAGGATTGGATAAGGCATAGATTTTTTTAAAGGGAAAATCATGAATTAAAAATTCTGACAGAAATGATAAGAAAACTTTGAAATAGGCATTAAGTTTTAAGTTTGGATAGCAGAGGTTGGAGACAAGAATTTGGGAGTTGGGAATGTATAAATACTATTTGAAGTCTAAATGCATGGTAGCCTTTTTTGGAAAAAGACTCTAAAGAGAGTCTGATGAGCAGTTTTTAGGGATTGTAAGGCAACTGTTAAAATCAACAGAGAACACTAAAAAGAATGAGCTAGAAACGTAAGGAAAAAAGGAGAGTGTGATATCATGGAATACCAGAGAAGAACATATTTCTAGAAGAGGAAATGGCTCATCATGTAGGATATTGCTAAGGTCAAGTTAAGATGGTTTCCTAAGACAGTCAAATATTATTTCTGTTGTTAAGACTTGTGGAATTACTCCACTGATGACTGTCCTCTAGGCACAGTTAATTACTTCCTTCTTGAGCTTACTATATGCCTTTTATAGCAGTTGTTTTTCTGTTCAAATTATTATATTATGTGGTTAACATTCCTTATAGAATGGTCGCCATCTAGCTAGAGATTTGTCTTGGCTGTTTCTGAATCCCAAGCATCTAAAATGGTACCATGTACATGATGTGCATTTGATAAATATCCAAAAAAGTAAATAAATGCATGATTAGGTTAATTGTACATGGGTTTCTCAATTTAGCTCTGAGATCATTAATCGCTCCTGAAAATGAAGTAGAGTTTGTCCACACAAGCTAACACTACTAAAATTTAAAACTTTTAAATGTGTTCTCATGACTTGAGGGGACAATGTTTATATAAGAGATAATGAGGTTGGGGAGGAAAAAAGGGCCTTGAGACTTTGAACTTAAATAACTTTTTGTTTTTCCTCTAGTATGTGAACTTTTCTGATGCGAGATCTATATTGTGAATTGCAGTTGCAAGTATAATCAAGAAAACGTTAATGCCCAGTAGACTGATATTTATTATTGTTTGGAGAAATTCTCAGAATGAAAATGTGAAAATGCTATTGTTACACACTGATTATTTACATTACCCTGATATAATTTGAACAGTTCTAAATATATGTGGTCAAGAGTTTCGTGCATCTCATTGAATTAATTTAGGAATTTGTGGATGTCACCTTTTCAGATTTCTCATTTGCCTGGACTGCTTTTTTGATGAATAGACAAACAAGAGAAATAAAAATCCATCTGCTTTACTTAGTTGGAGAATATTTATTTAAAATTTATATCAAACACTATTCACATCCACTTAAGTGTTTTCAGGTTTATATTTTACTTATGTTCTTCTGTTTCAGTATTTATAATAATTTGGGACATAGAAGACACTCTCATCTTGCACATTAATATACAGAATAATTATAATCTAGAGGATAAATCTTTTATTTGTATTTCAGAGTGTTTCCGGTACCTTAGAATTTCAACCAGGAGAAAGATACAAATATATTTCTGTTAATATCACTGATAATTCTGTCCCGGAATTGGAAAAATCTTTTAAAGTTGAGTTACTGAACTTGGAGGGAGGAGGTAAGCTGGTTACTCAAATGTATCAAATATTTATATTTTCTTGTTCATCTGTCTTGAGGATAGTTGATTCTCTTAAGGAAATACAATCCTTTGAATCGATGTTACTTTTTTTTTTTTTTTTTAATGTGTGAGTTACTAGTCTTTGGGAAGAACATCCTAAACATTAATAATTACTTCAGATAAATTTGGTAGACAGTTTTTGATGGATAATTGCTTTCTTTTCTTGGTAAAAAGAGTATTTCTATCTCCCTACATAAATTTAGAAAATTAGTCTTAAAAATTAATATTCAACTCATAGTTTTGTTTACATAGACTTTTGCTGTGAGGTTTAGTTAACTCTGAGTTAATATTTCTAATGTTTATTATAAGGATACCACCTATTGTGCTGGTTTTTTTTTTCCCTTTTATTACCCATTGGTTTTTTCAAGTTGAGTGCTTTGATTTTCTTTTTTATTTTTTAACTTAGAAATATATTTATTATTATGTGTTTCTATGTAGCACAAAATATTTCCTTATATATGTAAAAAAGAATAGTATAATTGTAATGAATCACCAAATTATTATTTTTTTTAACTTTAAGATTTATTTATTTATTTGAGAGAGAGATTGTATAAGAGGGAGAGGGAGGAGAGAATCCCAAGCAGACTCCTCACTGAGCCCAGAGCCCCACATGGGCCTGATCCCATATCCCTGAGATCACTACCTGAGCTGAAATCAAGAGCTGGAAGCCCAACTGACTAAGCCACCCAGGCACCCCCTGAGTGAATCACCAAATTATAGTTGTCATTCATAGTAGGTGCTCCTAAAATCATGTCTTTCCTTTCTTACTCTTTCAGTTTTCATGGTAGCTTCTTTACAGCTATCTCCAGGTGTAGCCCAGGTGAATTTAGCCATTTTAGATAATTTATTATGAATGATTATCAATAAGACAGGTCAACAGCACTTTATCCACAATTCTGATATTCAGAATCTCCAATTTTCAAAGATTTTTGGAGTCAAGATTCATGTCATGGCAAAACTCTTCTGCACTGAAGAGATGCTTCTTATAGTCTTTATCCCATTTGGATGAACTATTTATATAGGTTTCTTCACAGAAGTGTTAATGTGTATGATTTTCAGGTGCTGCTGGGGGTGTTATGCAATGCATGTGATATGTACCATAGTCTCTTTATAAATGTAAGAAACTGAGAGTTGGTAAGGTATCAGCAGGATAATCTCTTCCTTCCAAAACCTGGTATTACTGTCTTATTATTATCTTCATGGTTTAATGAAGAAGGTTATAATACTATATAAGCCACCCAAAAGGAGAGATTGAGTAAAACAGAAATATTAAAATTGTCTTCTACTATGTAATGAGACTTTGGATTAAGTATGGAAAATATCCCCAAATTTTCTTTCCCTGTGTTCCCAAAGCCCAGGTGAAAGCAAACCAGGGAAATGGTTAAACAGTGCTGCAACGTGGTTGACTGCATAAAGCAGTAAAAACATGCTGGATGGCCTGTTTGGAGGATAGCATGTAAAAATACCAGCTTGGTTTGTCCTCCAGAGAGAAATCCTTGCATTTTCCAAATCATATTTTCATGACACAACTTCAATAATTAGGGGCCACTATAAAATATTTGAAAAGTTGTTCTTTGTTTCACTTGTAGTAGGCAATACTTATAGAATAGAGAAAATGGTAGCGATCATTATTGATTGATAAGAAACATTAAGTATTCTTCAGAGGTAATATTTCTGATCATAGTGATACTTGGTATCTTATATAGAAACTTTTCCCATATTTCTAGAATATGCATTGTTAGGTATTAATTGTGCATGAGTACTCAGTTGAAAACCAATCTTGCAGACTTTGAGTAAGCAATAGTGGCAGAGAATCTCATTTTCCCTCAGTGAGTTGGGATTGGAGGTAAAGAAATCTAGACAGTGGCTTCTATTCCCCCAGTTATAGTAGGGACTGTCTAAGAAGTACAGTATTGTGAGGCACTAAATTCTTTTGAGAGTCAGGGGAGCAACCATCATTCCATATCGTTTTGTCTGTAAAACCGACTGTATGTAAGATACCTACCTGCATAGATGTTTTATGTTAGCCAGAGTGCATAGTGCTGAACCATCGTCTCTCATGACTTGCAGATAATATGGGAGATGTACTGGATATTCCTTAAAATTCATTTTGCCTCCTAAGTCTCTAAGATGATTTCAGATTTGGGGTGCCATAAATTCTCATGTCTGGTGGATCCCAGTCCTATTGAGGGGAAGAACAGAAGAGCAGGGCAGATCTTAAACTTGCATGTCAGTCAAGGACACTGATAGAAGCACATAGGTCTGGTTGTGGACTTGCCTCTTAATCTTCTTTTCCACTGCTATCATCAGTACACTTCCTGTCTTCTTTGCAAACTTTTGGTAAATTAATGGGCGGAGCTTAAGTCTATTGGAAGTGAGGGTAAACCACTGTCTTTTTTATCACAGTCTTCATATATTGCCAAGTACTTTATTTTTTACATTATTTATTTGGTCTTGAGCAGTTCTGTAGAAGGCAACACATTTTTTAGGTGAGAAAACTGAAGTACCAAGAGTTTGAATGGCTTGCTGAAAGTTTTACAGTGGGTATATTTCACAGCTAGGCCCGAAACAGATTGTTGTAGACTACTTGTCTAGGGTTCTTTCTACCAGGTCAGTGGCAAAAGGGTGATCAAGTCTGAGAACGGTAAATAAAGTGGGAATTTGAACATATGCTTCGAGGGAAATATTAGGTGCATTTCCCTAATTTTGAGTTGATTGTGGTGAGTGGTAAGGTGACTCTGTCATAGTCATAGTCATATAGGCCTAAGTGTGTGATTGTACACAACCACAGATATTTTAAAAATATTTAAAATGTTAGAAACAAAAATAAATAAATTGATAGAAGCAATTTACATTGCTTTAAGTAAGTGATTGAAAGAGACAACTGGTTAAGTTGACAGATATGGGAAATACCAATTACAACTTAACATGGAGTATTTCCTAAAGCTATGGATGAATTTTTAATGAATAAGTAGCTTGATAAATGTTATACTTTTACCACTTCAAATAATTTATCTTTTATGGAAGAATGCATTCCATTGGGTGAATATTACTACATTTTCCTCTTTTCTGGATATGTTTTAAGAGCTCTCCATTTTCTTGTTGTGTCAATGTGTATTGTATGGGTGTGTCTCTGTGTCTCCTTGTGAAGTGACTGAATTCTTTAGGGTTGATGGCAGTGGTAGTGGTGACGGGGACATGGAATTCTTCCTTCCAGCTATTCACAAGCATGGTAAGCAGCTGATCCAAGGCCCTTTACTATTCTTCATTTTATTTTAACTTCTCTTTTTAGAGATAACAATACTGACCAATTATTTACATATACTATGTGCAGGTTCTTTACATATTTTATCTCAGTATCCATAGCAGCAACTTTATAAATTAGTATTTGCTCCATGTCACAGTTACCCAACTAGGAAGTGATCAAGCTAGAATCAAGTCCTTATCTACCTCCAAAGCCCAGACTTGCCTCTGTATGAACCCAATACAGTGTCCTGATTCTAACTGTAATAGAAGTTTTGCTATCATTCATAAAGTGATTTTTGAAAAATATTTTACATAGTTTTGAATACCTAAAAAGAGAGAAATAGTACATTTATACTTTCCTGTTAAATGTATCATGCTTATTTTATTTACAAAAAGAGCCTGCAGTCTTTATATGTAGCATTTTTTTTTATTTTTTATTTTTTATTTTTTTCAGCATAACAATATTCATTATTTTTTCACCACACCCAGTGCTCCATGCAATCCGTGCCCTCTCTAATACCCATCACCTGGTACCCTGACCTCCCACCCCCTCGCCACTTCAAACCCCTCAGATTGTTTTTCAGAGTCCACAGTAGACTCTCATGGTTCACCTCCCCTTCCAATTTCCCCCAACTCCCTTCTCCTCTCTAACTCCCCATGTCCTCCATGCTATTTGTTATGCTCCACAAATAAGTGAAACCATATGATAGTTGACTCTCTCTGCTTGACTTATTTCACTCAGCATAATCAAAACAGTTGGGAAAAAAGAAGTTAAAAAGGCAATAAATAGGGAGAATAAGTTGCCAGTCATGGGTGGGATTACTGAAAAGAGATTTCAAGTAGATTCCTATGCAAACATGATTCAGCTTTTTACCTCAGATACTTTTTTTTGTATCAAGAGAAAATTATTTCTCAAGGGAGAATTTTTCTAATCCTCAGATATTCCTTTATCACAATTTCAGGTTTTATGTTTTAAGTTTAGAACTCATGTTCCTACCTCTCTCATTTCTAAGTTCCACCAATGCCTCTTGTAACTACTATATTTAATTACTCTGTTACTTCTGGAATTGCTCATTTTCTTGTCTGCATATACTAATGCAACATAAAAGTTGGACATAATTCTTAGGAAAAAATGCAATGCTTCTGTAAAATTGGAACCTTTTTAGTTATAAGATTGGCGTGTTTGGGGCCAGGAGAGGTAGATCTATAATATCATAATGGGATGAAAAAATAGGCCTAGAACTAATGCACATTAAAAACCAAGAATCTTTTCAGTTAGATAGTTAAAAATCATAGGGAAACTGTTTCATAAAGGTAAGAGGCATTTCGGCTCATGTTCTTCTGAGGTCAGCAAGGATCGTGGGAGACTTTCCTCATATACTGTGTGTGGAAGAATGTTCTCTTTCATAGGACAGAAAAAGAAAACAAGTTTTCCTTATTCATCTCCAAGTGCTTATACAGCACTTGTATATCACATTGGTGCCAAAATAGAGAAAGGTCATAAAAGCATGAATATGTGTGGCAACCATTTGTGTCTGCCTTTCTTTCTAAAACAAATTAGAACGTTGTCAATGAATGGTACAACTCTTTTCAAAAAGTTGTTCCTTGGCTTTCCTTTGGTTTGTAAATTACTTATTAACATTTTCTTGCTATTTGTTGGAACTTACCCATGCAGCCAGTCTAGGAGTGGCCTCACAAATTCTGGTGACAATTGCTGCTTCTGACCATGCTCATGGTATATTTGAATTTAGCCCTGAGTCACTCTTTGTCAGCGGAACTGAACCAGAAGATGGGTATAGCACTGTTACATTAAATGTGAGTACAGTTTTCCCTCCACTCTTAGACACTTTCTGTTCTTTTAAAACTGTTTTATTGTATTATGAAAGTGTCCTTTATATTATTTATTTATTTATTTATTTTTTCCTTTTTGGGTAGAGGGGAACAAGCCTAGTGGTACACACAATACAAACTGATAATTGAATAATGATTTAACATTTGTCTTTGTATGTAGTTTTGCATATAAGTTTGTCTTATGATTTTGAGGAATCCTGACTCTTTAAGGAATATAGTAGAGCCCTCCAAATATTATTTTTTATAGATCTTGTATTAATTCACTTAGGCTATGGAAACAAATGTCTCCTAAAGCTCAGGGGCTTAGTATAACAAAGATTTGTTCTTCCACTCATGGTATATCTCCAGATGAACTCGGCCATCACCAGTTATTAAGGGATCAAGGATCCCAGAAGCAACATCCTGGCAGGTGCTTCTGTCTTCATGGAGGGGAAAATGTGGTTGGAGAATTGCATACTGGCCCTTATGATTTCTTTCTGGAAGTGATTTGTAACCTTTCCACTTAGGCTTTTTGGTCAAAGCAAATCACATTGGCCATGCCTAATGATAATAGGTAGAAAAATGCAATCCTATCTCACCTCTCTCCCAAAAGGAAAGAAAGTCCAAAACATTTGTAAATAGCAATAATAATGATAACCCTGTATGTAGGGTGTGTGTGTGTGTGTGTGTGTGTGTGTGTGTTGTGTGTGTGTGTGTGTGTGTGTGTGTGTGTGTGTGTACTTTCTTCACTGCTTTGTTCCAGTTAGGAATTAAGCTGATTCAATTGTTAAACAATTGGGAGGAGCTTTAAGCTTGCTCAGTTTCCTCAGATTGTATATAAATAATGAAGAAAGATCACTCAATGGCAGATCTTCAGTAATTGTTGTGGAGTAAATTTGAACAACTTTAGAAAGGATAACTAATTATTCAAAAAAAGAAAAAAATTAAGGGAAAAGATCCAGTTTTATAAAATTCTTGTCTTGAATGTTATTTTGAGTTAACATTCATAATTAAAGCTATTTATTTTTCTTAATATATTATTGGCAGAAGTATTTCTTGCTTCTTAAGTATATTTTATCCAACTTTGGGAGAAATATGTTTTTTGGTGAGTTTTTCATCTTACATTGAAGATAAAAGGAAATATAATTTGTTTTCAAAAATGAGTTTTATGGCTAACTTTTCAGAAAATATCACTCATTTCTTCCTTACAATGAAGTATATTTTTGTAGTAAAAGCAAAAATTTTCATGAGTATGCTTAAACAAAAGAAATTATTAATTACATTTGCTTCATTACTAAAATATAATTGTAGAAATGATATAGCTATAGTTTAGTTAGAAAGTAAAGATGTTCAATCAATGTGTAGCTTTATGCAACAATCACTTTTTAAGTACTGTGAGGGTCTTCAGAGACTGGTGGTTGTTGGTCCCTGCCATCAAGAATCTAAAATTCTTGAGAAAAACTTGTAGAAGATAAGATGAAAATTTAATATCCTGCTATCATTCTATATTTACAAACCTCTAAATCAATGGTTTTAATCCCTCTCTTAATACATTTCCTATTAAATATTTTATAGATAATGAGAAGCCGTGGAGCTCTGTCTCAAGTGACTTTGCTCTGGAGCATGGGCTCCGATCCTGATGGTGATCTGGCCTTCACCTCTGGCAATGTCACATTTGAGACTGGGCAGAAGAGTGCCAACATCACAGTGGAAATACTTCCAGATGAAGATCCAGAACTGGATAAGGTCTTCTCTGTGTCAATCCTCAGTGTCTCCAGTGGCTCCTTGGGAGTTCATACTAATGCCACATTAATAGTTTTGGCTAGCGATGATCCTTGTGGGGTCTTCATCTTTTCTGAGACAAACAGACCTATCAGAGTTGAGGAAGCAACCCAGAATATCACACTGTCAGTGATAAGATTAAAAGGCCTCATGGGAAAAGTTCTAGTCACATATGCAACACTGGATGATATGCAAAAACCGCCCTATTTTCCACCTAATATAGCCAGAGCAACTCAAGGAAGAGACTATATACCAGCTTCTGGATTTGTTCTTTTTGGAGCCAATCAGAGTGAGGCAACCATAACTATTTCAATTTTGGACGATGATGAACCGGAAAGATCGGAGTCAGTATTTATTGAGCTACTCAACTCTACTTTAATAGAGAAAGTACAGAATCGCCCAAGTAAGTAACCATTAGTGTGTTTTTATTATTATGGGAAGTAAGAATCCTAAAAAAAATAAGTTAAGAATTGGGTATAGTAGAAAATCCTATAAAAATAGTAAGCTCTAACTTTGAAAGCATCACTTTACACACGTTTAACTATATGACAAATGGAAGTGCGACACTTGAAAATCCAAAATTATGTTTTGAAAGTCCCTTATGTCCCCAAACTGAATTGTTAAAAGCTCTGGTGTAATCCAGTGCAACTGACTTCTAGTGCTATTGTATAAGTACTATGTATTAGTACTAGTATTATGTATTGTGGCTTCCAAATCATTCTAAAGTCAATCTGGGTATTCCAGCGATAGTTCTCTTGGCAAGATCCCGAGCCTCCTTCACCTCGGTCCACTCTGGATGATTCCCTGACCCAATCCACTCTGGATGATTTCCTGACCCATAGAGCTTTGGCCATGAGCACGTGGGTCCAGCAAGTGTGTAAGGGAAGGGGGACAGGCGTGTGTAGCTGTAAGAAATCCCGTAAATTTATTGGTCACTGGGAGTTGAGAAGAAGGCACTGGTTGGGGACAAGAATGAGGAGTGACCAATCAGCCAATCTGGCAACCTCTTTTGAAAAGTAGCAGTCACTCTGGAATTTGGCTTAGGGGCTTTATAGAGAGAGCAGGGTGGCTCCTGGTAGAGAGCATGCTTTGTACTTTTAGAACTGAGAGCAGTCATTGTGTTAAAGCTTGTTGATTAGTCACATTTCCCTAAGAGGACAAATAAAGAGAAGAACCTAGATTTCCTGGAATAAGGGAACAAGTAAAGGAAGAAAGATGAATGACATTAATTTGATATCAATTTAACATCAGTTTTAGAGTAATATTATAACAAATAAAACCTTCTTAAGGAAACTGGAATTGCATATTCCAAAAATAAGATTCTAAGTGCTGCATGTTGACTGTGTTTTGCCATATAGACTAAAGTGTCTCATAAATAAATTTCTTCACCTTACCATAATACCTGGATAGATACACTATATAGTAAACAGTATTCTTATCCACAACGTTAAGTAAGTAATTGTAGTTCAAGATTATAGAAGGAAATTTAAAGGACAACTGCTAATATTAAGTTCAGATTACAGTCAAGGTTAAAATTCTCACACAATATGCATCCTTTTTTTTTTTTTCTTAAGATTTAGGATCAATTCTAAGAGCAAATGAATTGTAATAAAATCCAGCAATTAGTCTTACTGAGTAAGAATTATAAAATAAAGCCTAGTTTTCAAGGAACTCAGTTTATTGAGTGAGATAGAAATAAAGCCAGATGAGAGTATCCACATACAGCAGTGACTAGGAGCTGTGGGTGTTGGTGTAAGATAACTTACATTTCAATATATAGTAATAAATTATTGAACATAATCTTTTTCTGCCCCAGTTTCTTTATCTATTATACAGAAATATAATGGGGCTTAAATATAATCATATATGTGAAAATTAATGCAATATCTGGCACATGATAAGCATTCAGTAAATACGAACAATTGTTGTTAATAACATGGTGTATGCAGAATATCAATGTGCTATGGGATAGGAGAGAAAATTGACATGTATTTTATGCTTATTATGTTCCTGGAACCATGCAGCATACTTGGGGCAGTTCACAATAGACATAAGATATGATGTGAAATAATTAAAGAACAATTAAATGCAAATCTGTGTGATAGTGATTACGTTTTTTAATAAGCTAAATCAGTGTAGGACGTGATAAGGTCTCTGTTACTGTACTCCAAGTATAATCATTAACTTTGAAGAAAGCAGTACGGGAAGACTGGAGATCAGCACCTGGGTAAGAGCATAGCACAGAATGTACTATTTGGATAATTGAAGGTTTTTTACCTGGTTTGATAAAGAATTGTATGTAGAGACCAAGAGATTAGACAAACTCTCACAGGGTGCTTCTTGAGATGTCTGTCAGGTAGTAGCATGATATATTGTGACTTCCTCACCGTCTTTGTGTCTCTGATTATTTGGTAAAAGGTGGACAGTGTTACCTGTCCCATAGAGATGGAGTAGGGATTAAATGACTTGCTACAAGAAAAGTGCTTAAAATAATGCCTGGCAAATTCTTTTCTAATCTAGTTGAATTTAAATTTATTATATTGATATAGAGTTTTTTAATTTTAACCATGATTTAATTTAACATAGTGTGTGGGTCTCCATCATTGAAATTAAATGGTGTTACTGCTTTTAGATTAAATTGTCCAAAAATGTTTGATTTTATCACATGTTTCCAAATACAACAGTTGTTAAAGATATTCTGAATATCAACTCAAAATTGTTTACTGCTCATAAGAATTTGTTGATGCTTCATTTATGTTAAAATGTCACTTTTTATGTTGTTTTCGCAAGGGTGCTGGTGGAATTGAACCTAGAAAATAATTTAGGGAGAGTTTGTGGAAAGTCCTAAATGCCTTCAAAACAAATTTTGCTGTCTCTAAAATTGGTGGAAAGTGAGAAGAGAACCTTGAAAGTATTGAGCACACTTTTTACTGTATCAGCACTGGGGATGGAGTGCCTGGGTGGCTCAGTTGGTTAAGTGAATCTGCTTTGGGGTAGCTTTGAGGCTGTTAATGAAGATGGGAAAAAGGAATGGGTTTGTCAGCAAGGACAGGGTAACAGAGAGGGAGTAACTTAGTAACAGTATGATGATTTGCAGCTGGTATTTGAGGACACAAAGCTTAATGACTTTCCTACTCAATTTTGTAAGTGAAATGTTTTTAAAAAAATTTTATGTCATCCTAGCAACTAATTAGAGGAGTATTAGAAGAGCCTCTTGACAAATTTCCAATACTTATTAAAATATTCCTGTAGGGTAACTATTCCTGTGCTAAAGAGTCTATAATAAAAACTTCTCTAGAATGTAAAGCTACAAGAGAGTAGGGACTTTCTGTTTGTTTTGTTTCCTCCATATCTAGATTAGTGCTGGTCCGTAGTAGTCGGTACATGTTTTTTTGATAGAGACAGTAGAAAGAAGCACCGAATGAGGATCCCCCCCCTTTTTTATTTAAAATAAAGATATTTATTTACTTATTTGACAGACAGAGGTTACAAGTAGGCAGAGAGGCAGGCAGAGAGAGGAGGAAGCAGGCTTCCTGCAGAGCAGAGAGCCCGATGTGGGCTCAATCCCAGGACCCTGAGATCAGGACCTGAGCCGAAGGCAGAGGCTTTAACCCACTGAGCCATCCAGGCGCCCCTAAGGATCTCATTTGGCTGACAGAATCTTGCTGAGGTTTCCCGATGACTTGTGGCAGGTTGGTAGAATTTTGATACATTAGCTTTCCTTGTCTTTCAGTTCCAAATTCTCCACGCCTTGGGCCCAAGGTAGAAACTATTGCTCATCTAATCATCGTTGCCAATGATGATGCATTTGGAACGCTTCAGCTCTCAGCACCCGTTGTTCGAGTGGCAGAAAATCATGTCGGACCCATTATCAATGTGACTAGAGCAGGAGGAGCCTTCGCAGATGTTTCTGTGAAGTTTAAAGCCGTGCCAATCACTGCAGTTGCAGGTGAGAGAAGACCTCCAAGGGGCAGTGAAGTGTTTTGGAGGGAAATTATATCCTTAATTAACAAAAGCCGCTTACAGATGTAGTTAGAAAAATCAACCAGAAAGCAGTAATTTTCTTGCATCTTTTAAAAGGCAAAAGTGTAGAGCTTTGATCATGTATTTAGGACACGATTTTGCAGAATTTTTTTGAAAAATGTCCGCAAAACTGTATATGAATTTTAAAGGTAAAATGACCCAAATGTGCACAAACCATTGAAAAGTAAACTGGGGGAAGAATTGTTAGGCTTTCTCTGTGTGTACTTTTTAGTCATTTGAAAGGGATTCATGTGGAAATGATCCGAGGAATGCCGGATAAAATGTGCAGCTGCATGGTTGCCCTGCTTGGCAACACTCTTGCCTCTCAACCCATTTATCTTGCTTGTTTATTTATTTATGAAGAATGTGGAAGAGGCAATGGCTAGCATTAACTATTCTATGTAAGCAAAATGATTTCACTGCCAAATTGCAAACATTTGGAGACTGCCTTTTTATTGGTGCTGTCACAGCATCTAGAGGGAGATCTGCCTGAGAGCTATTCAGTTAGAATCTTTCTGTCATGCGCTTGAAGACACATGAATGTGAACGGATAGGATAACACGTTTGATATTTTTAAATAAATGATATTTGCTTGAAAAGATAATAAACAAGGCTCGCCTAGTCCCTAAGTACGTGTGTTGCGGGCACGCAGGCAGGGTGCGTAGCCTAGAGGAATGAATGCCTGACTGTAGGGGGCCCTACACAGGGCTCAAGAGTGGGAATGAATCAGTGTTCTCGGAGATTAGCCTTACGCTTCATAAGGAGGCGCTCTCCATTCCCTTCCCACTGTTTGACCAGAAACAAAGCTACCGCCAACATGAGTAGTATGTGGTAACAGCTTTTAATCCAGTTTTTTTTTGTTTTTGTTTTTGTTTTAAATGAAAGCCCATAGTTTCCAGCAATAACATTGATGAGTTAGACATGTCTATAACTGTACCGCAGTGGAACATATCTTTCTAGTGAGGTCAGAATTTCAGTTTTGTTCTTTGGTTTAAAAGATTGTGCACATTTTCTTTCTCTTTTGTAGATGAGGGGTTATCTTGTTGTAATGGATGACTCTCTATATTTTTGTCTATGTCCATATCTATATCATAGCTATATCATCTATGTCTGCATATGACAAAAAGAAGAAATTATGCATACATCTTTCTAAAAATGAAAGGATAAACTTGAACACCCTTCGGAGGTCTTTTTCATTATTTTATGATCTCAAACCTGTTTTTTCTGGCAAGAGAGAAAAAATCATTTTGTTTAGAATATATGTAGTCAATATCCTCAAAAAAGCTTTTCAAGTATATCTGTAGAATTTGGTAGGTCCTAGAATTTTACTAGTATATGGCATGTTTATTATCATATTTGGGACTAAGTCTTAACATTTTGCTTTTTATCTTCATAGGTGAAGATTATAGCATAGCTTCATCAGATGTGGTCTTGCTAGAAGGAGAAACCAGTAAAGCTGTGCCAATATATATCATTAATGACATCTACCCTGAACTGGAAGAATCTTTTCTTGTGCAGTTGCTGAATGAAACAACAGGAGGAGCCAAACTAGGGGTATTAACAGAGGCAATCATTATTATTGAGGCCTCTGATGACCCCTATGGATTATTTGGTAACCAAACTAGTTTGTGTCTTTTCTGTAACTTGTCACTATAGACCATATATTTCTTCATTTTTAGGGACTTAGAATCAATTTGATCATGTTTCCCTTTTTTTACTGGCTGATACCAATATGTAGGATATCCGTGCACCCTCCTAGCAGTGGTTAGTGATTAATAAAAAAAGAAATCAGCATCTTAGCATAAATACAGAAGGGAAAAACTTTTAGGCTTGTAAGTCAGATCTGGCTTCTAGATGTGTTTTGTGGAGCTTAGACAATTCTTTCAAAAATTAATTTACGTAAATTTACACAAAAATCTAGATTTTTCGCCTTCTCAATTAGCAGGAAATCTGGCAACATTGAGCCTCCCTTCCTGCATAGCATCAGTTGTGGGAACAAAATAGCAGCTGCCTCTTTGGACCAGGCTTGCACTGTGCAGTTAGCCACAAAACTCACTAGACCCACTACCCTCATGACTGGTACAGGCCTGACTGTTGTGGGATTCTTAATGATTTCTGCTTCTGTCATAATGAATAATAATGTGGAGATTTTGTCAGACCTGACCAATTAGTATCACAGCATGTTAGTCTGATTTGGGGGATTTAGCTATTTATATTCAGGCTGTGTAGGGGGAAAAAAAATCAGCTATTGGATGATAAGAATTCTGTGTTGCCTCAGTTTCACTTTGTATTTGAAATTAACTCTGTTCTGCCCATTAGGTTTTCAGATTACTAAACTTATTGTAGAGGAACCTGAGTTTAACTCAGTGAAGGTAAACCTGCCAATAATTCGAAATTCTGGGACACTCGGGAATGTTACTGTTCAGTGGGTCGCCACCATTAATGGACAGCTTGCTACTGGTGACCTGCGAGTTGTCTCAGGTAATGTGACCTTTGCCCCTGGGGAAACCATTCAAACCTTGTTGTTAGAGGTCCTGGCTGACGACGTTCCGGAGATTGAAGAGGTGAGAGGAATGGCTAGTATAGAATGACACTGTAAATCATACCTTGTCTTATAGTGACTAGAACAGATGGCTGTTGTTGTGTATTTATAGAAAATGTCAAGTTAATTATTTCTGCAAGAATTTTCAAAATATGGTAGTGTAAAAGTGATTTTTATAGATAAAAACTAGAATATTCTAGGAAAAGGTCTGGTATGTATCACAGTTCACTAGTGTAGATTTTTTTGTATAGTTACACTGTATTTTTCCACATTTTTATTAAATGATTAAATATATATCTTTATATATTTAACATAATATAATATAAATACAAATAACATACATTTTTCCATATAAACTCTTAATTTGTATCTAGACTCCCTCTTAGCTTGAGTGTGAGCCAGTCGATCTTAATTAAATTTAGATTTTGATTTTCTACTTATTCACTTATTTGTTCTTCAATAATTTAAAAATTTACTATATGACAAATACCATTCTAGACATATCTGCCTGATACTTATTTTTCATGGTGAAGAAGCTAGGTGGCAAATAAAAATAGAGTCTCAGTGAAAAAGTTGATTCATTACTAACATATATTAACTGAAGATAATTTTACATTATGAAATTCAAATATTATGAAATCCTAGGTGTCATTAAATTACTTTTAATAGCATTTATTCTTTAATAATATCAGATTTCATAGAAGGGAAGTCCATAATATTTCATTTGAATGCTAATTGTGTTTTTCAGTTCTAAAATATTAGGTATTAGTTAATACATATAAAACATTTCTCTTTCCTTCTCTCAAATTTTTGGTAGCATTATGATAGGACATCTTTAAATTTTGTCAGAGGATTTCCATTTAAGATAATGTGGGAAATAAGGCATAGATTAGCTACTTAAGAAACATACATGCAATATTTTACCTAAATAAAAAGCTGTATAGAACAGACATACAATGTTTTATTGAAATGGTAACTATAATAAGGATCTTAAAGTTGATTTGCAAGATTATATACCTGAATATTAAGGAATTTAAATGGCCTGTTATGTATAATTGTGCTTTATTATTAAAAGTCAGTAATGTATTATTCTGTTACATGTTGGATTTGTAAATGTATTGGGGGAGTTTCATTGAGTCCATTCATATTACATTATATTTTATCCTTGTCCTTGTATGGATAATATGTCTGATTATCCCCCACCTGCATCATTGTTATTTTAATTTCAGAACTAGGATTCTGTTAAGGAAATTTTCACTGTATTTTTAGGTTATCCAAGTGCAACTAACTGATGCCTCTGGTGGAGGTACTATTGGGTTAGATCGAGTGGCAAATATTATTATTCCTGCCAATGATAATCCTTACGGTACAGTAGCCTTTGTTCAGTCGGTTTATCGCGTTCAAGAACCTCTGGAGCGAAGTTCCTGTGCTAACATAACTGTTAGGCGAAGGTATATGGAACAATGGCTTACATCTATGGGGGAATGGAGGTTGTGGGTGGTGGGAAACGACTTCTTGTGCAATTAAATAATTCCGGTTTGGTGGTTGTTACATAATGTTAATTATTTTATAGGTTTGGTAATTTGTTAATTGAATTATGACTATGTGTATGAAGAGCCCAGTATATTTATCATACTTATTATTAGTGAAATAGATAATAGACTATAGATCACTGGGCTTTCTAGCCACAGAAAGTTATTGCTTTAATCTAGGATTTGTATGAATTAGAACTTAAATACAACTAGCTTCCAAATTAAAGAATATTTAAATGCTGTATGAAGTGGGTGGTTTTCAGGTTGTTTTTTCTCCATGTGTGTGTGAGGCAGTATAAAGTTCACTGAACTCCTTCAGAAATAGAAAATAAGGGGTCTTGGGAATTTGTGGCAAGTACTTACATTTTCTTAATATGCATTCCTGCTATTACCATTATTACCTTGTTTAAGTGAAATCTGGTAATGAGAATTCATTTTCTAATTCTGTTTGATAATTCTGAAATGGATATGATTTGCATATCATGCAGGATATCTTTACAGCTTGGTTAAAAATAACTATTGCTTAATTGAAAACTAGCATGATTCCCTTATATGAGAAAATAAAATGTTGAAAGACAAATATAATTAAGAAACATGGATGTGTTTGTACTATTACTTTCTATATTTAAAAAAAAAAGTGAGAAACGAAGTCAGTATTTTCCTTTTCTATGTAATCCACAGATTGCTTTGAGTGCTTAACCTGTCTTTTAATTGTCGCTCCACTTTTTAGCGGAGGGCACTTTGGTCGGCTGTTGTTGTTCTACAGTACTTCTGATATTGATGTAGTAGCTCTTGCAGTCGAGGAAGGTCAAGATTTACTGTCCTACTATGAATCGCCAATTCAAGGGGTACCTGACCCGCTGTGGAGAACTTGGGTGAATGTCTCTGCCATGAAGGAACCCCGGTATACCTGTGCCACATTGTGTCTCAAAGAACACGCATGCTCAGCGTTCTCTTTCTTCAGTGCTTCTGAGGGCCCTCAGTGTTTCTGGATGACATCTTGGATCAATCCAGTGGTTAACAATTCGGACTCCTGGACCTACAGGAAAAACATGACCAGGGTAGCATCTCTGTTTAGCGGTCAGGCTGTGGCTGGGAGTGACTATGAGCCTGTGACAAAGCAGTGGGCCCTAATGCTGGAGGGTGATGAATATGCAAATCTCACGGTTTCTATTCTTCCCGATGATTTCCCAGAGATGGATGAGAGTTTTCTAATTTCTCTCCTTGAAGTACACCTCATGAACATCACAGCCAGTTTTAAAAACCAACCAACCATAGGACAGCCAAATACTTCTACAGTTGTCATAGCATTAAATGGTGATGCCTTTGGAGTATTTGTGATCTACAGTATTAGTCCCAATACCTCAGAAGATGGCTTATATGTTGAAGTTCAGGAGCAGCCCCAGACCACAGTGGAGCTGATGATTCACAGGACGGGGGGCAGCTTAGGTCAGGTGACAGTTGAATGGCGTGTTGTTGGTGGAACTGCTACTGAAGGTTTAGATTTTATAGGTGCTGGAGATATTCTGACTTTTGCTGAAGGTAAGTGATGGTTCTAGATGGATTTTAGTTTCCCCTGGCAAAGTCATCATAGTTAATTTTTATGATAATGTTCATAAGAATTCTTACTGTTTAGATTCTTGCTAATATATACAAGGGCAGTGTAGTTTAAAAAAGAAGCTAGTTAGCTTGTTAATGGTTGACCCATGATATATGTAGACTGATGAGCATCTTTGTAAGTTTATTAGAAAGATAATGTTTTCAGGGAATGTATGGACTTTATTCCTTTATAGTGCTGGCAGTGCCTATAAGGAAACAGAGGCAACTCTAAGGCAAATTCTAATTTTGAAAGGGAAGTTACCCAAGTTCATACTATTTATACTTTAAAATTATTTTCATTGATGATTTATCCTGATTTGTCTAGTACATGTAAAATTTTCCTAGTTCATACTCATTTTCCTAGCTTCTGATACTTCTGACCCATGAGAATCTTCAGTGAAAATAATTTGTAAGTATAAATAGTATGAACTTTGATGATTTCATTCATATTAAATTAAGCCTAGGGCTAGATTGATTGATAATAATGTTCTTAGGCTTGAAGGGGTAACTACTGTAAATTTTCCTGAATAATATAACTTGGCCCACAGATTAGAATTAGGGTCAGATTCACTGATTCTTTTTCAGGACTGGTTGAATCATCTAATATTTGGAAGTTTGGAAAGTTCATTTGTTTAAAATAATTATCTTCGAGTGGGGGAAAGTTATCTTTATTAAGATTATTGTTTAAATCCCCATTTGGGCAATTAAGGATTCCATATAGTTTTTAGCATAGTGTTTTTCTGATTAAAAAAACATATGCATATAAGAATCTCATGATATCCCCAAAGAAAGAAGGAAATAAGTGTTATTCACAATTCCATGTCTTAGAGCAATTCATTGCATCTTTTCTTGTTCAACTTTTTTGCATATACTGTTTTTAGAAATAGTAATTGAAGGTCATGATCATGATTCATATGTAGTATACTTTTTGAAATATCTAATAAGCATTATGTTTTAGAGTAAATTTTTAAATTAGCATATCACATTTCTATAATGGCTATTTCCTAAATATTATTTTGTTAATGATGGAATATGATATGCTTGGTGGAGCTGGGGTACAGATTGGTATTTGGTAACATTTCTCCTTATTTCAAAGGAAATTTCAAAAAAAATTTAATTAGGATGACTGGAGGTAAAAATTTAAATTTAAAGTTAGATTTTCCAGTAGTTTTAATAATTATAAAAAGTTTCCATATAAATATCATTATACAAATTAGTATTACCTTGAATTGTAACTTAGCACACAAAATGGCCTATATTTAATAGCTAACTTAGATTCTTAGATAATCTATAGTCTCTTGAGGCAGTCTTGATACTGTGAATTGATGAAATCCAGCAAGTTCATGAGAGAACATTCATTCCTAATGCCTTTCTCCTTTTTCTTGCTTTTTCTCATCTCACCCTTTCATCCTCTTTCCAGAAAGTGACAAAGAATTAGGTAGAGGACAATAGGCTGAACTGCAGAAGCCCTGTTGGGTTTAGGGTGTTCACTTCTGCTCCATGTTCTAGTGGGGTCCTAGACCAAATTGAAAAGTAGATTGCTTGAGTAGATTGAATTCCTTTTCTGCCTCCTTCCTTCATTGGCCCATATCCTAGAAATTGGTACTTGATCTGTTCTAGTTATCTGAAGACTCATCTCATTCAGGCTGGTTCTTAGACTCGGAATTTGCCATCCCTTTCCTGTTTGCCATTTTGACCACCATTCCCTAAGTGTTCCTGGTCTTTTAGGGAAGTATTGACTTGATCACCTGAAGACAATTATTCACAGGAATGCCAGAATGAGAATGAGACTCCATTCACCGAGAAAGAAAGAGAGAGAGAGAGAGAGATGTTTTTCAACAGAACATACCTTAGATGCCCTTTCCCTAGCCGTGTCACTGTTCTAGGCTAAAGACCAGGGACAAAACTACGGTTCTTTGGTTCTTTGAAGTAATTCTACCCTTTAAAATTTTCCATAATTCAAAATGTTCTTCTCTACAATCTGTCCATATTAATAAAATTTTAGTGTTTTATATGTAAAAGGATATATAGATTAACATATGTGGTTTGCTTTTAGTTACACTAATATTGCTTATGATATTCATTTACATATTTTTACTTAACTTTTTAAAGTGGAAGTAATTTGGGGTCTTTGTGGAGTCTCTATGTTGACGATTTTGTTACTTTGGTTTTTAGTTCATTAATTTTTTTATAGGTGAAACCAAAAAGACAGCCATCTTAGCCATTTTGGATGATTCTGAGCCAGAGGATGATGAAAGCATCATAGTTAGTTTGGTGTACACTGAAGGAGGAAGTAGAATTTTGCCCAGCTCCGACACTGTTAGAGTGAACATTCTGGCCAATGACAACGTGGCGGGAATTGTTAACTTTCAGACAGCTTCCAGATCTGTCATAGGTCACGAAGGTGGGTTCTTTTTCTTGTTCAGCATATTCATTCTTTCTTCCTTAGAGGTCATTTTTTGCTTATTCTTTTAAAGTTTCCAATTTTTTTTTTATCCTTTCATTATTTTGTAGAGCTGTGTTATGTTAGTATGCCTGAAACTTAGCTGGGAAAGGGGTCTGTAGTGAACTGTTTAACTACTTAGGAACCTTGTAGATTCTAGCTTGCTTCCCCCCACTGATGTGGTTTTAGGAAGTTAGTCACACTTGGGATGCTCAGCTTTCTTATTAGATAAATGACAAGAAATATTGCTTCATAGGTTTCTTAGTGAGGATTATATGAGATAATGAGTATAAAGTGTTTGTCACAGTTCCTAGCAAGCATATATGTACTTAGTGGTAGTTCTTGATATTAAACAGTGAAACACTGGCTCCTTGTTCAAAACAAGTAGTAGTTTGTAATTGGAGAATATTTTATAGTGTGTTGTTATATTTTTATGAATGAAGTGCCAAACTAGAAAAAAATTAGAAAATGTCCATTTTTTTCTTAAAAAATAAAAATTTTCTTGAATCTTAATATTTACATATGTAGGATTTTGCAAATGCAGGCTAATTTTTTGCATTTTAGTAGTATTTTTTGGTCTTTGAATAGACCTGTTCGATATAAAACTTGTGTTTAGTAGCCTGTGTTTCACTATAGTCTGTGTTTAGAAATAAGAATAAATAAGTGTACCTCAGAAAGAGAAGAAACAACAAGGATCCAGATCATGTATTTGGACTTCTATTTTACAGATGAGAAAACTGAGACACAGAGAGATTAGGTGTCTTGACAAGGTCATCCAGCTTGTTAGTTGCTGTGCTTGAAACTAAATATGTTTTAGTGTGCATTACCTTCTACTTCACTGTACTCCCAACTTGTGAGTTTATTTAGCTTACCAATGCAAATGTCTGACCTATTTTCCAACACTCTTTCCTTTTTATCAGTGGTTCAGAATCTCATGTTGTCACAGCAATAGTGAGTAAAAATGACTAACAGGTTGCTCTAAGTCCAATCTAAAGATAGATCAGCAACTTTCAAAAAGTTACTTGTAATATAAGTAAAAAAGTCACTGTAGAAGTTAATGTTAATAATAATGACTGTTTTCCAGACAGAAAACACATCCGTTATTACACTTAATTTGAACAACAGCCCTATAAAGTGGGTGTAATGGTATACATCTCATATTCTCATAAGGAGAGTGAGTTTCTGAGAAATTAAGTTTTTCACAGTGGAGCTTAATTAACTCTAGTGCTGTCTGAATCCAAATCCTATATAATATATAAGGAAATTTATGAAAAGAAATTAATGTTTTGCTTGAACTTAAGCTGCTGCAGAACTCAGCATTTCAAGAACTATTTAATTGGCAAATATTTCAAGTGATTTGAGTTGGAAGAATAATGACTTTGAGTAACAATGTTTGTGTGAGAGAACCCAACTTATGAGACAACCTGACTATATCTCATGTTAGAGGTAGAAATTAGATTTTTAGAGATAATAGTTGAGCTCAGGAAAATTAATAGGATCTTTGTGGATAGAGGAAGAAAAGCAAGGTGTCAAAGATAGACCCCACATCTAGCCTTGTGGAACACAAGACTAAGGTGCTGGGAAATAAAAAAGACCTTTTTGGAGACAGAAGGCTCTCTGCCAGAGAAGGGAGGAAACCAAGATAAGAGTATGTTTTCATCAATAAACAGAAAGAAAGTAATCACTGTGTCTCAGGCTAACACAGGCAGCCCGTGAGATTAGATTCCCAAATGGGCGGGAGGAGACAAGGGTAACTGTAGAGGATTTTAAAGGAGAACTTGGGATAGGAAGCAAGTTTCTAAGAACGTAGAGATATTTGGGCAGTTTTCGAAGTAGGGTCTTCAAGTCAGTGCCCATCTACAGTGTTTGCTACTGATTTGTGGCAAGATAAGTTTAGAGGTTCAAATACGCCTTTCTAGAAACTTCTATAACATTTTCATTTTGCTGATATTCAAAAGCATTGTCTATGGGCTTATGATTTATCTGTCTTTATGGTTTTGGTTTTTGGTTATTTTTTTTTTTGCAAAGGGGAAAAACGATTAGTAATTAAAGTAAATGGCCTACATGTGTTATTGGTAAAAATTGTGCATTATCATATTACTCTATGAGCATGGGTTTGGTACCAGAAATAAAACACTGAACTGCTTTCGTTTCTTTCATGTGTGCTCCCTAGATTTTTTCATATTTTCTCAATAAAAATTGGGGTGAATTTTTACCTTTTCTTATTTTCCTATACCTTTATTCCCAAGTTTTTTTTTCCTAGAGTCTAAATTAATTTTCTTTTATCAAAAACATTATGTTGAACCTCAGTGATTCAGAATTTTGTGTGTGTTTTTTATGTTACCACAAGCTTGCACAGAGAAATGTGTACCAAGCGTATCTGTTTACCAAAGTGGTTTAATGAAAACTTCATGGGGATTCAATGAAAACTGCTAAAGAAACAGGGTAAAAAAAGTCATGCCATGTGATCGTAAGCAATGTTTAACCTGCTTTTGGCCTAGTGTCGGAGTTTGATTTATGAGGTTAGATTTAAAATGTGGACCATGCTGAACTTCTGGCTCTAGAATACATGTTCAGTTCATGGGGAGGAATTGTCTTAGTGTTTAACAATGTGCTGAATTCTGTAGAATTCTATTTCTCTTTTTTGTGCTAAAGAGATTGGACAGATGCCCAGTGGTAAATATTACTTTTTTTCCAATGGAATGGGAAAATTTAAAAAATATGGGACAATAGATTTTTACTGTGATTGAAAACTATGTATAAATGTGTCCTTTATAAATCCGTGTTAGATGTTTCACTTAGTCATCCAACTCAACAGCATCATAATCATCGTGTCATATTCAGTGGATTTAAAATTCTGCCTTTTTACAGAGACAGTTTGAATCTTTTTTAGGCAAAGACTTGAACAAGAAATGCATTTCTTTTTAAAAATAAAGAGGTGCTATATTAGAAACACAACTTTTTTCTTAATTGTTTATATTGATAGTTCATGTTGCACACTATTCATATCCCTGTAATTAGTTTAAATGATTTTCTGTCTATTGCAGAGGGCAGTTAATTCAGATGGCCCATGTGTAGCATGTATACATGTATCTATTATGTATACATGTATCTATTAAAATATATTTCCTGGGTTTAAATTTTCCATTATTATTACAGTGTAGTTGATATTTGTCTCTTTAAATTATTTTTTTATTTTTTTATTAACATAAAATGTATTATTAGCCCACGGGTACAGATCTGTGAATCACCAGGCTTACACACTTCATAGCACTCACCATAGCACAAACCTTCCCCAGTGTCCATAACCCAACTACCCTCTCCCTACCTCCCCCACCTCAGTTTGTTTTGTGAGATTGAGTCTCTTACGGTTTGTCTCCCTCCTGATCCCATCTTGTTTCATTTATTCCTTTCCTACTCCCCAAACCTATATGTCTCTCAACTTTCTCATATCGGGGAGATCACATGATAATTGTCTTTCTCTGATTGACTTATTTCGCTAAGCATAATACCCGATATTTGTCTTTTAGAAAAACTCTTGGTTTGTTTTGGGATCAAATAGACTAAATACTTAGTGTTATTAAGTTACATTTTATGTTTATATTTCTTAATCTGAATTAAGCTAGGCCTAGATGCTATATAATAGATCATCTGTTTTAGAGGTAAAAGCCCAACTTTTAATGGACTCTGAATTTTATATCAATATGGTCTTCCAGGTATGTTGTCAGACTCTTCTCTGGGTAAGGGTCCTATTTAGGCTTTCATCCTGGGCAAATGCTAGAAGACAGTGTAGTATCTAGTAAAATATTTATAAGAAAATTATAACCTACACTTTCTAGGACATTCCTTTTATCCTTTCCTTTATATTTAAAAGACTAAGCACTTGTTTCTCAGTTTTCCTTTTTCTACAACTGTTCTTTGACTCCTCATCCAGGTAGAGGGTAACTTTCTGGTAATTTTTCCAGAAGATATTTTATTTATTTATTTATTTTAAAAGATTTTATTTATTTATTTGACAGAGAGATCACAAGTAGGGAGAGAGGCAGGCAGATGGGGAGGGAGAAGCAGGCTCCAACACGGGGCTCGATCCCAGGACCCTGAGATCATGACCTGAGCCAAAAGCAGAGGCCTAACCTACTGAGCCACTCGGGCGCACCACCCACCCCCCCAGGAGATATTTTAAATGGACCTGGTTCCTGGGAGCCTTAATGAGGAGAGTCACTACCTCCATTTTGATTATTTTTTTAGGAATATTTTCACACTCTTAATATTATTTTTACATTTTCACATTGCAATAGGCTTGGCTTACAAGATTGTATTTAAGGAATACTTTCTTTACCTTTTATTTCTCGGTGTGTAGTGTGTGTGTGTGTGTCCTGCCTCAAATTGTGTTTCTTGCAATACTCTCTTATAGGTTACTTGCATGGTAATTTGTTAAATTTTTAAAGGTGATATTGACTGAGTGGTATTAGATTTTGAGGATTTTACATGTAGTAAGTTTGTAGGAAGATTTTACTTTTTTTCTCTCTTTAATATTTCATTTTTATTTTTATCTTTTAATCTTATATTATTCCCAAATCTTCGTGTACAGTCTTGCAACCATTTATTATTATTATTATTATAGGTTCCCCTTCAACATGGATCTTGACTGACCTATGTTTTGTTTTCTTGCCACATGCGTGCATAATGCATTTTTAGATCTTGATCAAACTTCTGTAATTTTCTTCTTGAAATATTACTAGGCTTTGTGACTTAAAACATTTTGAAAAACCATGACTCCTTAAATCTTTTTTTTAAAGCTTTAAAAAAATTTTTTTCAAAAGATTTTGTTTATTTACTTGACAGAAAGAGAGATAGTGAGAAGAGGGAATAGGAAAAAGCAGGCTTCCTGCTGAGCAGGGAGCCCAGTGTGGGACTGGATCCCAGGACTCTGGGATCATGACCTGAGCTAATGAGCAATGACTGAGCCACACAGGTGACCCTCCTTAAGCCTTCTTATGTGTGTCACCAGACCACACTATAGGTGAAAGTGCTTAATTACTCTAAGGCTTTCTTTGTGTCTCTCAGTAATAAACTCTTTGTTTAATACAAAGCTACTCTGAGAAATTCTGCAAGGTGTACAGTAGAGGAACTCTAAGATTTCATAGTCATGACTGTGTTTGTTCATATGAATTAAACAAGTAACATAAATTTTGGCAATTATGGCTGATTATACAGGCTTTCGGTAACCCTGAGACAATCTGATTCCTAACTAGTGGTCCCTGTATGGTTTAAAAAAAAAAAAACAAAAACAAAAACAAAACCAAGACATAGTCTACTACTGTAATGGTGATTACTTTTTTTTGGTAATGAAACACTTAAAAATGTATACACTGGTGTCTGAGGAAATGTTATTTAAAAGTCTTTCTGATGCTTTGGGTTATGGTTTCCATTCCCAAAATAATTCATTCCACTAAAATTATGGTGCTTACATTTAGTATGAAAATTTTAGTGTGTTGGCACTACTTGGCATCATATAAGACTTTTGAATTGAGCGTATTTTCAGCAAGCTATGTGACCATCAGCAATACTCCTAGGAACTTACTTTCCACTTTCAGCGGTTTAAAAGAAATGATTGTCATGATTTTCTTCAATTTTACAAAGTATTCTTTGAGGATAAAAACCAGGAATGGAAAGTATAAAGTATCTAAAATACCTCATTATCCAGGAAGCAAAACTGTAACTTTGGTGAAGTTACAGAGGCTCATCTACAAATTTGACACCTTTCCTTTGTATTTCTTTTTATAAAACAAAATCATTGATGGTATATGTAAGTTATAATTTAAAGAAATGTGATTTTCAGGTATTTGCAAGCATTTTTATGCATGCATTGTGTAAAATCACATTGCATATCAGTGTAAGGAATTTGTGTCTTTTTGAGAAGTGAAAGAAGAATTTACTTGTGTTATTACTAGTTTTGACCATAAGGACTTTATTATTTTCTTTAATTTACAGAACATTTATGTTCTGATGCATGTTTTGGAGTGTATAAGAGTTTGTGTTTCCCATTCTAGCATGTGTTTTTGGTAAATTTTACATATTGAACTTCCTGAAGTTCTACTAAATGAAAGTATTTAAAAGTTGGATCCCAGTGTTAATAAACAATAAGCATGTATAAAGTTTCTGGAAAGTCTAAAACAGAACAGCCTTGTAATATTCTTGGAAAAGGTGCTATAACAGTTGCATGTTGGGGATTTGGGTTTTGTTGAGTTCAAATGTTGTTTATTTTCCGTGAAATATTTATCAATCTGTACATTTCATTTGCAGGAGAAATCTTGCAATTCCATGTGGTAAGAACACCCCCTGGTCGAGGAAATGTTTCTGTTAACTGGAAAATTGTTGGGCAAAATCTAGAACTCAATTTTGCTAACTCTACCGGACAGCTCTTTTTTCCTGAGGTAATACCACAAAGAAAAAGATTTAACACAAATACATAGAGAAGACAGTGTATTTTGGAGAAAATGGGAAACTCTTAAAACAAGGTTTAACAGAAATTGATGGGAGAGCTTGCTTAGAAACCTAGAGGAAGAACATGACTCAGAAAAGTTAGAAGACTCAAGTAGGTTTGTTTTTTCCTATGTAAATGGCAGATTTTGAAGGAAACAGCAGATGTCAACTCTATTAGAGCCATGCTCTCTTGCTGCTCTCCTGGCCTCCCACTTTTGGTGTCCACTGTGTCATTCCAAACATGATGGGCAGTGCTTGTCCTTCTCTTCCCTTACTCCTCACTGTCTCAAAACTTCACATGCAAGAGGATAGCAAATATAGCTCTAAAAACAAATCTTTTTATGTCCTGCTCACACTATATTTTTGAGGATCCATTTAGAAGCTCTTTCTGATAATTTGCCAGAAGGCAATTGGTAGGAAATAACTTTATAAAAGCATTTCTTGGATGGGAAATCAGCACCAATGAATCATCTTGATCTCCTTCCCACACTAACTCAGTATGAATTCTTGTTTGATAATGCATTCTATATTCTTTATCCTCCTCATTTCCACTCCTTAATATTAACCCATGCCCCATAACTTTCTGCCTTGACTAACTGCACTGGCCTCCTGGTGTCTGTCTTTTCCTACAACATGGCCTTCTTTTTTATGCTCCCATTTTCCCTGTTCACCACTGCCATAGAAATCCCCCCGATGTATTGCTTTGTCTTAAATTTTCAATAGTGCTACATTGCATATTGGATAAGAGCTACATTCACTAGCTCAGCATTCAATATCCTCCACAATTAGCCTCTATCTACTTTATGCCTAGTTTCCCATGAGTCAGTGTTTTTATGTGTTTTATTTTTTAAGCCATAGGATGTTTGTTTAAATGAAAATATATTTGGATGCACAATTTATAAATATAATAAAAGCAGGAGGAATTTTGTGTTCTGTGG
The DNA here is from genome assembly GCF_964662115.1 of Mustela nivalis. Classification (NCBI taxonomy): domain Eukaryota; kingdom Metazoa; phylum Chordata; class Mammalia; order Carnivora; family Mustelidae; genus Mustela; species Mustela nivalis. The sequence continues at coordinate 67,237,307 of NC_139022.1, read as the reverse complement.
CAGTAGAGGGATGAATTCCTATCTGTTTCTTATAGGGGTCATTGAATAAAACAGTGTTTGTGCATTTGTTGGATGACAACATTCCTGAGGAGAAAGAAGTATACCAAGTCATTCTGTATGATGTCAGGACACAAGGTAATTCAAAATTCAATTTAAACTTTTTTCTAGTATATTATTCTTTTTAGGAAAAAATAATTCTTGCCATCTCTATATTTAACAACTAGATGCATACTAATTAAAAATCCTACTTTTTAAAAAAAGTATAACTTTAAATATTGTCTGTCCCATAAAATTGTTAGATCAAAAAAAATCAGCTCCGAATGGCAACACTCAGGAAAAACCTCTAAAAATTTTGCCAAATATTTTTGTATGGAATAATATACATTTCCAAAGGAAGAGTTTTTCTGTAATAAATATATATGAGCAGACCAGTTTGGATTTAGATTGTTTATATAGATGATTCAAATCTAATCACTTTGAGCAAATTATCTGGGTACTTTATTCAGTGTCTACTCAATATTTATAATTCAGAAGACCCATTATAGCAAATAATAAAGATAGTATGTCAAGTGAAGAAATTTTATAATTTACTATCTAGAAAAAGAAAACTCAATTGTAGGTTCTGTTGGTCAACCTGAAGATTTCTGTTAAAGGAGTGAATAAAAAAGAACACTGTATGGGTGTTTCAACGTTTCAGAGAGTGGGGCTGTATGTTAAGTATTTCCTAGCTAATGCCAAATCACTGTTAGATTTCTTGTAATCCCTGGTGTTTTTAGGAGTCCCACCAGCAGGAATTGCTCTGCTTGATGCACAAGGATATGCAGCTGTCCTGACTGTCGAAGCCAGTGATGAACCACATGGAGTTCTAAATTTTGCTCTTACATCAAGATTTGTTTTGCTGCAAGAGGCTAACATAACAATTCAGCTTTTCATCAACAGAGAATTCGGATCTCTAGGTTTGTGTGACTCTAGAGTGAATGCGGTTTCTAGGCAGGTTCTTTTTTAATATTCTGCTTGTATGTGGATGAAAACCATTGCTGAAATAAATCAGAGACAGGGAAAAAACCTTAATATTTGTTAATTCAGAACAGGACTATAGAACTTCTTTATTTTTGAAGTTTATTTATTTCTGTTAGTAATCTCTACACCCAGTGTGGCATTCAAGAGTCCCATGCTCTTCTGACAGAGCCAGCCAGGGACGCATAGCTTCTTTTTTTTTTTTTTTTTTCCTGAAAGATTAAAGTAATTATCTATCACCACAGAAATGCTGTGTAACCATCATAAAATCTCAGCAGTGTATAATAATGGGCTGGCTCTGGGTCTACTACCATATGTAGGGTCTGGCCAAGGGTGGTCCTACTCCAGATGTCTCATTCTTCTCCTGGGATCATTGGAGGCCAAAGAAAGCAAGCAAGAGCATGCCAGTCTCTTGTGGTCTAGGCTCAGAACTAGCACATGATCACTTTAACTTTGTACTAACAGCCAAAAGTAGTCACAGCCACACTCCCAAGTCAAGAGACAGTGCAGTATGCCTTGCCCATAGTTGGACATCACTGGGCCATTACATGATAAAGGCTATGGGATACAGGAGGAAGTAAGAAATTGGGTCCAAGAATACAAGCTACTGCAGGTGTTAGGAAAGTAAAAAGGCTAATGCTATGATGATATTTTAAAAGTGTAAATAATTATAAAACCTTGTATCTTCCAATTCAATTAGGAGCTATTAACGTCACATACAGTACAGTTCCTGGAATGTTGAGTCTAAAGAACCAAACAGAAGGAAACCTAGCTGAGCCAGATGTTGACTTTGTCTCAGTAGTTGGCTTTCTGATTTTAGAAGAAGGAGAAACTACAGCAGCCATCAACATTACTATACTTGAGGTAAAACTGTTTACTTTGCTATTATTATATTTAATCTAAATAACTACAAAGAAAGTAGAAATTGATGGGATATTCTGGTGCCTTTAAATCAGCTTATTTCTTTTTGTGATCTTTTAAAACCACACAGGGGTTTCTGTTCTTGTCTGAATAGGCTGGTCTGCTGTTGTGTATTTTATTACAGAAACATTGAGTGATAAAGAGAATTTCCTTAGGGCAGTCCTCTTTAAGATAGGCATTGGCCTAAGAAATTCCAGGGGAGCATTTTGATTATTCCAAAGGATTTATTGGACCAGCAAATCCATGTAGGTCAGCATTTTAGTTGTTAGGACTGGTTAAATTAGAGATAGTGAGAAACTCACTAGAGGTTGTTGGCATAAAATGTGATTACGGTCAAACTTAAAAGTTATCACTGGTGGCTGAAATTGCATTTTAAATGATTTTTCATATTGTGAAACCTCATGCTGTTTTGGGACTCAGTGTTTCAGCTACTTGAATACATTTCCAAGAGGTGTATGGAAATAGTATGTATGAAGAGGATAGGGGATGGTATGTGTGATGGGTGGGAGGGAAGAGAATACTGCTTTAGAAAACATTCCAATTACTCTGTATTTTTGGGGTTCTATTTTCGAAAAGCTTTTATTTTCTCCAAGGCTTTTTACTTTTACAAAATTTTAAGTAGTGAAAACCATCCACCATCTGAAGTTAGTAACTCTTATTTTTTTTGATTACTGTTGCACAGTGACCTGATACAATAGTAGGAGAACTCTAGAGACATAAGATAAAAGGTAATATTCAGCGTATGGCATAGAACCCCCGATTTGATAAAATAAAACTTTAAACCAAATATATAATCAAATATATAATCTGTTAATATAACTGAATATAAATAAATGGATTTCCTTAGATATGTTAGTTTTTAAAACAGAATATATGTAGCCAACCCTTCTTTTCTTTGCAGAGTCTAGAGTTATGAACACAGGGTTTCCACTTTCCCCTTTCTCCCCCTTAGGTCTTTGTAGCCCTTTCTGTTCCTTGAGTAGCATTAGATTTAGAGACTGCGGCCTATATAAACAAAAATCAGCCAGGCCTGGTTTGAGGGGGCAGTGGTCAGGGTTAGGGGGTTGTTGTATGAGAGTGAGGAACAGTGGGGATGGATGAGGGACCGTCACTTTTACATTCCTGATTCTGGAACTCTTTTTGGTGTATATATTATAGAAGATAGTTTAGAGACTGTTTTCCCATTTTTTCACATGGAAATACATCTCCATTAAATAAAATTAATAAAATGTATATACTGACTTTATACATACACACACACACACATTGATGTTTATGTAAATATTGTTGGGTGATTTGGGTTTTGCTGGTCTTCAAGTTTTGAACACTTGCCTTATTTTCAGTGCTGTTAGGTGCACTAGGGATTAATAGTAATAGTGTATTAAAATTAAATATTACAAATAGCTATTAGGATTTTTTTTTTTTAAGATTTTATTTATTTGAGAGGAAGAGAGACAGAATGTGAGAGAGAGCAAGAGAGTGCATAGTCAGGGGGAAGAGCAGAGGGAGTGGGAGAAGCAGACTTGCTGTCGATAAGGGAGCCCACCACAGGGCTTGATACCAGGACCCTGGGATCACAACTGAGCCTAAGGCAGACCCTCAACCAAATGAGCCACTCAGGTGCCCCTAGCTATCACTTTTTAAGGACTCTTTCTAGGCCAGGCACTGCATACTTATTATTTTTAATCATTATTATAATTCCCAAAGTAGATATTATTTCCCCCATTATAAAGATGGTGGAAATGAGGGCTTTAAGTTGAAGTAACTCACTTAAAATTACAGAATTTGGTGTTAGGTCTCCATGTCTGTGAAGCCCCTATTTTTTTTATGGTATTCTATTCCACAGCTCAGTCTTTGGATAGTAAGATAATTTAAAATCTTTTGCTTCCATTCTATTTAAAATATATTAGATTTATATATTTATGTAGTTGGTTTACATATTATGTTAGTTGAGGAAAAAGTGATATATTAGCAGTTCGATGTAGTTCAACCTAATAACTTATCATGCAACTGGGTATAAGTTTATACTTTTATTATTTTTTTAATGTCAGATGTGTTGAAGTAAAATTAACAAATACTGCATGGTATTACTTATATATAGAATCTAAAAAATATGTAAAACGATAAGATATTTAAAATGTATACTGTGGTGATTTGATACATGCATACCTTGTGAAAGGGATTCCCCCCATCTATTTAACTGACACATTCATCACCTCACAAGTGTATTTTTTGTGTGTGAAAATATTTAAGGTCTAGCCTCCTAGTGATTTTCGATTATATTATACAGTGTTGTCAACTATATAGTCACTGTTTTTTTTTAAAAAGATTTTATTTATTGACAGACAGAGATCACAAGTAAGCAGAGAGGCAGGCAGAGAGAGAGAGGGGGAAGCAGGCTCCCTGCTGGGCAGAGAGCCCGATGCAGGGCTTGATCCCAGGACCCTGAGATCATGGCCCAAACCAAAGGCAGAGGTTTAACCCAATGAGCCACCCAGGTGCCCCTATAGTCACTAAGGTTTACCTGAGACCCTCAGAGACTATTTATCTAATAGCTGAGTTTGTACTCTTTTACCAACCTTTCCTTTTTCCCCTTCCCCCGAGCCCCTGGCCCTGGGAACTAGTTTTCTACTCTCTGTGTCTATGAGTTTAACTTTCTTTCTTTCTTTCTTTTTTAGATTCCACTAATAGTGCAGGATACCATGCAGTATTTGTCATTCTCCATCTGACTTACTTCACTTAGCATAATGCCCTCTAGGTTGATCCATATTGTTGCAAAAGGCAGGATTTCTATCTTCCTTGTGGCTGAATAATATTCTATTGTGTTTATAGATACCACATCTTCATCCGTTCACTCACTAATGGACTCTTAAGTTGTTTCCATATCTTGGCTATTGTGAATATTTTCTACAAATATCTCTTTGATATTCTCTTTGTATCACCTTTGAATATATACTCTGGTGTGGGATTGCCAGATTATATGGTAATTCTATTTTTAATTTTTAAAGGAACCCCTATATTGTTTTGCATAGTGGCTGCACCAGTTTACATTCCTACCAGTCATGCACAAGAGTTCCCTTTTTTCCATATCCTCACCAATACTTATCTCATGTCTTTTGGATAATAACCATTCTAAGAGGTGTGAGGTGATGTCTAATTCTGGTGTGTGTGTGTTTTTTTTTAAGATTTATTTATTTATTTATTTGACAGACAGATCACAAGTAAGCAGAAAGGGAGGCAGATAGAGAGGGGGAAGTAGGCTCCTCGCTGAGCAGAGAGCCTGATGCGGGATTCGATCCCAGGACCCTGAGATCATGACCCAAGCTGAAGGCAGAGGCTTAACCATCTGAACCACCTAGGCGCCCCTCATTCTGGTTTTGATTTGCATTTCAATGATGCTGAGCACCTTTTCATGTAGGTATTGGCTACTGGTGTACATCTTCCTTGGAAAAACGTCTGTTCGGTTCTTTGTACGTTTTTGAAACAGATTATTTGTGGTGCTTTTCTTTTCTTGTTTTGACTGCAGAGTTGTATGAGTTCTTTATGTATTTTGAACATTAACCCTTTATCAGATATGTCATTTGCAAATACTTTATTCCATTCTATTGGTTGCCTTTTCATTCTGTTGATGTTTTCCTTTGCTGTGCAGAAGCTTTTTAGTTTGACGTAGTCCCACTTGTTTATTTTTGCTTTTGTTGCTTTTGCTTTTGGTATCAGATCTCAAAGAAAAGTCATACCTAAGGCATGTTTATTTTTAAAATTTTTAATCTTTATATTCCAGGTTTGCATTTTTATATTTGCTGTATACTATTTAAGCAGAGATATTTATCAGATAATTTAAAAACTGTGAGAGGTCATTACTTGGAGAGCACAACAATAGGAGATTTAATGGATATAATTTTTACAGGATGACATACCAGAGCTAGAAGAATATTTCCTTGTGAATTTAACTTATGTTGACCTTATCATGGCTCCTTTAACTTCATTTCCTCCTAGACTAGGTATGATATTTTTTTGTTCTTGTTTATTCACTTCAAACAAAGTAAAGTTATTCATTTTTTAATCAAAAGTGATAACTGTAATACTTGTTAGTCTCAGCTGTAGAAGAAAATCTGGTGAGCTTTTAAATTTATTTTAACTTGGAGACTATAATCTATGGCAGTTTTGTATATTGGAGATCAGAAACACATTTAAGAATTGTTTATTGTGTGATGTTTTTAAGAACTATTTATAACCAAATTTGTAAACTTCAAGGTAGAATTAGTTCTTAAGAAGGAATTTTTCCTTTTAAAGTTTCATTTGCTGTTTTCATTAGATCTCCAGACTATCAGATGATTTTATTTTCCTTTATATTAAGCAGAACTTTTGTTTGTCATTTTCTCTGCTTCTTTTTTGACCTTTTACCTCTTTCTTTTCATGCTTTAGAAAAGACTCAGTTAATTCATTACAGACTGAAAGGTAAAACTTGAACCTCAGTATGGATTTATGTAGATTAAAAAGATACGTTCTTATTTTAAAACATAAACTCTTGTTTGTGGTTTAGACATTTAATACTGGGGATTTTATGTGAAATTTGTAGGTGTGGTTGCCCAGAAGGTGGTGGCAATGAATAGCACTGTGCTAGCCTGTTTCCCATCCCTTGGTTCGAAGGTGCTCTGTACAGGGCAGAAAACCAGTTGGGGTTAAGGAGGGGAAGCATGGCCAAGAGGAGTGAGCTAAGGAATAGGGGTTTCTCATTCCCTTTTGAGGCTCAGTATGACAACTTTGAAAACAATGGAAGGGAATAACCAGTTTTTGACATATTATTATTATTATTTGAAAAGCTTCAATTCTTTTGCAAAAGAAATATATGACTCCTGGGATAGGCTTTGAAATCAGGCATCTATTACAAGACATTTATGCTAAGAAAGCTAACAGATACTTCATATTTCTTTATACTCTGTATTAGAAGTAATTTGAATTGTTTAACTTTTGTTTAGTGCTCTCTGATGCCCTGTTTCAAATGCTTTATATGTTAGTACCACCATCCCTTTCACTTTAACATTTTATAGATAAGGGAACAGAAGCTTTGAGAAGCTTAGTTACATGCCCGGAGTCGCACTGCTGTGAGATGCTGGAGCTGGGCTTCTGCTTTGTAGCTTCCAGTTTGGTGGGCTCAGATACTGATTTTCTTTTCTTTTTTGTTTTTTTTTTGGGGGGGGGGGCGGGTTCTGTGTGTGTGTGTGTGTGTTTTTTGACAGTGCTGACTTCACTCAGGGAATTACACTCTTCCTAACCTTTCCCCACCTAGGCAGCTGCCATAAGTATCCTAAGATACTCTCCTAAGATAGAGCCTCTAAATTTTAAAGGGAAAGGATAAAAATATTAAAAAACTAAACAGGAACAGGGTTGGTTAGTATTTCAAGACTGAATAATGAATGCTGGTAACATACTCTACTTGGTAGGCAGAGTACAAGATAAGAAGGGAAAAGAGAAATTTATTTCCATCTCAGTCTCTGCCCCCCCCAACTTTTCCCCCATCTTTTCCTCCTGTCTCAACATGTCACTCCTGCATCTCGTTCTTGCACCTGTTTATTTCTCTGCAGCACTCCCTGCCTGTCTCTTCCCATTCCTTTCTCTTTTCTTGATCTTTCTACTCCTTCCAGTGGTCTCTATTTTTCTTTTCTCTTTCTATTAAAATAATAGAAATAAAACCATAATCTCAGGGGCTTATTTTGTACTGTCCTCAGCTCATTAGATTCCTGTAAATCATTGCTCTTGTTAGTAAAAATTTCCTTAACCAAATATCATAAACATATTGTTACTTTCTTAAACATCTTTTGAGTAATGTTGACAATATCTTTATATTAGAAATTATGTGTTCTCTATGCCAAATACTTCTCTTAATCACTTTTACTTAAAAGTATGCTTTTGTGTTTTTTTCAGATTCAGAGGGCTTGACTGCACAGATAATTATTGATGCCAATGATGGCGCTCGAGGCATAATTGAATGGCAACATACCAGGTAAGACCAAGGTAGTGTGAGAGTTCTTTTCTGAGTTTCAGATTCTTTATCTACTGAATAAAAGCTTATAAGGAAAAGATTAATGTATTCTGTTTATTTTAGGTTCGAAGTCCATGAAACTGAAGGAAGTTTAACATTGGTAGCCCAGAGGAGCAAAGGGAATCTTGGCCACGTTTCCTTGTTTATATATGCCCAGAATTTGGAGGCACAGCTGGGGCTGGATTACGTCTTTACCCCAATGGTGAAATCCTTGGGAATTATAGTGATTTGGGTCTTGTATAAATAAATTAATCATAAAGTAATAAGCTATTATATATTCCATCATAAATTAAGTCAGAAGACGTCTACATTGTAGAATAGCTATCTTTACTATTTTAGAAAATATGGAAATTGATTTTTTAGTTCTAAAGGTTATTCTTTATTTTATTTTATTCATTCATTATTATTTTTAATATTTGATACTATTGCATTCCTATCTTATTGCAATACTAGATAGTGGAGAACAGAAGTTACTGTGACAAAGAATTTCTGTCATTATATTTATTTTTTTATTTATTTTTAAATTTGTTATAAACATATAATATATTTTTATCCCCAGGGGTACAGGTCTGTTGCCAGGTTTACACACTTCACAGCACTCACCATAGCACATACCCTCCCCAATGTCCATTACCCCAACCCCCTTCTCCCAACACCCCTCCCCACAGCAACCCTCAGTCTGTTTTGTGAGATTAAGAGTCATTTATGGTTTGTCTCCCTCCCAATCCCATCTTGTTTCATTTATTCTTCTCCTACTCCCTTAACCCCCCATGTTGCATCTCTACTTCCTCATATCAGGGAGACCATATGATAGTTGTCTTTCTCTGATTGACTTATTTCGCTAAGCATGATACCCTCTAGTTCATCCACGTCGTCGCAAATAACAAGGTTTCATTTCTTTTGATGGCTGCATAGTATTCCATTGTATATATATACCACATCTTCTTTATCCATTCATCTGTTGATGAACATCTAGGTTCTTTCCATAGTTTGGCTATTGTAGACATTGCTGCTATAAACATTTGGGTGCACGTGCCCCTTTGGATCACTACGTTTGTATCTTTAGGGTAAATACCCAGTAGTGCAATTGCTGGGTCATAGGGTAGTTCTATTTTTAACATTTTGAGGAACCTCCATGCTGTTTTCCAGAGTGGTTGCACCAGCTTGCATTTCCACCAACAGTGTAGGAGGGTTCCCCTTTCTCCGCATCCTCTCCAGCATCTGTCATTTCCTGACTTGTTGATTCTAGCCATTCTGACTGGTGTGAGGTGATATCTCATTGTGGTTTTGATTTGTATTTCCCTGATGCCAAGTGATGTGGAGCAATTTTTCATGTGTCTGTTGGCCATCTGGATGTCTTCTTTGCAGAAATGTCTGTTCATGTCTTCTGCCCATTTCTTGATTGGATTATTTGTTCTTTGGGTGTTGAGTTTGCTAAATTCTTTATAGATTTTGGACACTAGCCCTTTATCTGATATGTTGTTTGCAGATATCTTCTCCCATTCTGTCAGTTGTCTTTTGGTTTTGTTAACTGTTTCCTTTGCTGTGCAAAAGCTTTTGATCTTGATGAAATCCCAATAGTTCATTTTTGCCCTTGCTTCCCTTGCCTTTGGCGATGTTCCTAGGAAGATGTTGCTGCAGCTGAGGTTGAAGAGGTTGCTGCCTGTGTTCTCCTCAAGGATTTTGATGGATTCCTTTTTCACATTGAGGTCCTTCATCCATTTTGAGTCTATTTTTGTGTGTGGTGTAAGGAAATGTTTCAATTTCATTTTTCTGCATGTGGCTGTCCAATTTTCCCAACACCATTTGTTGAAGAGGCTGTCTTTTTCCCATTGGACATTCTTTCCCGCTTTGTCGAAGATTAGTTGACCATAGATTTGAGGGTCTATTCCTGGGCTCTCTATTCTGTTCCATTGATCTATGTGTCTGTTTTTGTGCCAGTACCATGCTGTCTTGATGATGACAGTTTTGTAATAGAGCTTGAAGTCCGGAATTGTGATGCCACTAACTTTGGCTTTCTTTTTCAGCATTCCTTTGGCTATTTGAGGTCTTTTCTGGTTCCATATAAATCTTAGGATTATTTGTTCCATTTCTTTGAAAAAAATGGATGGTACTTTGATAGGAATTGCATTAAATGTGTAGATTGCTTTAGGTAGCATAGACATTTTCACAATATTTATTCTTCCAATCCAGGAGCATGGAACATTTTTCCATTTCTTTGTGTCTTCCTCAATTTCTTTCATGAGTACTTTATAGTTTTCTTTCTGAGTATAGATTCTTAGCCTCTTTGGTTAGGTTTATTCCTAGGTATCTTATAGCTTTGGGTGCAATTGTAAATGGGATTGACTACTTAATTTCTCTTTCTTCTGTCTTGGTGGTGGTATAGAGAAATGCAACTGATTTCTGTGTATTGATTTTGTATCCTGACACTTTACTGAATTCCTGTACAAGTTCTAGCAGTTTTAGAGTGGGGTCTTTTGATTTTTCCACATATAGTATCATATTATCTGCAAAGAGTGATAGTTTGACTTCTTCTTTGCTGATTTGGATGCCTTTAATTTCCTTTTGCTGTCTGATTGCTGAAGCTAGGACTTCTAGTAGTATGTTGAATAGCAGTGGTGATAATGGACATCCCTGCCGTGTTCCTGACCTTAGCGGAAAAGCTTTCAGTTTTTCTCCATTGATAATGATATTTGCGGTGGGTTTTTCATAGATGGCTTTGATAATATTGAGGTATGTGCCCTCTATCCCTGCACTTTGAAGAGTTTTGATCAGGAAGGGATGCTGTACTTTGTCAAATGCTTTTTCAGCATCTATTGAGAGTATCATATGGTTCTTGTTCTTTCTTTTATTAATGTGTTGTATCACATTGCTTGATTTGTGGATGTTGAACCAACCTTGCCCTGGAATAAATCCCATTTGGTCGTGGTGAATAATCCTTTTCATGTACTGTTGAATCCTATTGGCTAGTATTTTGGTGAGAATTTTCGCATCTGTGTTCATCAAGGATATTGGTCTGTAGTTCTCTTTTTTGATGGGATCCTTGTCTGGTTTTGGGATCAAGGTGATGCTGGCCTCATAAAATGAGTTTGGAAGTTATCCTTCCATTTCTATTTTTTGAAAGAGTTTCAGAAGAATAGGAATCAGTTCTTCTTTAAATGTTTGGTAGAATTCCCCCGGTAAGCCGTCTGGCCCTGGGCTTTTGTTTGTTTGGAGATTTTTGATGATTGTTCCAATCTCCTTACTGGTAATGGGTCTGTTCAGGTTTTCTATTTCTTCTGTCATTATATTTATATCAGAGTGTTTCAGAGAGTTTCTTGTGCTTCTTGAAAATTTTACATCTTTTATTTCTTTGCTTTAATTTACTGAAACACCGTTAATGTTTTAAAGTGCTTTTCGTCACTTGTTGGCTTTTATTCATTAGTCAAATGTTTACTTTATTCTCTTCTCCATGAATCTTACTTTTTAAACTTAATGTTGTCAATTTAAGTAAAAAGAGATAAAAAAAGGGAAAAGTCTTTTACTTTTATTAAAATAGCTTATTTCACATTGCCAACCAGATTGTATTTCTTGCCAAATATTCTATAAAAACTCATCAGTGTCTGTAAATATAACACCGTCTACTTTTATTTTCTTGACCAGATTCTTCATTTTGTTGATGGAGAAAGGTATAAAAATATTGACATTATGATTCTTGATGATGACATTCCAGAAGGGGATGAAACATTTCAGCTGATTTTAACAAATCCTTCACCTGGACTAGAGCTGGGAGAAAAAATAATAGGTATTTGATAATTTCTTATACAGTTCACTCTTATCATGCTGTTTTCTTGATATGGAGGTAGATGTAAAGGGATTAGAATTTTCATGGTTTTCTGTGCTTAGAATAAAAAACGTTTTAAGCTAGACATTTTGGAATTCCTATGTCAGTATAACAGTGCTTCCAGTCTGTTGTGGTGTGTGTGTGTGTGTGTGTGTGTAAAACAAAAAGTGTTGGTGGAAAGAATATTAAATCAGTTTTGCAGCTATTACATGTTTTATTTATTTATTTTTAAAATATTTTATTTATTTATTTGACATACAGAGATCATAAGTAGGCAGAGAGGCAGGCAGAGAGGGAGGGGGAAGCAGACTCCCTGCTGAGCATAGAGCCTGATGCAGGGCTTGATCCCAGGACCCTGAGATCATGACCTGAGCCGAAGGCACAGGCTTAACCCACTGAGCCACCTAAGTGCCCCTACAGGTTTTATTTAATTTGTAAATGTCTTTCATTTGGAATTTTATTTCTGCTCTGTTTCCTATTGAACAGTAGAGGGAATGATAAGGTTTTAATGTTATCTCATTGTTCTAGTATTTCTACATAGCAGTTGAAGTATATTGGTACCTAAGACATTATGGGAGCCATAATTCTTTGGTTGAAACAGTTTGACATGGTTAAGAAAACTCATCTTAATTTACTGCTTGTTAGATATCATACTGACTGCTTGGAGAGGAGTCCTCAAACTCAAGCATTCCCAACGAAGTCCTAATATAATTCTGTCAGGACTATGTAGCTTACATGCCCACCACCATGAGTAGGAGGAAGTCATTTCTTGTTGGTCTCTGTTAAGTTTACTTTATGCTTGTAATTTTCTATTTATAAATATAAAAATAATCCTCAGAACAATAAGTGCTTTGACAGTGGGTTATTTCTTAAACTATGTACCATTAATCAGCCTTCAGACTATTTCCAAACTTTCATCAAGTTTCAAGAAATATTCTTATATGTAAATCTTAGTATATGTTAGTAATCAAGATCATCTGTTGAGTACAGAGCTTATATTTTGAACTCTTACAATAGTTCAATCATTTTTCCTCTTGGTTTTCTAAGAAGACCATCATTTGGTTTAGAAGATGGTGTTAATTCTGACTCTTTCTTCCTATTGCTTTCTTACCTGTTACCTGGCTCATAGTTCCAGGACAATGCTGAATAGTAGCAGGAATGGCAGGCACTGTTGTCTTGTTTCTGCATTAGTAGTGACCCTTTGGATGTTTCAACATTGAGTTACATATTTGTTACTGGCTTCTAAGGTTGAGGAGGAAGCTGCCTATTATTCCAAGATGACTGGCTATTTTTACATCATGAGTAAATGTGATATTTTATTAAATGTTTTTTAAAATTTCCTTTGTTTTTAAGGTGATCTAGAGAAGAGTTGGCCTAGTTTATAGTGAAACATCTACCTCTAACTTATAACCCACTCTGTTTCCATTTATTGCTATAATATTTTTATTTCAACAGCCTTAATTACTATCCTTGCTAATGATGATGGCCCTGGAGTCCTATCATTTAACAACAGTGAGCACTTTTTCCTAAGAGAACCAACAGCTCTCTATGTACAGGAGAGTGTTGCAGTATTATACATTGTTCGGGAACCTGCACAAGGACTGTTTGGAACCGTGACCATTCAGTTCATTGTGACAGAAATAAATTCCTCAATGGAGACTAAAGATCTGACCCCTTCCAAAGGCTACATTGTTTTAGAAGAAGGTGTTCGCGTCAAGGTATAGTATAAGGCTTTAAGGAGAGTCAATAATGTTTATGAAAATTTTTTTCTTAGAGTAGCACCCCAGGTGCTAGGAGGAAAGAAAATGTACTCCCAGCTTAGATGACAGGTAATGATGATTAGATTACTGTGTGAAAATGTTAACAGTGCTGTCTAATCTGCATAGAGTGCTGCTAGAGAAATCCACTCTTGTTAATAGGGTAGTGGAATCTGCAAATAATAAGGAAAAAGTACATAGTGCTGTCATAAATATTACCTTTTTAGTAGCATACTTCATATTATTCATAAAACATCAACTAAAGGAAACTCCAAGCCATTTACTGTTGTCACCAAACCCTAACCCGTCATTCTTTTGACCACATTTTCAGTTAACAAAATGTAATTTCTTACTTTAGCCTCCTTATGTGAGAGGCAAGTATCCTATGTGAATAGGATAGCTTATTGGAGAAGAAATGCTGGATTTAGAGTTAATTATAAATGTGGTTTTACTTATAGAAGTATACCTTCTGAAACTCCTTTTTTTGTATATTAATAATTTTCCATTCCTGCAACCGAATTTTATTTTTTAAAACACAGTTTAGGTAGCTAATTGCATAAGCTTAATCAAGCCTGACATATAAAGTATAATAATTGTAAAGTAATATATTTTAAACAATTTTTTCTAAAAACAGTCTCTACCCAGTAATTAACTTTCTTTGGGATCAGTTTGTAAACACTTCAACATGTTTTTCAATTCATATTTATTTGAATGTCTGATTTTTTCATGTTCTAGGAAATTTGAGCCTCTAAGAATATATACATGTGTGGGTCAGTGACCTTAAAAATAAATATACACCAATGTGATCACCACTCAGATTAGTATATTGAGTGTATCTCTCCCAGAAGTTTCCTTCTTGTCTCTTGCCCTTCCTGGAGGAAACTACTTTCTGGTTTCTGTCATTGAGGACTCATTTTGCTGATTTTGAACTTCATATAAATAAAATCATATAGTATTTACTCTTTTGTGTCTGGCTTGTTTTGGTCAACATAACTTTTGAGATCTATTTGGTTGCGCATATCAGTAGCTGGTTCTTCTTTATTGCTAAGTAGCCCTGCATCAAAGAGCCCACTATCTTTTTATCCATTTTTCTTTCGATAAACTTGTGAGTTGTTTCTAATTTATGCTTACTATGGCTTTAACTGCTTTTTTACAGTGAATCCTATACTAGAATGAGATTAATACAGTTACGTAGCTGGGGCAAGATTAAGAGTTAGCAAAAATCAAGATCTAAATTTGTTTTTTTAATGTTAATGTTGTTTTTAAATGTCATGAAATTTATTTTTAGATGCCCAGTGCCATATATCACGGCATTGAAAATCTTGAAAGTGGTAACTTGAAATAGTTGGGTACCTATTACATATCATGAGGATCAGTATTAAAATAGAAAAGAAGTGATGTTTTCCAAAACATATTATTTTGTTGTCAAAAATGTTTAGCAGATCTGTTTGTATGTATGTTGCAGAAATACTGTAGTCTAAACTGTAGTCTAATAACTTCATCTTTTGATTTCCAGGCCCTACGCATTTCTGCTGTATTGGACACCGAACCAGAGATGGATGAGCATTTTGTCTGTACCTTGTTTAATCCGACTGGAGGTGCTAGACTGGGGGCACATGTTCAAACCCTGATAACGGTTTTGCAAAATCAGGCCCCTCTGGGATTATTCAGTATCTCTGCAGTTGCAAATAGGTACAGTTTATTCATAAGGAAATTGTCACTTCTGAAGCTAGGTAGGAAATATCTTTTGACATAAAGAAAATGGAGAGGGAAATTGATCTCTGACTATTTTAAAGGAGACTTTTAAAATGAGCTCTGGCAGATAGATCTGAGAGGTGTTATGCCCTCTTGTAACAAGGAGCATGAAAAACCTAATCATGTCCTGTACAGCAGTATTATTAGAATTCTTATTTCCTCAGAATTCACACTTTTCAGGTAAAGGCTTGCACAATTTCGTGTCTTCAATAATAGTAAAAAGCAAGAAATAATATAAAAATATTTAGCTGTTTGAACCAAATGAATGACTCTCTAAGCATGTTTAACATGATTGTAGTTTGAAAATTCCTCTGGAAGCGACCACATATTTGGCTTTTTATTTCTTAGAAATACTCCAGTAGATCTAGTTTTAGGTAAGCTAAGAATTTCTGGATTCACCTTTTTTTGCTTTGTGATATGTTTTTAGTATATCTGAGAAGGAACTTAGGAATGACAAAGCTTTATTTATTTTTTATAATATATAGTATGAGGTTACTGGCTGTTTTCTTAAGATCATAGTATCAGATTGTAGTGCTTTTTTAATCCTCATAAATGAATACTTTGAGCTGTAGAATTTAATTTTCCTGCTGTATGAAGTTTGTGGATGGATCTTTCCATGGCTTATGTAAATGTAAAAGTATATTAAATATATGCTAGCAATGTGCTACTTATATTTAATATGTAGAATTATATTCCTTTTCTGTTTTCTGCAATCCATTTTTTTAGAGCCACGTCTATCGACATTGAAGAAGCCAACAGCACTGTATATTTAAACGTGTCACGCACTAATGGCATTGATTTAGCTGTGAGTGTGGAATGGGAGACAATATCTGAAACAGCCTTTGGCATGAGTACGTTCAGTTTCTTGTAAAAACAAAATTCTGTAACCAAGAAAGATTGCATGTATCAGATGTACATGCTCCCCACCCCCATGAATTATATCTTATGGATCTGTTGAAAATGGAGAACAGATACCTAATTGTTTTATTGCAGCCGCATGTATTTATTGAGAGCCTATCATGTGCCAGGCATGATATTGAACTCATGGTGCTTAGAACATAGGAGGAGACAGAAATAAATCAAATAAGTTAAAACCAGGGTGTAGTTTAAAATTGAAATAAATGGGGGCACCTGGGTGGCTCAGTCAGTTAAGCATCTGCCTTTGGCTCAGGTCATGATCACAGGGTCCTAGGATTGAGCCCTGCATCAGGTTCCCTGCTCAATGGGGAGCATGCTTCTCCCTCTCCCTTTGCCTGCTGCTCCCCACTGCTTGTGCTCTCTCTCTCCCTGTCAAATAAATAAATTAATTAAATCCTTAAAAAAAAAAAAGTAAAATTAGAGTAAATGTTTAAATGTTTTAAATGTTTTTTTAATTTATTTTTTATTTATTTTCAGCATAACAGTATTCATTGTTTTTGCACCACACCCAGTGCTCCATGCAATCCGTGCCCTCTCTAATACCCACCACCTGGCTCCCCCAGCCTCCCCCCCCCCCACCGCCCCTTCAAAACCCTCAGGTTGTTTTTCAGAGTCCATAGTCTCTCATGGTTCACCTCTCCTTCCAATTTCCCCCAACTCCCTTCTTCTCTCCATCTCCCCTTGTCCTCCATGCTATTTGTTATGCTCCACAAGTAAGTGAAACCATATGATAATTGACTCTCTCTGCTTGACTGATTTCACTCAGCATAAATGTTTTACATTTAAATGTTTTAAAATGTTCTCTAAGTGTTGCAAGAACACAGGGAATGCTTCCCAGGGGTATCTCTGTTTGAACTACCACCGAAAGGTGAATAGGGACTGATTCTGCAAGGATCTGAGTTGGAGGGGCATGGAAGGAAAGTGAGAAGTTATTCAGGCACACAAGTCTAGAGGCATGAGAGAACGTATACGTGAAGAACTGCTGAGTGGGTGCTGGGCTTAGAACTAAGGGGGACTGTTAATTTGGAGAGCTGGGTAAGACCCGATAGTTTGAGAGCTTGAAGAATATATTATGCATATATTAAATCTTTATTCTAGACTTAATTATGCATGTTAGTCTTTATTCTAGGCTTAATGTGGTTTAGGGTGGCAGGAGGGCTGCCACATTTATTTGTGGGGAGGTATGATCACATTCGTATTTCAAAGATACCATTCTTGGTACCATGCAAAGAATGAGTTCGCACAGAAGAAAAGCGAGGATGAAGGGAGACAAAGAAAAGTTCAGCCCAGGTGCTAGCTAGGAGTAGCATCTATTGATTCGGTATAAGGAGACACCAGAGATGATTCCTAGATTTCTAGTTTCTGTGGTTAGATGGAGAGTCATGCACTTCAGTAAAAAAGGGAGTACCGAATGAGGACTAGGTGTTACTGTGGCAAGGAGAAGTAGAATGTGTGTGATTTAACACATTTTGAATTCGAGTTACTTTTGAGAAAAGGTTTCTCCAGACTCAAAGGGAAGTTTCTGTTGTGGGAGATAAATTTGGAAATCTGCAGCCTGTATATTGTATTTAAAGTCATGGAAATTGATGTAAAAACATGGAAAGCCGGACTGTAGGTAGAGAAGGGAGGAGGACCCAGACTGAACTGAGTAGGCTCAAATTGAGTTACTAAAGAGAGGAGGAAGATGTAGCAAAGGAGAGGGAGAAGACATGGTGAGAAACCCAGCGAAATGTGGGATTGTAGCCAGCAGCACAAGAGTGTTTGAAAAAGGAAAGGAGTAGTAACCAGTTGCTGGTATAGAAGCCCAGTAAGATGAGAACCAAAAAAAATCTGCTATAGTTAGCAGTGGAGAAGGAATAAATAGCAAGAGCTGCTTGTATAGAGGGATAGGAGCTGAGTAACATTTTCAGTGGAGCCCTCCAATGTATTCCACTGTTTCAAGAGGTTTGACTGAGAAGGTAGGACTGAGCAAAGGTGGTGACATGGTGTAGGATTCAAGGGGTTTTTTTGTTCATTTTTTTCATTTGGAGAGACCTAAGCATATTTACATGTTGATGGAAAAGACCTATTAAATAGAGAGAGATTGAATATTCAGAACATGAAGGAAAAGTAGTTCATAGCAAGTATGATTGGCAAAAAGGCAGGAGGAGGTGGGATCCAAAAGAGAAGGATTATTTCTACTTCAGAGTTATTTCACGATTGTTTGGGATCTGCATGTGTTTTTGGAAGTGCTTGTGAGAGTATGTGTTGGAAATTCTTAAATGTCACCATTGTTTATTTTTCATTCACCATCTTCCTAAATTATGGTAGGGAAATATTTGGCCAGATGGTCTGGTCAGGACCTTGATGTCAAGCATTCAGACTCAATGCAGAAGCTACAGTGTACCTTTAAAAGATGACAATGGGAATGAAAAATACTGGTTTTCTAGGAAAGGAAATCACTAATGGATCGTACATATGAGGCATTGACATGATTCCTTGAACTGGTAATCTGAACATAATCAATAACTTAGTTTTATAGGACGTAGATTTCACCTTTGACATTTGTTCTTGCTGTTCACACCATTAACTAAAGTTTTAAAACAACTGCCTTTGGGAAGCTGATATAATGAAAAATAGAGCTTTTTAAAAAAATTATTCTTCATGAGATAGGGATTTTTAAATTTTCTCTGTTTAAATGTAGTACAGAATTTTAGGACACATACCTGTGATAGTGTGTTGATTGAAAACTTGACAGCCATTTAAAGCAGGTGAGTTTGCTTTGGCATTCTTAAATATATAACATATAAAGTGAGGAATCATTGGATGGGCTTAGTTTCAAATTAATAGTGTAGGTTTTAAAAAGCCAACATTTAGCATGTTTCTATAAAGCGATTTATTATTTTAAACATTCCTGAATTATATTTTCATCATCTTTATGAAAGTTAGTAAAAATCATTTTTAGCATATATTCCTTTAAAATACACACTTAGTATTTTATATTTTTTTATTATTTATTATTTATTATTAGAAAATATTTTATTTATTTGTTAGAAAGAGAGAGAGAGAAGAGAGAATGAACAGGGAGAGGGAGAGGGAGAAGCAGGCTCCCTGCCAAGCAAGGAGCCCAGTGCAGTACTTGATCCCAGGACCCTGGGATCCTGATCAGATTTAAAGGCAGAGGCTTAACTGACTGAGCCATCCAAGCATCCCACATTTAGTATTTTAAATCCACTTTGGAAAAATCTACATGGGTGGAGTAGAGGTTTAACAATTTTTTAAAAAAATTGTTAGTTTTAGTTATTTTTTAACTTTTCTAGCTTATATTTTCTCTGACATACACACATACCATAGAAGGATCTTTATTTCTGATAACAAACTCACTCATCTCACTGTATAAATGATATAAAGTTTTAAAGAGATTATACATTAACAAATCATGATTTACGTATTTCAGGGGGAATGGATGCGGTGTTTTCCACAGTTCAGAGTTTTTTTGATGCTTCAGCTTCTGGTTGGTGTTTCTTTACTTTGGAAGATTCAATATATGGTATAATGTTAAGAAAATTGTCTTCTACTGTTTATCGATGGCAGGGGATTTTTATTCCACTTGAGGTAAACATCAGTCATTTTATAGTACATAAAATAAAATGTACATGTGAATTTTGAATCTTATGAATTACTGTTATTTCTTATTTCCTAGGATTTAAATATAGAAAATCCTAAAACTTGTGAAGCCTTTAATATTGGTCTTTCCCCTTACTTTGTGATTACTCATGAGGAAACAAGTGACAAAAAGCCTTCTGTTAACAGTGTGTATACATTCACGTCTGGATTCAAATTATTCCTGGTAAAAAAAAAAAAAAATCTTCATTTTTTTTTCTAGATTGCTTTATTTAAAGGAAAAAATCAAATTTGTAAGATTGATTTTAACGGAAGATAATATATGTTCTATATTAATATGCAAAAGGTTTTTTGAAAGTTGATACACATTTTAGCAGAGTCTCTTAACCCAATAATATTTTTGTTTATCTTGAAATGATACCTAGGTATGCCTACTTAGTGCTCAGAATGATTTTTCATGTTTTGAACTTCAAATACTAACTCATACTATTATTGTATTCAGAGATTTAGTAAAATTCCTGGTAAAATTCTCATTTAAATATTTATTCCCATGGTTTTGTCTTCCTTGCAGGTACAAACAATCATTATTTCTGAAAGTTCTCAAGTAAAATATTTTTGTTCAGACCATCAAGATTATTTAATTGTCGCAAGTCAAAGAGATGATTCCGAATTAACTCAGGTTTGATTGTTTTAAAGTGAATTTAAAAAATATACTGTATTTGAAACTCATCAAAGATGTAGTCTATAAGTTTAGTATAAAAAAACCCATAATTTGATTGTGGTAAAGTAGTAAAGTAGAATGTAGATGTTAATTAGTCACAGGTAATTTTTAAAAATGGAATTATAAATATTGTCTTCAAGAGCCAGAGCAAGTGTGTAATAATCATGAACATTTAATTAGAATTTAATAGTGTTAGAAAACATAATGGAGAAAAATCACCTAACTGGACAGATGGCGTAACTAAAAATTCATGATTAACATTGCCAAATGGGAACTTAACATCATCCCAGAAATTCCACATTTCTCAAGTAAACTACATCTCATAATGCTAATAATGCTTATTTGATAATCTTCTCACTCCTCGTACTCCCATACCTGCTTCTCTTCTCATTTTCGCTAATGACTTTGTTGACTAAGCTCCAGAAGGGAAGCTTGGTTATCTTGCCAGACCAAATTCAGAAACCTTTTAGTTTTATTCCTGTGTCCTGTTATGAAGCTTTCCTTCTGTAAAAGCCAGCTTCCTCCGGCCATCAGAAGGTTCAGTTACTCGGCGTGTCTGGCATCACTAGCATCTCTATTGGATTATTACAGTCCATGTAAATGGGGCTCTCCGTGCTTCAGAAGGAATTTCTCTCATCATTTCATCATCTCATCCCCTTCTGCTTTTTTTTTTTTCCCCCTCTTTTCTCCCCTTTGTGGTAAGATACCTTGAAGGAATTGTCTACCTGCTTTATCTTACCTCACGGTCACTGATGACAGCTGGGTTGAATTCACTGGCTATTATTCTGTCCTTGTCTTGTCCTTGTCTTAGGCTGCTTCCTGTTAGCTTGTAACAGTCACTTCATCCTCAGATTTCAACCACGTCTTCTCTTCATTTCTACACCACCACACATTCTCCTCCTGTCTCTGTGTGCTGCCCTTCTCGGTCTCCATTGCCACTTCCTTTTCCCTTTCCTGTACTCAGATGTTTTGGGGTTTTCCAGATTTAGTTTCAGTTCAAATTTCTTTTCACTTAACTCCAGGTATTTCTATCAGTTCTCTGTCTTAAGGTATCAGCTGTAGGCTGTCTTACACTTTTCTAGATATCCTTTTCTCTAATTTCTAGACTTAACATATCTAACCTCCTTTTGGCATCTCCACATAGATATATTTAAAGTATCTAAAATTTAACATATCCTGAACTGAATTTTGATTTTCTCTTTGAAACTTGTTGCAGTGCTTGGCTTTCATCTCAGGAAATGCCAACCTCTTAACTGCAGTTGCACAAGACAAAATGGTGGCTCATATCTTTCTTGATTATTCATTTTTATTCATTTACATCTAATTTATTACTCTTTCTGATGCTATCTCCCAGTAGTGTTTTGAATTCAGATATTTCTTTCCACCTCTGCTTCTCTCTCCCAAGTCCAGCTCCCATGATTTCTCTCTCACATTGTTGGAGTTGCTGCCTAACTGGTCTCTGATTTTCTGCCCTGACTCCTCACATCCATTCTCCATCCAGGAGCTGGAGTCGCCTTCTAAAATATTATTTCATATTGTTCCTCATTTTAAAACTATTCGATGATTTCCAATTATACATAGAATAATTCTAAGTTATTTAATGTGGATGATAAGTAGCATAACCTTAGTTCTTTATCTACCCAGCTCAGGACCAGATTGCGTCTGTTGTCCTGATGTGATTGTTAAGTATTGTGCCTTTTGCTCTATAAAGGGTCCCCATGATGCATTATATGGTCATCCTGACAAAAGATACCTCATGACCTTACCTCTCCAGTCTTACTGTCTTCATTCCCTCAGGCCAGTCAACTTCCTTCAGGTTGACTGGTCTTCATTCAGCTGATGAAAAACATCTTCTGCCTTAGAAACTTTGTTGTGTTGTTCTTCGTAACTTTGTTTCCCTAGTGACACCCATAATTCTCTATCATATCCCAGTTGTTATCTTCAGCACTTGTCTCAATTGAATAATCATACATTTATTTAATCAGTGATGTGTTTATCATTTGCCTTTTCCTAACAGTTGGTAAGATCCATAAGGGGAGAGGCCACTCTGTCCATAATGCCTGCAAAATGTCAGGCTCACATATATTCCCAATTGTTGACTACATAAATACAATTCTTTGTGCATTGATGAGATTGTATAAGAAACCAGGTGGATTCAGGATTTTCTTTTAATTTTAAATATATGAGCACTCACCTTAAAACCTTGTGTACATTGCCACCTTCAGGACTAAAGAGTTTTGGTGTTTCTTTTTATATTCAGTTGCTTAAACAGTGGGTAAGGAATGATATTCTAGCATCAGAAAGTTTCTTATCCAGATCTGAATTTTCATATTCAGATGACTTCTCTCCTGGTTTTGGCTTTCCCTTCTCTTGCTGTGGCCAACCCTTACCCATGTTTATATTTGAAATTGATTCATTTTCACGTAACTTCTTTTTCACTTATTGCTGTGTGTGAAGCGTGTGCACCTACGCAGATTAAAAAAAAGGAGAGAGCAGTGAGAGATCATCAGTTTTGGTATTTTCTCATTTATGAAAGTATCCTAACTAAATAAAGGGGATTAGGAGAGTAAATATATGATATTGTTTAAACTCACATGAGCGCTAAGGTCCTAGTTACAAAGGGTTTGTATTTGAATATTTCCCACAGGTCTTCAGATGGAGTGGAGGAAGCTTCACGTTACATCAGACGCTGCCTGTCCGAGGCGTACTGAGCATAGCCTTGTTCACCAGAGGAGGCTCTGTGTTCTTAGCCATTTCCCAGATGAATGCCAGGCCAAATTCCCTTTTACTCAGATGGTCTGGCAGCGAGTTTATTAACTTTCAAGAGGTGCCAATCAATGGGACAACACAAGTTGAGGCCTTGACTTCAGGCGATGATATTTATTTAATTTTTGCCAAAACTGTCTTTCTAGGTGAGAAGATAATAGTGTTTTTACTGTATGCATCGTTGTCAGAATTATCTAGCATTCACGTAATATGTTCTGTATGAAAACATGTAGCTCTTGGAATAATTTTTTGTGAGTCTATTTCTTGATGGATAGTGTATTGGCTGTCAGCTGCAAGTGGATTTTGGGAAAAAACTCATGTTATAAGTGACGTGTATAGTCTTTAGATGATGAACTACTGCTTTAAAGTTTTATTAAAATAAAATTTGGGATGGGCATGTAAAATGGAAAGATCTCTGAAAAAAAATCTAAAGATCTTATATCCAGAATGCAAACAGTGACATTTTTTGGGACTATACTTGGGGATCCCTTAGGTAAATTAATAATAATAATAATTAGCACTCAGCAACTTTTGGTTAAGACTATTTGAAAATATTCTCTGAATACAAATACGCTTTTTTTTTCCTGCCTAGTGGAACTTGCATAGGTAAAATTTCAACATTCCTAAAAAAACAGAACTTGTGTTTCTGTTCTTTCTTTAATATCAGATCATGATGAATCAGTGGCCAGCCATATATGTACTCCATGTGGTAAATGTGAAAAGACTTTTGAAGTGTTTCCTACTAGGTTGTATTTTTGCTTAACTAAATGAAGTTCGAGGAATATCCTACTAAATTTGTTTTTTAAATTAATTTGATATCTTTGTTAATTTTTTTTACTGTGTAATTTTGTCATTTTTTTCCCCTGTAACTTTTGCCTTTTATTCCATTATTGTAGGAAATCAGAATTCAATTGATATTTTCATCTGGGAGACAGGACAGTCCTCTTTCAGATATTTTCAATCCCTGGATTTTGCTACTGTTAATAGGATCTACTCCTTTACACCAGCTTCAGGAATAGGTAAGGGATTTTTAAACTGCTAACTAATCTGAAATGCAGTGTGGAAACCTAGAGCAATTTTAATCAAATTGGTTTGGAGATATTATCACATTGCCAGACACTAGGTATTTTAATAAGGATGTAAAATCAAGATCTTAATAGAAACATCTATCGAAATCCCAGAAATTCAAAAGGACTAATAGTTTTAAAATGGGTATTTGAGCTTGAGAAGAATCAGAATAACTGAAATATAACAAAATCTTAGTGAAGGATATAGTAAGGTAATGTATTTCTTTTGTTTAGAGAAAAGTGAAGAGTGGCATTACATATAGTAATATGTTTTAAACATGAACGTATAAGAGGATAATAGGTATCTGCCTTGAAGTCTTTTTGAAAAGTCAGAAAATGATTATAAGAACTCTGCGGTCCTTTTTCACTCTCCAATCCTTCTTCCAGTCTGGTCCTTTCTTGGTTTTCTGTACTTTAAGTCACACTTTAGAAACATAAGCAGTAGTTTTATTCATGGTGATTTCCAAAACAAAGTTTGTTAGTGAAAAACCAAGGGGTGAATGTTGTCTGGAAGGCCATGGGACCATTTCAGAGCTGGCAAAAAATCAGGTGGTGGGCCCATCGTAATAAGGCTTGGAAGGCTACGGCAGTGGGTGTGGTGAGCCTGTGGGGTGCCTCCCAGAGCCAGGGGCATGCTCATGAGTCAGCATATCTCTGTTTGATGTGCCCAGAGGAAGCTAGCAGACAAACCAAGTGACTCAGCCCGTGAGTCTGGATAGATTAAAGTCCTGCTTTTAAATTGAGACATAGTGATTTTTTTTAATGAACTAAACAGCACCATTTATTGATTAGACGTTCTATGTAAGTCAGTGTTTAAAGTTATGAAGAATTCCTTGCCTTCAGGGGTTTAATGTCTGGTTGGAGAAGCAAGAAGAATATTAAGACAATAATTCAAGATTCCAGTCCCATTTGCTCTGTGAATGGTAGAATTGAAGTGGGTAAGAGGTCTCAGAGTAGAACGTGAGCTAGGCCTGGGTAGACTGTTATGAAATGTTGTGGGTAGAGGGAAAGATGTGAGCAAAAGAGAAAGGTTGAAATATACGACATTGCGGGCACAATGAGCAGACTAGAGTGGTGGGGACAGAGTGTTTGACCCAGAATGTAGTGGTGGTAAGGTTGGAAACATAGACACTAACATCCATACAAGGAAGTCTGGAATGTCAGGCTCAGGATTTGATCTGTGTTTGGATGGTTCAGTGGTTCCCAAATATTTTGCCTTAGAAACTTTTCATCCTCTTAAAAATTTAAGGATTTCATATAGATTCTATCTACTGATATTTATTGTATTAGAAATTAAAAAGGAGAAATTTTAAAGATACTTACTAATTCAATTGAGAATGATAGCAATGAACTCATCACCTGTGAATGAAAGTAGCATGTTTTATTTTTAAAAAATATATTTTCCAAATGAAACTTTTGTAAGAAGGGTGGTATCATTGTTTTTGTGAATTTCTCTAATGTCTGGCTTAGTAGACAACACCTGGATTCTCATGTCTTCATCCGTATTCTACATACTGTAATATTTTTGGTCATATAGCCTGTAGAAAATCCCACAAACGTTCATGAAAGAATGAGAATTATGTAGACTAATAACGTCTTAGTGTTAGTACAAAAATAGTTTTGACTTCACAGACCCTCCTAAAGTGTCTCAGTGACTGCTAGGGGTCCGGGGACTATACTCTGAGCATTATTGGGGTAGAGAAATCCTTAAAGGCATTTCAAAAGCAAGTGGTGATTGAAGGCATGTTTTATAACTCCACCTAGCTTTGGTGTGTAGAATATGCTGGATGAAACAATTGGCAACCTCCCAGGCAAGATTCCATATAGAAGCCTCTGTAGGTGGTTAGAGACGTGGTCTTGATGAAATCGGTTAGAGGTTTAGATTTTGGAAACATCGATGCATGTCTCCAATCTATAAAGTAAAATCTAAAATCTATGAAGTAAATGATAAAAGCCAAAATCTGTAAAGTAAGTGTTACTGTGAAGAGTAGAGGCTTTAGCACAAATGCAGGAGTCTGTTCTTGTTGTTTTTCTCCTAGGTGCCTGGCTGCAGTTTTCTGTAGCAGGCACCATAATCCTTAGATACTGTCTTCCGCTGTCGCCTCCGCTGCTAACCAAGCATCGGATCTTATGGATCTCACACTTGTTGTGTATTATCTATCTCACTGTGCTTTGTTTCCCATATCCCCTACCCCTCCTCAGCCCTGTCTCTGCACCACGTTCTCCTAGACCCTGGTCTCCTTGGATCTGGACTATTGCATCATTATCTGCCCTCCACTCCAGGTTCACTCTGCTGTCAGCGTCCTGTGTCTATCTCTGTTCTGAACGTCCTCTCCATAAATAACTTCTCTTTATTTGTCAGACTCTGACATGCCATGAAGCTGTGATGTTATCCTGTGAAATACAGTTCTGTGGCTTTCTTATCATTCACTCAGCAATTGATTTACTGCATAAATTATGTATCTTTCATCATGTATTTGTTTAGTCGGTGTCTACTTGTCCTTTAATTTTGAGGCTTTTTTATTTTTGCTTTTCCTATACCTCAAGCGTTCAAGTGGACTAACTGTATCTACTTGAGTCACTTATTATAATTCAAAATAGTTTCCTAATGAATGTTTTTAAGGATGACAAGTGCTGCCTGAATGGGCTGTTAATTGAAGTTATAGAATTCCCTTTAAAGATTTTTAAAGAAATAGAATAGGCACACTTTCTAAAAGAATTTATGAAAAAATTCTGCCAGAGGCTTGTTAAGGGACCCATTGTGAGGTCTTTTTATTTCTTTTGTTTCTGTGACTTGAGGTTGTAGAAGTATGAAAAGATTATGAGTAATTATTTAGAATGGCTTATTATAGATCCCCTGAAAGCTGAAATTATGCATTAAATAATATTCAAGGACTTTCTTGTTTTGAATATGTCAAATATTAGATTGGAGCCATGGCTGTGAGGATTACATATTTATTCTGCTTAATGACTTGACAGAGATTATTGGGTAGAAACCGAATTCTTTAAATGGAAAAGGAAGAATGAACGTGACAAAGGCTGCAAGGACATACAATCTTATCTTTCCCTTCTTCCTTCTTTCCTCCCTTCTTTAATAGATTTTTAAAATGCCACTTACCTACCCGGCATAGTGGTAGGCCCTGAGGAAATAAAGGTAAACAAATTCTTGTACATCCCCTGCCCTGAAGAAGTTTTAACATGTGGTAGGGAAGGGAGACACGATGTATAATAACACAAGTAAGTTTCTAACTACAAACAGGTAACTGCTCTCAGAGAAGAAAGTTGCTCTACTCCCACAAAATGGAGAAAACTTGACCAGGACTAAGGGAGGCCCAGAAAGCTTCTGTAAGGAAGAACCATTTAATAATTCTACTTCCCCTTCCCCTTCTCCTTCTTTGCCCAACACTCTCCGCTTCACCAAAACCGTCACCTTTGAAAATCATCATCTGTGGAAATCATTTCGAGGAACTCATCACTCTTCATCCCTGTGTAGTCACCATAAGAAGCCCAGGCCCCCTTGGGAGAAAGTGACTCATCCCATCTGGTCTGTGTGTGCACAGGACCACAGGAGCCCTAATTTCCAGACGAGGGACTCAATTCTCTCCCTGCCAACTCCCCAAACCCTTCCACAGCATCCCCCAGAACAGTTATACTGTGGAACTTTTCTCAGAATGCCCCTCATCTCCTTGCACTGGAATCCCGCCCTATCCTGAGGGCACTGCTTCCCTCACAGCCCTGTCTGGCTGTCCTCTGTGTTACTGGTTTCTTCTCCCAGATCTCTTAAGAGCTAGTAATGCTCCCTCTAGCTTTCTGTCCTGGGACTTCTCTATGTTCACTCACTCCTTAAATAATCTCAGCCATTTAGGATACTTTGTTTGTTCATAGTTCTGTTAACTGGAAGGGAATTCTATAATCAGTAACGGTTAAAATTCTGTTCCCCAGAGTAGACTTAAGGGTTTTTTTCCCTTATAAACTCCTGGCCCTGTTCTATGATCTCGAACAGTACAAATAGCTATTTTCTGAGAAAACACTCTCTGCATACAAAAATGCAGATTTGAGCCCCATGCATTTCCTACTCTGAATGTCTAATTACCTATTTGCTACCATCTCATACTTTTCTGGTTGGGAGGAAGTGAATAGGGTATATCTCTAAGAATTAAGATACATAATCAGTGATGCTCAGAACACTTCATGATTTTGGTTGAGACTGTAGATCGATTGATTGATTGAGATTGTAGAATCATTTAAACTTAGGAGATCTTGAGGTCCATCTGAAGAATTTGCTCTTCACTGAGTGTCTTCAGTTTTACAGAGCTTTATGAAAAATATATGATCATTTTTAAAAACCAAATCTATTAATAACATTTTTCTTCATTTTTACCTTTTATGCAACAATTACTAACTTGCAATAGTACTTAAATAATTACCATAAGTAAACATAATGAATAATTCTTGATATTTGATATTTTAGAGTAGGAATATGGATCTTCCATTGTAACCGTTTAGGCTAAAATTTTCATGGTTTCCAGTTCTGTGTGCCTTTTTTTTTTTTTTTAAAGATTTTATATATTTATTTGACAGAGATCACAAGTAGGAAGAGAGGCAGGCAGAGAGAGAGAGAGGAGGAAGCAGGCTCCTTGCCAAGCAGAGAGCCCGATGCAGGGCTCGATCCCAGCACCCTGATATTATGAGCTGAGCCAAAGGCAGAGGCTTAACCCACTGAGCCACCCAGACACCCTGTTTTAATGTTTTAATAAGCAAATCCATCTTAGTTTATATCTTTATATTCTGATGTGTTTCTTTAGGTACTGGAATTTGTGCATGTTTCTGGTTGGTTTCTCATGCTTCTCCCTAGTTTTAAGTCTGAAGATTGCTTAGTGGCCTATACAATGTAGTAAGCTCCCTGACTCCAAATTTCCCCTGCTATATAGTGTATAAGGTTCTTTACCTTCCATATTTGCTAATATTTGCCATTGCATTGAATCGTTAAGAGCATCTTTTCCTACCAACTTTTCAAAAAGCATTGGCAACATATACTCTGAGATCAAAGATTTGTTCAGATCCTTTGGCCTAATTACTACCTTTAAGAATTTATAAAGTGAACAGGCACCTTTGTGGCTCAGTTGGTTGAGCATCTGACTCTTAATCTCAGCTCAGGTCTTGATCTCAGGGTTGTGAGTTCAAGCCCCACACTGGGCTCCATGCTGGGTATAGAGCCTAGTTTAAAAAAAAAAAATTATCAAGTGAAAAGAATTAATAACTTTCTCTAATTAATATTGAAAAATATAAAATAATGAACAATGTAGAGAAATTAAGTATATTTTGAAGATCAGCTCTATAGATTATGCATTAAAATCATAAATTTGAATGCTTTGTAGTGACACCTATGAAGTGCCATATAAATATAGGATTAAGCTTCTTAATTAAGAATTTTTTTGTATTTAGTCTGTTTATAATTATGCTTATCATAAATTCTTATGGATGGTGACAGGAATGGAAATTATAAAAATGAAGCATTTATTTGTAGGATTATACATATTTTTCACTTTTAAAAATATCCTACCATGCAAAATACTAAATACTGAGTCCTAAATACTGAGATGAATAAGAGTCCACGGTCCATTTGAGCTTTACTATCCAGTGGTTTCTTATTTATTACGTGGATTGTGGGTTTACTGTTAGGTTGGGTCACGCCACAGCATTTAAAAAATTGCTATTTACATTTAGTTATTTCAAATAGTATTTCAGTTTTCAGAAATCAGCTCAAATTTAATTAACCCAGAAATCAAAATAGAACTTTAAGTGTAGAGAAGTTTTGCTTTAGTACCATGGTGGGGCGTGTGCGGTGATATGCACGTCTCACTGTAGTTGCCTTTTCTTTCCTTTCCATAGTCCACATCCTTCTTATTGGCCAAGCTACGTCTGCTCTTTACTGCTGGAATTCAGAGCTGAATCAATTCTCTTTCATTCTGGAAGCCCCTTCTGCTCATGATGCAGCTTCTGTTACAGTAAAGTCCTTTAATTCAAGCAAGAGTTTAATTGCTCTAGTGGGAGCTGTCCACTCACACATGTATGAGCTGGCCTACATCTCGAGCCAGTCTGACTTTATTCCTAGGTAGGTTCAACATTTTATACGAAATGTCTTTATGCTCACCATAGTTTTATGTGGCACCTAATTTCTAAGTGTTTATTTAGTGACCGGAAATATACAAAATATGAGTAATTTATAATCTAGAAATTTGGCTATGTTCCATACTTCTTATATCTATGTTATGAAGTTCATCAGTATTATGAACAATTATATTATAATTTTATTTATGAAATATGATTTTTCCAAATGTTTAATATTAATCAGTGTTCTGAGAGTTTTATGTTTTTGTATATGTATATACCTGATATTTGTAGCAGCTGACTTATTTGATATACTTCTTATGCTAGTTCAGGTGAACTGATATTTGAACCTGGTGACAGAGAAGCTGTAATAGCGGTAAACATCCTTGATGACTCAGTTCCAGAGGAAGAAGAATCCTTTAGAGTTCAGCTTAAAAATCCCAAAGGAGGAGCAGAGATGGGTATTAACAGTTACGTAAAAATAACTATTCTGTCTAATGATGATGCCTATGGAGTCGTTGGATTTGCTCAGGTAAAGGTCCCACACTTAGAAATCAAAATGACTTATTCAGTGTCTTTATTTATTTTAAAGCTTTTATTTATTTATTTATCAGGAGAGAGGGAGAGTATGGGAGTGGGGCAAAGGGCAGAGAGAGAGAGGGAGGAGGGGAGAGAATCTCAAGCAGACTCCTTGCCGAGCACAGAGCCCAGTGTGGGGTTCGATCTCTTGACCCTGAGATTATGACCTGAGCTGAAACCAAGAGTCAGACTTTTAACCAACTGAGCCATCCAGGTGCCCCTGTTCATTGTATTTATATATCAGTTGTTGTCAGCAGGCAGTCCTACTTTGAGTATCTTCATCCTTTCTCCTTTTTCTTTCCCCATTTCACCCCCCAACTCTGCATTTTATGGTGAACTTTCCTGATGTCTTATAATTTATATTCCTACACACAGAAGCCTCTGAATCAACTTGTCCTAAACTTTTTTATTATACTGATTCCTCTTACAAGACTGAATTTGAAATGTTGCCAGTTGACCTTGGTCCTGGAGTTTGGCTCCACTATTAGCCTCATCTCTAGGAAGTAATGATGAGGCAGATTCTGAATAGATTATATACTGTATTTTGTTATGTGTATATCCCCTACAAATATGTTACTTTCCTTTGTGTATTGAAGGAGAAGGGAGAGAATGCATGTGTGGGGGGTTATATTTTAACTATACCTGCATTTTACACATGGAGGTGCTTTCTCCTGAGGAAAGAGAACTATATGGATCTTACCAGGTCGACTTCCATGCTCCGACTTCCTATTCCTTTACCCATAAGCAAAAGGACACTCTCTATATTGCATCATTTAGCCCTATTGGCCCACTCTATCTTGATTTCCTAACTAAAGTTAAGAAAACTGCAGTTTTCATGCATTGTTCTCTGAAATATTCTGCAAGTAAGGAAAATTCAGCTAAAAGTGGCTTAAACACCAAAACCATGTCCACAGAGAAGATGGGCTTTGGGGTTGGATGGATACTTTACTGTGTCACCATGACCCAGATTCTTTCAATTTCTCCACTTTGCCAGCATAAAGTTGCTTCTTCATTTGGTTGTTCGAAAGTTGGTGTTATTGTTAGGGCCATTGCCTTCTTGTTTATGTCTCTTTGGGGAGAAGGAAATGTGGCACTTGGGGTAATGAAGAGATTTCCCAAAAGACTCTGGAAAACTCTTCTTAGGTCTCATTGGCCAGAACTAACAAGGGCACTCACTCATCTGTTCATTCATTTATTCATTCATGTAGCAGTTATTTAACAGACACCTACTGTGTACCAGATACTGTTTCAGATGCTAGAGATATATCAAGAAGTAAAACAGTAAAAAATCCCTATCTTCATTGTCCTAAGTCATGGAGGAGGCAAAGGGAGACAGACAGTAGTCAGAGACATGCGAGACATCTGTACTCGGTGTGATGGTAATAAGTGTTCTGGGAAAACATTTGGCAGGGAGGACGGATGGAGATTGTGAGGCCAAGGGGTGGAGTTTGGGTGTAGGAACTAAAACATAGGCTATCAGGAAGGGCAGCACTATGGAAGTGACCTGGGGACAAAGGCCTGGAGGAGAGAGGGGAAGAGCATTCAAGGCAGGGGGAGCCATCAACGAAAAGAAAGGCCTTGGAATGAGGCCTTGCCCATCTGGTGCAGCAAGGGGGCCACTGTGGCTGAAGTCCGTGTAGGAGGGAGCGATGAAGCCCAAGAGGTGAAGGGCCAGCGTTCTGTTTCCAGCTTCCCCAGCAGCACCCACAGGTTTATGACTTGCTAGGAAGACTCAGAGGACTCAGGGTTTCACCATACTCTTACTATGATTTATTACAGCGAAGAGGATACAAAGCAAAATCGTAAGGGAAAAGGCATGTGGTGTAGAGACTCAGGAAACCATGGGAACCACACAGGACACACTTACTTCCCCCAGCATTGAGATGAATTGTGACAACATGTGAGAGGTGTTGTCAACCAGGGAAGCTCCTTAGAGACCCCACTGCCTGGATGTTAACTGTGGACTCTCAGCCTGACACATGACAAAATTCCAGACCCCCCCGAGTGAAAATAGGTGTTGAGTATAAACCACACTGTGTGCACAGTTCAGGCACAGGGAGCCAGTGTGCGTTCCAGGAACGGCGAGAATCCTCCTGAAACCCAATTTCCCAGACACCAGGCAAGGGCCAACTTTAGAGCAGGCCTTCGAAGGCTAGCAGGGGAGCCACTCTGTGAACTCACACCTGCGCGAGTCCCTGAGTACCATCATGAAGTTTTCCCTGGAGGGAAAGCGTTGGGAGTGGAAGAGCAACTTGATCTGACTCACATTTTAAAAGAACCACTCTGGCTGTAGAATTGAGACTAGATACACAAGCCCCAAGGTTGAGTCACATGCTCTGCTAACTGAGCTAGCCAGCTGCCCCCTATGCATATTTTTAAATCAACATATTTTCTGTAGGAAGGTTTTAATGCTTTGCACAAGATTTTATTACTATGTAACATTTGTAACAATATATTAAAATGCAGTGTAAGGTACTGCCATAGGATAGGCTATCTACTCAAACTATATTCTAAAATAGAAGCTTTTAGAAGCTGTAAGAAATTCATGGAGGAATTTCTTTTCAAATTACCATAATAAAAAGACAAGAAAAAGAATTACAGGGTGCCTGGGTGGCTCAGTTGGTTAAGCAACTGCTTACTAAGCCTGGGTGGCTCAGTTGGTTAAGCAACTGCTTACTAAGCCTGGGTGGCTCAGTTGGTTAAGCAACGGCCTTTGCCTCAGGTCATGATCCTAGAGTACCAGAATCGAGTCCCACATTAGGCTTCCATGGGGAGTCTGCTTCTCCCTCTGATCTTCTGATCTTCTGCCCTCTCATGTTCTCTCTCACTCTCTCTCTCTCAAATAAGTAAGTAAAAAATCTTAAAAAAAAAAAAAAAAAGAAAAAGAAAAAGAAAACTATTACTGGGAAAATTTTTAAAAAATCTTTATATTCCATATTCTGTCTTTATTGCTTATGGATAAAGTAGGGGTGTTGTAAGAAGGGATTCTTTGGAGCATTAATTTTGAGCAAAATAACATTCAGCGGCTCTCAGGAGATACTGCAAATGTTAGAGGAGGAGTTCCATTCACACAGAGGTAGAAATCAGTCTGGAACAGAGGAAAGAGGTCATGGAGTCTAGATGAGAAGAGGGGCAGTGGATATTTCTGGCAAGAGAAATAGTTGTAAAGACCAGGTGCCGAGGATGAAACACCATCAATGGAAACTGCACAGCCTGCAGAACATTTTAGAGGATATGAATTTAAGGTTAAAAGACATTCGTGAGTAATCAGAAGGGGTGCCCTGGTTCTCTTGATGTCTTTACCTCTGAGTGGGACCCTAGAGGCCTTGTAGACCAAAACTTATTTTACAAGTAGAAAACAAAACCTAGAGGGGTTGTCAGAAGTTATACAGGGGAAGAAGACTTCACTCATGTCCTGACTATATGTCCTTTCATTTCTAGAAACTTTACATACTATATGTAATGCTTTCTAAAAAGTGTATGCTTTCTGAATGTGAAAATAAGATGTTCATTGAAGAAATTTGAAAATTACAGAAATAAGAAAACAAAGTAAAAATAATCCTATACTGATTAACATTTTAATTTACTTTAACTTAGTTTTTCAAACATGGGGTGCCTGGATGGTTTAGTTGGTTAAGGGTCTGTCCTGCTCAGGTCATAATCCTGGAGTCGTGGGATTGAGTCCTGCATGGGCTCCCTTCTCAGCAGGGCGCCTGCTTCTCCCTCCTCCTCTGCTATTTCTCCTTCTTGTACTCTCTCTCTCTCTTTGCCAAATAAGTGAGTAAAGTCTTTAAAAAAAATTATTCAAACGTGTATTTTCAAATTAAAATCGTGGTCATCATCTACTGCTGTTTTTTAAACTATGTTTTTCACTTGTGTTGTTTTTATGTTGTATCATGCTGTTTAGTACTGTAAAATTTGCACGTGCACAACAGCTTGAAATATGTATGTAGGTAATTTCAGCTAATCCCTTGTGACTTCCTGTGTGTTTTTCAGAATTCATTATATAAGCAAGTGGAAGAAATGGAACAAGATAGCCTTGTAACCTTGAATGTTGAGCGCTTAAAAGGAACATATGGTCGTATAACCATAGCGTGGGAAGCTGACGGAAGTATTAGTGATATATTTCCTACCTCAGGAGTGGTATGTAATTTATAAAATTATAGGACAGTCACTTTTAAGTTATGGTTACTATTGATGCATGGGACCAAACCCTGCCTTATGGATGAAGTGTTTGAGTTTGACCATGTCATCACTGGATTTCTACTAATCACCACAGAGAGGGAATCAATTTAAGGTTAGTTTAAATGTTGTGATTATTATTCTTTTTTCCTATAATGCCAAACTTACCTGTAAAAAAAAAAAAATCCCTTTTTAGGTTCAGTACATTGGTTTGCCAAATTAGGGTTGTATTTACATGGTCAGAAAGATAAAACCAATCAAACTGGAGATGGAAATGTGGTTTCAAGATTTGGGTAAAATGGAGGCAGTAAACAGGGAACAAATCTATGTAGGATAGTTATACATATGAAAAAGCAGATCAGAATTGTTAAGTGATGTAGGTTGAGTTTCCTGTAGATGGGACTCTGAGATGGAGAGTTGGGGTGGATTCCTGAGGAGACACATCTGTAAGGAAATAAGGAAGTTAGGAATGTGCAGAGGGGGATGTTGATCCCTGGGAGTTGCGCCTGGGGTTGAGTCTGTATGGACTCATTGAGTCTGGAGCTGAGCTGGTCCTTTGGAGTTATTTCCAGTTGGAGAAAGGAGGATGAAATTCTGCATCCCCATCTTAGCCATCCTGGACTTCACACTGCCTTCTAAGTGGGGCATAACCTTGAGTGAGAGTTTACTGCAGCTAAAGGCAGTTCCCAGTGAGAAACACAAAAGCTGTTAATACTACCAGCTAGGGATGAGTGCATCAGTCCCAAGAAGGGATCTGGGCAGAGGATCACTTTGTCTACTATTGGAAAATAGTATAAAATTGGGACACAGGTTGAAGAATGGAAATCAGACTGGGTCAGAGAAGCTAATGACTTGCAAAGAGAGTTTAAAGTACCTTTAGTTTCTAATTGGAAGATGGTTGGACCTCTGGACTCATCTTGGGTTTCATAGATTTATCCACCTATTTTCCCCAAATGCTTCTCTGAAGAGTTCCTTTAAAAGACCTCTCATGAAATTCTCTCAAAAAAAGATAGATGAATGTTATGGTCCACCATTTCTAGGTTTCTTTATTATTTGAAAGGAGATTAGAGCTTCAGTGTCTTAAAAATGTTATGGCAAATTTTATTGCTTTAAATGTTTACACAAGTCACCTAAACTATATATTCAGCTATGTAAGTTGTATCTATCGGGTTCTGTATGTTCTGAATTATATTTTCCCAATTAATCTTTCTTATATAAACATGATTAAAATGGTTTCTATTTAAATGTATAATAGTATCTTAAGTGTAGACCATATTTGGGAGATTAATTATTTTATTCAAGAGTCAGCAAACTTTTTCTCTAAAGGGCCAGTAAGTGAATATTTGAGACCCGTGCGCTATTATGGCTCTTTTCTAGATACTCAACTTTGCCTTTGTAGCACAATAAAGTGTGGGACAGTATGTAATTGAATGAACTTGGCTGTATTCCAGTAAAACTCCATGAAAAGGATTTGGCCACAGAGTAGTAGTTTTGTGACTCCTGATTTTATTAATAAAGCTCTTGAGTTTATATCCTCAAGTGCCTTCTTTAGGTGGAGAAATGAGTGTCAACAAAATGGACCTGGCATGCTAGTTTGAATGATTGTAGTTTGTAGCCAGGTTGCTAGAGATTACAGTATGAAGCAGAGAGTGATTGGAAATGACTTCAAGGAGCAGATGCCTTTTAGCAAATGTGGGTTTTACTCTAGGCAATAGAGACACAACAGGAGGAGAGAGATGTTTGATTCGTCTCTCTTTTTATCTTTCTCTCTCTATCTCTATTTTGGTTGATTCATTCTTAAATTATACATCTGTTCAGCGTTTAACCAAAGGAAATCGCAATCCTGGCAAAATTTTTGTAGAGAAAAATGTTTAAACTAGTATGCCACCTTCTTTTATCTTTATGGATTTAAAAAAATATATATATGGTATCCAGGACTTAGACTCCCAGAGAGACTATGTACTCTGTATTTTAATAGAATGTAGGCTTCAGGATGTGACAATTTGGCTATGTGTTTTATCGGGTTATGTTTCTGTAATGGTTTACTTTTTTCTTTATTCCTAACAATCTTCCATTTTTAATATGCAAAACAGTTAACTGATTTGTAGAATTATATTGTGTTGCTTCATTTCCTCTCTCATTACTTAAGTTGTGGTCAGTATTGAAAGAAAATTTTAATCTTTTGATGTTCTTTTTTTTTGTTTTAAGATTTTATTTATTTATTTGACAAACAGAGATCACAAGTAGGCAGAGAGGCAGGTAGAGAGAGGAGGAC
Organism: Mustela nivalis; assembly: GCF_964662115.1. NCBI lineage: Eukaryota > Metazoa > Chordata > Mammalia > Carnivora > Mustelidae > Mustela > Mustela nivalis. Next base: position 67,199,769 of record NC_139022.1, on the reverse strand, counting down.
GCAGGCTCCCTGCCGGGCTTGATCCCAGGACCCTGATATCATAACCTGAGCTGAAGGCAGAGGCTTTAGCCCACTGAGTCACCCACGCACCCCTCTTTTTATGTTCTTATTGCACAGTCATAATTACAAAATAAGTAAAATCTTCTTTCTTTAAAATTTTAGATTTCGTTTTCTGAAGGCCAGGCACTGTGTACAATCACTCTGACTGTTCTTGCTGATGATGTACCAGAGTTATCAGAGATTGTGAGCATAGCACTGGTTCGGATTACCACAGAAGGGGTAGAGGACCCATTAAAAGGTGCTGCCATTGATCAGAAAAGAAACAAATCTGTGATAACAATTCTGCCCAATGACTCACCTCATGGCTTGGTGGGTTGGCACCCTGAGTTTCTCTTCATTAGAGTTGCAGAGCCTAAAGGTAAGTGTTGTTAAATATTTTTCAGGTTCTAGTTTTATTGGGTAATTTAATTGTAATGTTTACTAGAAATATAAATCCCTTTTGTATATTTATATATTTTTTTAGTTTGACAGATCATACTCAATCATTTTTACTTTTTGTTTATTAAATTTTATGATCATGTAATCACCCAGGAATAGTGCTGTAAGAAATGCTTGTATTCTTTTGAGGTGTTATAGAAATATCAATATTTTAGTAAGTCATTGCAGTAAAGGGTGACAGGTTTTTATTTTACTTTCTCTTTGTTATCGTTTATTTATCTGTTCTCTTTCCCTTCTCAGATTCCTCTATGTAGATTTTCATCAGTTATAGGCAACAATAAGCAACACAGTGAGTTGCATTTGGTACTCGGGGTATTAATTGTTAAGCCCAAAGCTATAATTTGAATAATAATTTTTCTGTGAAGTTTAAGTAACCCGTCCCTATTTTCTTTAAGCTTAGTGCCGAGATCTTTGCCTAAATAACTATTCATTTCAGCTTTAGGATTAATAGATTAAAGGCCATTTGACTTTTTTGAACAAACATACTTGAGCATGTATGTATTTATTTAAAATACGCAATGTGAAGCCTCTGAAATTTTCAGACAGTAACATGACGTCTTTCAGAGACCATTCACTTAAATAGTTGATGGGGAAAATGGCATATAATTATGTACCTGGGCCTTTATATGTCTGTATATATGGGAAAAAAAGCCATAGACTTAAAATATGTTCATTTATTCATTCAACCAACATTTTGAAGCAGCTAGTAAGTGCCACAAATTGTGCTGTGTTTTCTGGAAACAAAGAGACACAGTCTTAGGTTCTTAGAACCTCACAGACCAGTGGGGAAGATTGACAAGCATTTTTTTGGCCATTTATGTAGCAAATTTAAATTTAGATTTAAAAATCTAAAAACTAAAATTAAAAAATTGATGCTGTGACAGCCTTTGATCCTTGTGACAGACCTCAGTAAAAGAAAATTACTCTTCTAATGATTAAGTTATTAAATGACGACTTTGTGTAAGTTGTCATTTTTTAAAAGATTTTATGCATTTATTTATTTGAGAGAGAAAGAGTGCAGAGGGACAAGCAGACTCCGGTGCTGAATGTAAAGCCAGATGCAGGGCTTGGTCACCACGACTGTGAGATCATGACCTGAGCTGAAACCCAGAGTCAGACGCTTAACCCACTGAACTGCCCAGGCGCCCCATAATTTTTTATTTTCAAAATCTTCTTAGCATTTGTAATTAGCTGTCAATCTGCACATAAGTAGTTTCCTAAGATTTCCAGCAATTTTTGTTAAAGCTCATGTTATATATAAAGTAGGAGGGTGCTTTAGAGAACCTGAAGTGAGGATTTAGAACTGGGATATAATGTACTAAATAGAGCACAACTTTGCAGACAGAGGGGAGCAAAGCACAAAATACTTCTTGGCTGGGGGAATATACATTAGGATAGTGCAGAATATTTCACCTGAAATTCTTTGAATGGTTCAACTACAAATAGAAAATCTTGTTTACTTGAGGCATGTCTTTCTCACAGAGAACATCACCATTCTTCAGTTACCAATTGTTCGAAATAAAGGACTGTTTGGGGCCATTGGCATTCATTTGATAGCTAAACCCAATTTCTTATTGCATGTCGATAATCAAGCTACTGAGAATGAAGATTATGTGCTACAAGAAACAATAGTAATGATGAAAGAAAACATAAAAGAAACTTACATGAAAGTTGCCATTTTGTCGGTAAGTTTAAGCTGCAATGAATATGATATAAAATAAAGGAAATATCCTTAAAGATAAAAACGTGATTAAAAAAAGAAAAATGTGATCCTCTTAGAGATAAAAATCTTTAAAAAGGTTGCTTTAATGTAAAATTGTGAATACTTTAACTGGAATATTGTTCGAATGACCTTTGAAGCCTTGAATTGGGATTTAGTGGGATCCACTGTTTTGTTGGTTGGTTAGTTTAAACTAATGAATGAATGAATAAAATGCCCAAATTAATCTGGTTATTTTTATTGTTGGTTTGATAGAGCAGTATTTTCATGTCATGATAAAATTACTCAAATGAAGATTATGCTTCAGGGGCTTTAGATCTGGTTTTAGTGCTCTCTCATGATTATAAGGAGAAAAGTGTATATATGTAATGACTCATAAGAAAATGAGAGTAGTTAATAGTGTTATGTATAGTATTGCATAATAACTAAACGTTGTATATATTACTATACTATATATGACTGTATTAAAATAAATATATCATATATTATTCGGTAAACATAATGTTGCCTAGTAACATTAGTGCTCCTAATAGTGGTATTAGCGATAGAGGATAATAGTGGCTTCTGGAAAGGACATTCTGGGAAACACATGAGAGATGGAACAAAACAGAAGTTTCTTTTCCTGTTCATTATATATTTGTGTTACCTTTTGAAATTTTTTATTACCTATCCAGAAATAAGGTAACAGTTTTTAAAAAGTTAATTAAAATATAGGATAGTATCTAGATTTGTAAGTCTAGAGCTTTCACTTTTAAGACGTATGTAGAATTTACCATTTCTTCTAATTTTGGGGGGTACTATATACATAAAACATATTGGATAGTATATGATCGTAATTGTGTGATGGATTTTTAAAAATTGTTTTACTTGCTAATGAGTATTTGGCTTCGATTAAATTTGTCAGTGGGAATGTATTAAATATAAAAAGGAATCTTTCTTGTGTCTGTGAAAGAGCTACCCATTCCAGTAGGCTGTCCTTTATTTCTCACTGAAAAGTACTGGGTTTCCAAGGTAAATTCAGTGTATTTTTAAAAATAGAACATAATCTCTCTCCTGTTCTCCCCTCCACCCCCCCACCTCAGGATAATGTTCCCGAGTTGGAGGAAGGATTTATTGTCAACATCACTGATGTGTACCTGGTGAATTCTGACTTCTCTGCAGTTCAGCCAAGTGTGCGGAGGCCTGGGATAGAAATTGTTGAGATAATGATTGAAGAAAATGATGATCCCAGAGGAATTTTTAAGTTTCATGTTACCACAGTGAGATAAACTTTAATGTATTTATAGTAATACAGAAGCTTCTACCTGCTGATTGGGCCGATGTCATATATTTTCCACAAAATAATTGGCTTTGCTTCTAGATATTTATTAAATACATGTCTTAAAATTTGTCTTATAGACTTCTTAGTTCTCTTTTTGTTAGACTGATGAATCAAGCAAGGTTATTTTCATTAAATTTAAACCACAGTGTTCTAGAGGTGCCTGTCTCAGTTAGAAGAGTGTGTCTCTTGATCTCAAGACCATAGATGTTGAGTGTAGAGATTACTTAAATGAATAAAGAAGTTTAAAAACTTTTTAAAAATGTAAGGATTGTGGACACCTATTATGTATATTTATTTCTGATACTGGTTTCTATTTTGAAGGGTGAAATAGAAGAAGAAATAATAAATTTAGAAAGTGATGACATATAAGAAGTTAGTTTTGTCTGGTGTTTTAACTTATGTTCTTTACTTAAAGGATATTGATGGAGTCATTACTGCCTATGAGGTGCCTCCACCCCTGAATGTTCTTCAGGTTCCTGTAGTCCGGCTGGCTGGAAGCTTTGGGGCGGTCAATGTTTATTGGAAAGCAACAGTGGACACGGCTAGCCTGGAAGACTTTAAGCCATCTCATGGGATTCTTGAATTTGCAGATAAACAGGTATGCTATCCTAAACATACTAGCTATTTTTGGTTATACCTCAAACATTTTATAGATATCCACCAAATGAATATATATTAGTGACTGCTAAATGTATTATACTTTGTATATTAAGCCAAACAGAATTATTATTAGTTAACATGTTATGATCTATTAATGGACATAGGAAGAGAACACAAAGAGGCAAGATTTCTGAACTCCCCCACCTGATCCTATTTTAAGCAGAAGTTAAAGGAGGATAATAAATGACTTAGAAGTACCTAAGAATATTTTTTTTTTTTTTTTTTTTTTTTAGATTTTATTTATTTATTTGACAGAGAGAGATCACAGTAGGAGAGAGGAAGGGAAGAGATCACAGAGAGAGGAAGGGAAGCAGGCCCCCTGCTGAGCAGAGAGCCCGATGTGGGACTCGATCCCAGGACCCTGAGATCATGACCTGAGCCGAAGGCAGCGGCTTAACCCACTGAGCCACCCAGGCGCCCACCTAAGAATATTTTTAAAAGGGCCTGATGAACTTCAATATTCCTATGAACTTTAGGTTAATTTATTCTATTTCTTTTTTAAAAAAGATTTTGTTTATTTATGTAAGAGAGAGAGAGCAGGGGTTTGTTTGTGTAGTTGTTATTACAGCCTATCTGGCATTTTAAATATTTTTATTCAAGAATCAGGCTTCACTGGTTTTTGTATACATAAATAACGCTATATTTTATTACATATGTAATGTCCTTTATCTTGAAAATAATAGAACATAAATTTCTGACTTTGAAATACTCTGTAATTTTAAAATAGTATTATAAACATAACAGTACAGAATATACTTTTTTGTACTATGTTTCTGGTCAATAAGTTTATTTATATATGATCAAAAATTGCTATTATATCTTCCTTGCCTCTTATCCTCCCTCCCCCTTTCTTCTTTCTCTCCCTCCCTTTTTCCCTTCTTCCTTGTTTCTTTTGTAGGTTACTGCAGTGATAGAGATTACCATCATTGATGATGCTGAACTTGAACTCATGGAGACATTCAATATTTCCTTAGTCAGGGTGGCTGGAGGTGGCAGGCTTGGTGATGATGTTGTGCTAACTGTTGTTATTCCACAAAATGATTCCCCATTTGGAGTATTTGGATTTGAAGAAAAGACTGTAAGTTACATACATGGGTAGGAGGGTGCCTTCCCTTGGGCTAATTTTTTTTTTTTTTTTTTTTTTTTTTTGTAATTTTTAGAAGAAAGCTGTCTTTCATTTTTTAAAAAACGGTTACCCTTCACTTACAATTCTCTGCTCAGGAGTCCTTAGAGTTGACTATTGAATTAATGGCTGGTCCTCTCATCTGTGTTTGACAGTGATGAGTATTTGTACATCAGGTAATTCCAAGGGGGAACAAATTCTTTTTATTGGGTGACATAGACCAAGAGCTTCTTTTTGTCCATACGTTCTGCTCTCAGCCTGCCTTGCTCCCAGACCCCCATCCTGATCACAAGGCAAGATTCTGTCATGGATCTAAGTGTTACACCCTTTTGTTACTCTCTCTTGACTTATATTGAACAAAAAACCACATTCACCCCAGCTCAAGTGTTTGTATTTCTCCTTTCTTCTCTCTTCCTTCCCACTGGCTGTCTCCTTCCAAGACTTACAAGAGGGAAGCTGATTATTATTATCACTTTAACTGCAGAGGAAGAGAAAAAAAAAACGTAACCAATCATTTATGCTGCCAGATTGGGTGGCTAGTACAAATGACCTCTACATCTTAAATATAAAATGAATTGTTAAAACTATGTCATAATTATACACAATGATTTTATGACATAATTTTTAAGACTATTTTTCAAAGGAAATTCCAAGATGAAATAATCATAAATACATGGAGGTAATTCCAATATACACAACTTTTCTGGCTCTATAGGTCACCATTCTCTTTATTTGATCACTTGTAGGTAATCAGTGATTCGTCATAGATCATTTTATATAATAAACAGTTTGTGCTAATTCTCATTGTCTTTATTGTTCTGTGGATACAAGGCTAGACCTACAGCTAGCCTGTTAGGGCTGGGCATCCCAGATGTTCCAGAATTTAAGTAAACACTAATAATTGCCTAATGGCTTGATTATTGAAATTTCAATTTCATTAGAGAATGGGAAGCATAAAAGGGACAGGACACATTTCTGCTATAACCTAGTGAGGGTCTCTTGGGGAAGGAATAAGCGGAAGTGTTTGTAAGGACTGGTAGATTCACAGGAGAGTGGCTGTGAATGTTTGCTCAGCAAAATGGAAAGTCTGGGAAACATAAAACTATGAGTATAAAGAAGAGAGTTAGAACTATCCATTATATTATTCACTTGAGATACGGACATCATTAATATTTTGTTGTATTTTCAACAATACTTTTTTCTTTCAGTATGTGAAAAGAAGTATTTTATTTTTATTTTTTATTTTTTTTGTCTTCTCTTTTTTAATTTCAGTCCACCTACATGGGTTTTTACTTTTCAATTAAATATTCAGAATTGTTACCCACATATGCAGGAACTAGTTCACAACCCCAATTACAAAATTGTATTGTTTTTTGGTAATAAAAACTGTATATAAACTATTATTTTACCAATTCATAGATCTTTTTTTTTTTTCGTTTAGATAAAAATTTAATATGCATGAATTTCAATGAAAGGTAATGGGCTACTTGGTCCATCATTCTTTTTTTTTTTTTTTTTTTTTTTGGGCTGATTTTTTTTTTAAATTTATTTTTTATTTTGAGCATAACAGTATTCATTATTTTTCACCACACCCAGTGCTCCATGCAATTCGTGCCCTTTATAATACCCACCACCTAGTACCCCAACCTCCCACCCCCCACCCCTTCAAAACCCTCAGATTGTTTTTCAGAGTCCATAGTCTCTCATGGTTCACCTCCCCTTCCAATTTCCCCCAACTCCCTTCTCCTCTCTAACTCCCCATGTCCTCCATGCTATTTGTTATGCTCCACAAATAAGTGAAACCATATGATAATTGACTCTCTCTGCTTGACTTATTTCACTCAGCATAATAATCTCTTCCAGTCCCGTCCATGTTGCTACAGAAGTTGGGTATTGGTCCTTTCTTTTTTTTTTTTTTTTTTTTTTTATAAACATATATTTTTATCCCCAGGGGTACAGGTCTGTGAATCACCAGGTTTACACACTTCACAGCACTCACCAAAGCACATACCCTCCGCAATGTCCATAATCCCACCCCCTTCTCCCAAACCCCCTCCCCCCAGCAACCCTCAGTTTGTTTTGTGAGATTAAGAGTCACTTATGGTTTGTCTCCCTCCCAATCCCATCTTGTTTCATTTATTCTTCTCCTACCCACTTAAGCCTCCATGTTGCATCACCACTTCCTCATATCAGGGAGATCATATGATAGTTGTCTTTCTCTGCTTGACTTATTTCGCTAAGCATGATACGCTCTAGTTCCATCCATGTTGTCGCAAATGGCAAGATTTCATTTCTTTTGATGGCTGCATAGTATTCCATTGTGTATATATACCACATCTTCTTGATCCATTCATCTGTGGATGGACATCTAGGTTCTTTCCATAGTTTGGCTATTGTGGACATTGCTGCTATAAACATTCGGGTGCATGTGCCCCTTTGGATCACTACATTTGTATCTTTAGGGTAAATACCCAATAGTGCAATTGCTGGGTCATAGGGCAGTTCTATTTTCAACATTCTGAGGAACCTCCATGCTGTTTTCCAGAGTGGCTGCACCAGCTTGCATTCCCACCAACAGTGTAGGAGGGTTCCCCTTTCTCCACATCCTCGCCAGCATCTGTCATTTCCTGACTTGTTGATTTTAGCCATTCTGACTGGTGTGAGGTGATATCTCATTGTGGTTTTGATTTGTATTTCCCTGATGCCGAGTGATATGGAGCACTTTTTCATGTGTCTGTTGGCCATCTGGATGTCTTCTTTGCAGAAATGTCTGTTCATGTCCTCTGCCCATTTCTTGATTGGATTATTTGTTCTTTGGGTGTTGAGTTTGCTAGGTTCTTTATAGATTCTGGACACTAGTCCTTTATCTGATATGTCGTTTGCAAATATCTTCTCCCATTCTGTCAGTTGTCTTTTGATTTTGTTAACTGTTTCCTTTGCTGTGCAAAAGCTTTTGATCTTGATGAAATCCCAATAGTTCATTTTTTCCCTTGCTTCCCTTGCCTTTTGCGTTGTTCCTAGGAAGATGTTGCTGCGGCAGAGGTCGAAGAGGTTGCTGCCTGTGTTCTCCTCAAGGATTTTGATGGATTCCTTTCGCACATTGAGGTCCTTCATCCATTTTGAGTCTATTTTTGTGTGTGGTGTAAGGAAATGGTCCAATTTCATTTTTCTGCATGTGGCTGTCCAATTTTCCCAGCACCATTTATTGAAGAGGCTGTCTTTTTTCCATTGGACATTCTTTCCTGCTTTGTCGAAGATGAGTTGACCATAGATTTGAGGGTCTATTTCTGGGCTCTCTATTCTGTTCCATTGATCTATGTGTCTGTTTTTGTGCCAGTACCATGCTGTCTTGATGATGACAGCTTTGTAATAGAGCTTGAAGTCCGGAATTGTGATGCCACCAACGTTGGCTTTCTTTTTCAATATCCCTTTGGCTATTCGAGGTCTTTTCTGGTTCCATATAAATTTTAGCATTATTTGTTCCATTTCTTTGAAAAAGATGGATGGTACTTTGATAGGAATTGCATTAAATGTGTATATTGCTTTAGGTAGCATAGACATTTTCACAATATTTATTCTTCCAATCCAGGAGCATGGAACATTTTTCCATTTCTTTGTGTCTTCCTCAATTTCTTTCATGAGTACTTTATAGTTTTCTGAGTATAGATTCTCTGTCTCTTTGGTTAGGTTTATTCCTAGGTATCTTATGGTTTTGGATGCAATTGTAAATGGGATTGACTCCTTAATATCTCTTTCTTCTGTCTTGCTGTTGGTGTAGAGAAATGCAACTGATTTCTGTGCATTGATTTTATATCCTGACACTTTACTGAATTCCTGTATAAGTTCTAGCAGTTTTGGAGTGGAGTCTTTTGGGTTTTCCACATATAGTATCATATCATCTGCGAAGAGTGATAATTTGACTTCTTCTTTGCCGATTTGGATGCCTTTAATTTCCTTTTGTTGTCTGATTGCTGAGGCTAGGACCTCTAGTACTATGTTGAATAGCAGTGGTGATAATGGACATCCCTGCCGTGTTCCTGACCTTAGTGGAAAAGCTTTCAGTTTTTCTCCATTGAGAATGATATTTGCGGTGGGTTTTTCATAGATGGCTTTGATGATATTGAGGTATGTGCCCTCTATCCCTACACTTTGAAGAGTTTTGATCAGGAAGGGATGCTGTACTTTGTCAAATGCTTTTTCAGCATCTATTGAAAGTATCATATGGTTCTTGTTCTTTCTTTTATTGATGTGTTGTATCACATTGACTGATTTGCGGATGTTGAACCAACCTTGCAGCCCTGGAATAAATCCCACTTGGTCGTGGTGAATAATCTTTTTAATGTACTGTTGAATCCTATTGGCTAGTATTTTGTTGAGTATTTTCGCATCTGTGTTCATCAAGGATATCGGTCTATAGCTCTCTTTTTTGGTGGGATCCTTGTCTGGTTTTGGGATCAAGGTGATGCTGGCCTCATAAAATGAGTTTGAGGAAAATATATAGCGGTACAAGCCTTTCTCAAGAAACAAGAAAGGTCTCAGGTACACAACCTAACCCTACACCTAAAGGAGCTGGAGAAAGAACAAGAAAGAAACCCTAAGCCCAGCAGGAGAAGAGAAATCATAAAGATCAGAGCAGAAATCAATGAAATAGAAACCAAAAAAACAATAGAAAAAATCAACGAAAGTAGGAGCTGGTTCTTTGAAAGAATTAATAAAATTGATAAACCCCTGGCCCGACTTATCAAAAAGAAAAGAGAAAGGACCCAAATAAATAAAATCATGAATGAAAGAGGAGAGATCACAACTAACACCAAAGAAATACAAACTATTATAAGAACATACTATGAGCAACTCTACGGCAATAAATTTGACAATCTGGAAGAAATGGATGCATTCCTAGAAACATATAAACTACCACAACTGAACCAGGAAGAAATAGAAAGCCTGAACAGACCCATAACCAGTAAGGAGATTGAAACAGTCATTAAAAATCTCCAAACAAACAAAAGCCCAGGGCCAGATGGCTTCCCGGGGGAATTCTACCAAACATTTAAAGAAGAACTAATTCCTATTCTCCTGAAACTGTTCCAAAAAATAGAAATGGAAGGAAAACTTCCAAAAGAAGTATTTTAATCTGTATAAATATATAACTTAATTTTTATAACGTGTCTCTGTTAGCTTTTGAGGTAGATAAAAGGTTCAGGATTTTGGTCAAATCTTCAATGGGAAAACCTTAAGATAATGTTGTTGCTTTTAACATGGTCACACTTCTGGACTCAGGTATTAGACTGTATATTTACAAACTTCTCTCAGTGTCAGGGAAAATGAAGTTACATTGCTTTTCGTAAGTTTTCTTTATTCATTTTCTCTGAACTGCTGTCATCGACTTTAGTGCACTCTTGGTCTGGGAACTGATATCTTCTTCAACTTCAAATTAACTTCAAATTTCTAGTTTGTCTTGCGATGTCAAAGTGGTAAGAGTGAGCCTGTGTTATTTCTCATGAGCCTTGTGACAAGGACATGAGTTGCTATCTGTAAAGCCTGTGCTTTATACTCAGTAGGTGTCCGTCACTATTTTTAATCCTTGTAGTATCAGGAGAGCCTTGTTGCTCAGCCCTTTGTGGCTCTTTCTTCGATAGTCTGTTTCTTACTGCCAAAGGCTCTTGATAACACAGAATTTATCTTTTAACATGTATCTGAGATGCATAGTACTGTGCATACAGTGGACATTTTGTTAGCATTATCTGATGAAACATTAAGATTTAGAACCGTAGGATATTGAGGAAAGATTTTTAGTGTAAACCTGTCAAATGAATAAGCTGCTCCCAAGGGCAATATGGTATACTTACCAAAGCACTGGCCCCAGCAGAGGCTCAAGAAATCTGCTTGGGACACCTCAACTCAAATGCCATTATCTGTGGAAGAAAAAAGGAAGGACTTATCTATGGATCCTGAGTTTATAGTTGATTTCTCCTATCTCACTTTGTTTGCTCCTTATTTATTATTTCTCTTCTCTGAGGAGGGGTATGGGTGTGGAGTCAGAACATTTGAAGCAAAGAGGAGGCTCCTCTTCTCCAAATATGTGCATAGAGCTAGCCCCCAGATCCTTAGAGTTTCCATGAGGCTTAAATGAGATAGAGTATATGTCAGAACTGACATATGATAGAAGCTCAATAAATATTAGTTGGTTCTAAATCTCTGCTCTTGGGTGCCCGAGTGGCTCAGTTGGTTAAACGACAGCCTTCGGCTCAAGTCATGATCCTGGAGTTCTGGAATCGAGTCCCACATTGCGCTCTCAGCTCCATGGGGAGTCCGTTTCTCCCTCTGCCCTTCTGCCCTCTCATGCTCTCTCTCTCTCAAATAAATAAATAAAATCTTTTTTTTTTTTTTAAGTTTTTATTTATTCATTTGACAGACAGAGATCACCAGTGGGCAGAGAGGCAGGCAGAGAGAGAGGAGGAAGCAGGCTCCCTGCTGAGCAGAGAGCCTGATGCAAGGCTTGATCCCAGGACCCCGAGATCACGACCTGAGCCGAAGGCAGAGGCTTTAACCCACTGAGCCACCCAGGCACCCCAATAAATAATATCTTTTAAAAAATAAAGATAAAAAAATAAATCTCTTTTCTTGGCATCAGCACAAAATCTCATGGGGGAAAAAACAAAAAACAACAGCTTTGTATTAGATATTTAATTGTCTGTCAGTCTTAAAAATGGAGAGCATTGCATTATATTTTTATATTTACATAACAGGTAGACATTACAGGCTCAGTTTGGACTTTGCTTCAGAGTCAGTATATGCAATTCAGTTGAACAAATTCTCTTAATAAGGATCTAGTGTAGAAACTAAATGGTACAGGTAAATCAAAGTATTGAATGTCTTTCTTTATGTCGGGTTAATAAAACCTCTTTTAAATTGGACTTACTGCAGATAATTAGGAGGGCACTTCTGGCCTGTATTATGTGGGGAGCCTGACTACCATTAACCAAGAACTCCTAAATCCTACATCCTTAACATAGTAAGTGTTTATTTCTTCTTCGTGTAAGAGTCCTACACCTGTGTTCCTGGTGGGGTCTTATGGACACCTCATCTCCATCTGACATTTCAGGTACCAGACTCTTTCCTTTTCCCATTCTATCCTCCTCTGGGTCCTGGAATCCTCACTAGTCACCCAGAAAATGGGAAAACATGGAATGTGGAATGTTCTGTGGGAAGTTGATGGCCAGACTGTGAGGAGCATACTTCATTTCCCATATGGTCTGCTGGCCAGAATTCAGTCACATGCTCCACCTAATTACAAGAGAGCCCAGGAAATGCCAAGTAGCAGAGTGTTTTGGACAAAAAGGAAATAGGGTTTGGCAAAACATTTTTTTTTTTTTCTGCCACATGATCGTACCATGAACAGAGAGTTCTAAACTGAAAAGTAGATGTTATAACTAGAAATAAGATTGTTTTTCTTGCTTCATTTTTTCCCCCCACCTAACTTTGTTGTCTTTCTTTTAGGTAATGGTTGATGAATCTCTTTTGTCTGATGACCCTGATTCATATGTGACATTGACGGTTGTCCGGTCCCCAGGAGGAAAAGGGGCTGTTCAGCTTCAGTGGACCCTAGATGAGACAGCTAAAAATGATCTCAGGCCTTTGAATGGGACGCTTCTTTTTGATGAGGTATAGTCAGTGTCAGGACTCCTACAGTTTTACTCGAACTTGTGTTTGTTTTTTTCCCATAGTATTGCTTATGAATTTATATGATGGTATTTACGATGTATCTGGAATCTTTTTAAAATCATATGCACTTTGGAGGACATTGACACACACACACACACACACACACACACACACACACACCCCCTAGAAATATGAAATCAAATTTAATTTAGACACTGCCTCCATCCCACCATGAAAACTACTCTTCTCTCAACATTTTCTCTCCAATTAAGGACAAAAACCAGTCAACCAAGCTAGACATCTGGATGTCATCCCCATTTCTACTTCCTTTGTAACGCTTATCTATATTTGATCACTGGGTTTGGTCACATTTTAGACAATTTAGAGGTCATGTTAATCTCCCCCCCTTTTTCCTATTAAAAATTTAAATGGGATTTATGGTCAGACCTAAATTTTATATAGTAATTCTTCCAGAAGCAGCTCATAATTCTAAGGTACAAAAAGGACACACTTTAAAAATGCTTATAGACATAAACATTATTCCACTAATGAGGACACCCAAAATTTGGCTCAATCTGGAAAACGTTTTATTCCTCTCATTTGATGTAGACAGAGTCTCAGAAGACCATTGTACTGCGCACACTTCGTGATACTGTGTTGGAAGAGAACAAGCATTTCACCATTCAGTTGATATCAATTGATGAGGTAGAAATATCTCCAGTGAAAGGTAAGAGAAATTCACAGTTTTGGGTCTTAAAAAGTAGATACTCAGAAAAATACAACCAAGTAACCAATACTCACAAACTTAAGTTTTATAATTCCTAAAATGTTTGCTAAAACATAAAGATGTCATTTCACATCTGTACTACAGCCAAAAAGATTTTTAAAACTAAAATTCTAATACCTGATATTGATAAAGTTGTATGTCAGAGATTTCACAATACTTAGCTCTGTGATTTTTTAAAAAGATGTTTATTGTAGTGATGCTTATAAAATAAAATATGGAATCTTCCTAAATGGTCCAGCAATAGGAGACCTGTTAAATATGAGAGAATACCATGTAAGTGTTCGAAAGGATATAGCAGGAAAAGCCTTAATTACATTAAAACTTAAAAACAATTACATGAGTAACCGCTGTGTTATGGCAGACTTCATAACATGTTCAAGGTCATCCCATTTTTGTCATGTGCTCATTACAAGTGTGTGGAATTATGTACTTGAAATGTTGATAGTGGGTTTTAATTACCTACATTTTCTACACATATTTGTAATGGTCACATATTACTTTTACAATAAAATATTATTTTAAAACCTAGCATATTGCATGTTTTTCAGCCTACTATGTGTATTTTCATCTGAAAGTGATTACTTCAATGTTTTGATATTTCAGAAACAGACATTGTAATTCTTCTTTGCCTATAGCCCATATGCAAATTTGTTTCTTAGATCTGGAGAGAAAGAATTAATGTTTCTAAAGCAGTTGCATTGTGCTATGTGTTAATAGTAACGTAAAATAAATGGCCCAGCCGCTTTGATAGGATAGCTTAGTGACTGTCACATGCCTTTCTTTGCCATCAAGAACTCCATTGTATGTGAAAGTCTGTGGCCAAAAAAGCAGAATTCTGTGGCCAAAAAGATTGTTAAAATTAAAGAAATATCACGTACATACCTAAGCTAGTTGTTTTTTTTTGCATTTTTATCTAGAGTACTTTCCAACAAATCATATGATTGTACCATATTCTTCCACACATCTTACGTTAGCTCAGTTGTTAGCACCCTGTTAAATGTCAGGATTGATGACATGCAGACTAACTAGACCTAAGAATAAGAATATACTAGTGATTCAGGGTGAGTCATATATCAATAAAAAATTTCATAATACATTTCAGACTGTGACATACTTGGACATGACAAACCACTTTTGGTTTTATTAATCCATGCCATAGAAGTGAGACTATGGTAATTCGTCCCTTGTTTGATGAAACCGTAATAAGAGCTTCTGGAAATGATTTTCTTCAAGTTACTGCTAAATTATAATATGAATAGTCACATTATTTGATATGGTTTTCTTACCATTGATATTTGACACATTTTTATAGATGCTTATAAGCAATAATGGATCAGAAAATTAAAAAGTAACCAGGAATTCTTGCTTTTGCCACCTAGCCAGTTGTAGTGAACTGCCTGCAAAATGGTTACTGCAGAAGTGAATTAATGCAAATGGTAGGAGAGTACTCACTTACCATGGGAGTGAGAGTGGAATTATTATCCACTTTCTTCTGCCCCCTTTCATTAAAATATGATCTAGGGCAAGTTGTTTGCCTCAATGTCTTGAGTGCCTCAGTATGCTTAAATAATTTCATTGGTAAAATGAAGATAATGTTAGTATCTAATTTACATGATTGTCATGGCAATTAATTCATAAGATTTGTATACATGGAGTGCTGAGGATTTTGCCAGGCTTATACTAAGTGAATACATGTGTTTGCTACATACGTGTTATGTATCAACTTCAACTTAGGTAGCGCCTCAATAATCATTCAGGGAGAAAAGGGAACATCAGGAGAAGTTGGGATAGCTCCATCATCTAGGCATGTCCTCATTGGAGAACCCTCAGGAAAGTATAATGGTACTGCTATCGTCAGGTAAGGTGTCATGATTTCCCCACCCCCTCAGGTGGAGATTTTGAAGTTTTATTTAAATCACTAGCATTTTTATGCCATAAGTGCATTTTCCTCATTACATACATATTTCTCGAGCATCGTCATTTTATGGATTACTAACATCCTGTGAAAAGTAGATAAAATTTTTGGCAAAAATTGAAGCCATTTCTTGACGTGTCTTGAAGTTAGATTATGATGAATGTCTAGGAAAAGTTCCTTCAACAAAAATATATTGATCACGCAGTGGTGTATTGACCTCTCTTGACATTAGATCATGACTGTTTCTTGGGTGATTTGTACAACCCATGATGAGAAAAATACCTTGAGTTAATTCTAGGAGAGCTGATGCTTTTGGCCCCATTCTGTCGCTAATCATGTAAAATAAGAGAGTTACTTCATCTCTGTAAGCTTCTGTCTTAGTTACAGAATCATTCCTTTGAAAATCCTCTGGATCAAACATTTTATGATTCTAAGCATTTAAAAATTAGGGCCTACTATATAACGAAGTAGTATGATCATAGACAATCTTGTTTAATACAAAGTTTCTCATGACTAGTAGGACAACTGTCAGTGAAGTAACTGAATTTGAGTTAATATTTTATCTTTCTGGTAGTTTTCCTTTAGTGTTGCTTGTAAGTGCTATTTTTTAGAGAACTGTGTTAAGCCATTCACTTTTTGTACCCTTGTGTATTAAGTGAACTCTGTAAATACTTTCTTTTAAATCCCTTCAAGTGTTCCCCTTCTAATGTGTAGGCTTTGCTAGTATTGTCAAGCAGATTTACATACGCTCAGTACTTTGAGTGGTACTATCCTGGAATCATAAAACTTGCTTTTGATTTGATAGATAAGGATCTATAATGTATACCGTTCTTGAAATAAATGAAAATTGTTGAAAGACACAAAAAATATTTAGGAAAGATTACTTCAACAAAAATGTACTGATTATACATTTATGTAACATAGCCTCGTTCGTGGCCCAGCGATTTGGGGGGAGGTCACCGTGTACTGGAGGATATTCCCCCCTTCTGTGGGAGAATTTGCTGAAATGTCAGGAAAACTGACAATGCGAGATGGACAGTCTGCAGCAGTTGTAATAATACAGGTAGCAATACGACTGGTTTCTGTTATGCTCCGTGGTGTGTGTGTGTGTGTGTGTGTGTGTGAGAGAGAGAATGAGGGGTTGGGTGGTCGGAGGTGGTGGTATCCCTGAGTTTGTTGTTGTTGTGGACAGGAGTGGTGTTTTTCTTTAAACGTTAGAACCTACTGTTGATGGCTCTTTTTGTCCTCTAGGCTTTGAATGATGACATTCCTGAGGAGAAAAGCTCCTATGAGTTTCAGCTTACTGGAATCAGTGAGGGGGGGTTGCTGAGTGGATCCAGCAGCACTGCCAACATCACCATGGTGGCCAGTGACTTTCCCTATGGCCGATTTTCCTTCTCACAGGAGCAACTTCGAGTGTCGGAAGAAGCCCGAAGGGTAGAGTATAAAATGCTTAAAATCTTAGACATCACTTTTGGTTTTTATTTTGTGCGTGATCTTTTATTTATTTATTTATTTATTTGCAAACAGGAGTTTTTTTGCAAAGCTGGCTTAACCTTTAAATATTAAGACTTCATGTAGCAAGATATATTGTGGGTCATCTTTAAAATGTGCTTCCTGGTTCATACTCCAGAGTTTTCACAAATTGATTAATTTGCTACTAACACCATTATTTTAACATATATTTTATAAACTTTTATAGATTCTACATAAACATAACCCTAGTAAACCTAGAATCTTTAGTTAGAAACCATAAAAATTTAGGTATGAGCTGGTGGATTAGACACCCAAGTCAGATAAAAACTGCTTCTTGGCTTAGGTGAATATCACCGTCGTCCGTTCAGGGGGATCATCTGGCCGCGTGAGACTCTGGTATGAGACCGTGAGTGGGACAGCGGAGGCAGGCTTGGACTTTATCCCTGCAGCGGGGGAGCTCCTCTTTGAAGCCAGGGAGATGGCGAGAAGTGTGCACATTGAAATACTTGACGATGGTCTTCCTGAAGGACCAGAGGAATTTTCCCTAGTAATTACAAAGGTGGAACTCCTGGGAAGGTAAAGTTTTAAAAAAGAAAATAGAGAATGTGTTGTAGAAGGATTAATACTGAACTTGCTGTCTTTCAGATTTATGTGAGAGTGGGACAGGGCATAGCAGGGAAATTATGACCAAGATTAACTGTCACTTGTGCCAAGTTCTAAAATACCAGTTTTTGCTCAAAGTTGAAAGTGTATTATTTTTATTTGAGAATTCACTCTGGGTAGTCAGAGAATGGAACGTGGTATGAGCTTGTAAGCATTAGGTAAGGAAATGGAGGTCGCAGGTCAGCTGGTGCAATGGAATTTATTTTGCCTTTCCTCTTTCTCTACACCTGAGGGCTGAGTGAGAAATTTCTTTCCTTGGTATCCCTATTGTCTTCTGTGGGAAAATGAGGTAGACTTGTCAAGTGGGGAAAAGTAGGAGTCAAAGATAGTCAGTTGTAACTGT
The DNA here is from genome assembly GCF_964662115.1 of Mustela nivalis. NCBI lineage: Eukaryota > Metazoa > Chordata > Mammalia > Carnivora > Mustelidae > Mustela > Mustela nivalis. The sequence continues at coordinate 67,181,598 of NC_139022.1, read as the reverse complement.
GTACCACGTTTTTATTGAAGATAAGATTTAACCATATTGAGGCTGTCTTGTTCCCTGACTTAGTGGGAGCAGACTTGATTCACACTGGTGGGAAGCACCTGAAGCCTGCTGAGATACCCACAAACTGAGTAGCCCAGGAGCACCTCTGCTCTGACAGATGACACAAAACCCGCAACCAGAATCATGTTGGCATTTATATCAGTCTTAAAGGAATTTTTCTGGTTCATGAAAATGGTTTTGCATCTGTTATATGAATGCTATGTTTTAAAAGCTTTTTCTAACTAAAATATTTCACTGAGTGACTTTGGTAAGATGTATGTCAATCCCATGTGGAAGAAATACTGTGGGTTTGTGTATACTTCAAATCTTAATTTTCCTAGAAATGATTCCGTTCCTAGCAATTGGCATGAATTTTCTTTTCTTTTTCTTTTTTTTTTAACCGGGAAAATAACTGTATTTTCTTTGGGAGTGTGGCAGATGTCTAACTCTTCTCAGAACTCCTGGAATTGCTTGTTGGGGCCAGTGGCCTTCATGGCTTTGAGCACGTTGAAGCTTACAGTTTTGCTCAGGGGTCAGCATTTCCCACCGTGACAATGTCATTGATCTGGAGCTCCCTGAAGCAGGAGAACAGGTGCACAGACATGTTCTTGTGGCGTTTCTCAAAGCAGGTGTACTTTTGGGTGTAGTGGAGGTTGTCTCAGTGGATGAAGGTGGCCCTCTGCATCTTCTTCTTGGTCACCACACCAGATAGAATGCATCCTCAAGCAGAGACATGACCAGTGAAGGGGCGTTTCTTGTCAATATAGATGCCCTCTGTGGCTTTTCTTGGGCATCCTGAAACTCAGACCGATGTTTTGGTAGTCTTGTGGGAATGTCTCCTCGCCAGCTTCTCCAAGCAGGACCCTCTTCTTATTTTGAAAGATGGTTGGCTGTTTTGGTGGGTGTCCTCCATCAGAATGTCCCAGCCACCTGAGAAGAGGAGAACTGGCAATAGGAATGAATTTGCACTTATATTAAATGTGTTAAAATTGGAGGTTGCTGTTGACTATTTTAATGAAGTAAGTGAAATTTATTCATTAGCCCATTAAGTGTAAGATAACATCCACGTTACTGACTAATTAGGACTTGAAGATTTTGCCCTCTTTCTTTTTAAAAGAAAAAAAAATTCCTACATAAGCTTAATTCTGAGAAAACAAGTTTTTCCTTCTAGGTAAATTTCTAAGTTTCCTTTAACTTGAAAAAGGAAAGCAGTATAATCTCATTTTGCCTAGTTGCTAGGTAATTCACTGCTTTGGTGTGAAGGTAATCAGCTAAGCTACAATCCATCTCAGACAACTATTAACAGTTTTGGTTTTTTTAAAGATTTTACTTATTTGTTTGTCAGAGAGAGAGAGAGAGAGCACAAGCAGGGGGACCAACAGGCAGAGGAAGAAGCAGTTTCCCCACTGAGCAAGGAGCCCGATGTGGGACTTGATCCCAGGATCCTGGGTGGGATCATGACCGGAGCAGAAGGCAGACGCTTAACCAACTGAGCCACTCAGGCATCCAACATTTATCTTATCATTTAATATTTTTAATCCCTTGTTTTCTAATTTTGCCTTATATGTAACCTGACTTTAACCTTTTGAAATCATGTAGCCTAAAAATACCAGGTAAAGAGAATTTGAGAATTGAAGAAAAGACGAAAATGGTTTACTTCCATTTTTTAGCTTCAGGAATTAAAGTGATATGAAACTCTGAAAGATAAAAGGTTTCTTCAGTGGGAATCATATCAATCCAAAAAAAGTGACTTCTTTAGCTGAAATACATCTAGCTGAGTAAACCATCATCTGGACTAGATGACAGAGACTAGAGACATTGATTGTAATCGGGGTTCACAGAAATATTTCCTTGTAGCTTGAAATTTCAGTAGTGGCATGACACCTGCTCTTTCTTTAAAGTAACCCTTTCATCCTGTCCCTGAGTGCACTGCAGATCTGCCCGAAGCCCCTGCCTCAGCCCCTCACCATCAGATGAGTTTATCAGTGCATTCCTAGCCCAGAGGTTCATCTTACAACTTATCCCCAATTTCCTGATAGTCGTATTATCTTCCCATTGCCGAAGTTTAATAACTTTTTATTGGTTTTGGTTTCATACAGGCAGTAATAATTGTGAGCCGCACAGAAGTCTATTTCAGACATCATTTCAGGAAAAAAGAGAGTATTTTAGTGTTGGGGATCTTTCAAGGTATTAAAATGCTTAATAGGACTAAGTTGTAGGAGCTAAGAGGACCCTTCGGCTTATGCTCACCAATTATGTACTCATTTTCTCTTCTTTTGTTATTATTTTCTCATGACTTTGCAAGAGGGTATGATTTTACCATCCGAGAAAATGGTCTTCAGTTAGATCAACCTCCTGAAATAGGAAACATCTCCATTGTCCGAATCATAATAACGAAAAATGATAATGCAGAGGGTGTCATTGAATTTGACCCAAGGTATACTGCCTTGGAAGGTAAGTTCGGCAGTCTTATAAATTTACCACTACTTTCTGAGTTACAGAGTAACTGAGCATGACTCTGTCAGTTTCAATTTCCATGTATAAATGTTCTCAGCTTGCTCTATGTATGTGCACGCATGTGTGGGTGTATACCTGTGTAGGTACATACACGGACACCTTCTTATGTATTTACATTAGCCTTTATATATTTATATGTTTATTTTTTAAATCTGTTTTGTGTTACCTTTGAGCAGTATTAAATCCCACTCGTGTATGGCAAAGCTGCCTGGTAAGGAACAAGACTTATGTCCATATTCCCTCCTGGGGAAAAAGAGGTGGCTGCTTTTTGGATTTTATTCAAAGGCACATGCCTTTCAAGATAAACATGTTTATCTTCTTGCTGCGATTAATTTATTGACCTCATTGCCTCTATCAAATTCATTGGTTATCTAGCCATTTAAAAAAAAATTTATTTATTTATTTGACAGATCACAAGTAGGCAGAGAGTCAGGCAGAGAGAGAGAGAGAGGGAAGCAGGCTCCCTCCTGAGCAGAGGACCTGATGTGGGGCTCGATCCTAGGACCCTGAGATCAGGACCTGAGCTGAAGGCAGAGGCTTAACCCACTGAGCCACCCAGGCACCCCTATCTAGCCATTTTTAAAGTTCATCAGAAATTACTTTGGAGGGGCGCCTGGGTGGCTCGGTTGGTTAAGCATCTGTCTTTGGCTCAGGTTATGACCCCAGGGTCCTGGGATTGAGCTCTGTATCAGGCTCCCTACTCAGAGGGGAGTCTGTTTTTCCCTCTCCTCTGCCTCCTCATGTGCTCTCTCTCTCTCTCTTACTTTCCCTCTCAAATACATAAATAAATAAACTCTTCAAAAAAAAAAAGAAATCATTTTGGAATTGATTAATATTGACTTTGTGAGTAAAGTCATGGAAGACACCACTGTTTTGTGAACCTCAGCTAGTAAAAGTCATGCTGCATTTTTAATACCAAGTGATATATAAAGGACTTAGAATTTTTTTTTTCTGTCCACTGATTTCTGTTTGATTCATTATCTTTGGGGAAATTTAGAGCAATTCATATTTATAATGACAATGTAAATTCAGTATTATTTAGTCATGGCTACTATGAACTGTTGGCTAAGATAAGCATAGCTAATGTAAACTCTATTAAATAATATTTTTATTTACAGAGGTTAAATAACGAGAGCAAAATAAATTTTTGAAAACAATTTTTAGCTGAAATTAAACATCGAGAATACATTTTCAGATTCTCAAATAGATTTCATAGGAACTTAAAATGTAATAAAATTGTATTTTTATCTGGACTTTTAAAAAGCGTTCGTATAATTAACATGAACTTCAATTGTTTATACTATGTGTTCCACTAAATGTAGAAGCAATTCAGAATACTTTCCTTTGAGTACACATATTTTAAGAATATTTCATGTTCATCTTGCATTGCTTTAGTAAGCAAGGATCATTTATTTCTACATAGCACACAGAGGGAGAAAACCTATGCTAATAATTAAATAGATTGTTTCAATTCTAACTTACACCGTTCACTATAGTTTTCAGTTTATAACAAACTATATTTCTCATAAAAATAAGTCTTGAATTTTTCACTAATTTTTAAAAAGATTTATTTATTTGAGAGAGAGAGAGAGAGAGCGTGTACCTGGACTTGGAGGGAGAGGGGCAGAGAGAGAGAGAGGGAATATCAAGAAGACTTCCCACTGAGCAGAGAGCCTGACACAGGGATCAATCTTACCATCCTGAGATCATGACCTGAGTAGAAATCAATTTAACTGACTGAGCCACTCAAGTGCCCCCCAGTATTTTTTTAAATTTATAAAAATTATGTTAAAAAATAAGAGCTTGCATTGTCCTGTTATATTTAATGCTATTTTTAATTTGACCGACTCTTATAAAAACTAGTTGCTTTGTCTGGGATACCAATTAATTGCACATTCCTGCTACAGTGGAGGAAGATGTTGGAATGATCACGATTCCGGTGGTGAGGCTGGGAGGAACTTACGGCCGTGTGACTGCTGATTTCATCTCTCAGAGCTCCTCTGCAGTTGCTGGTGGTGTCGATTATATGCTGCATGGCAGCTCGGTCACCTTTCAGCATGGGCAGAACTTAAGTTTTATAAATGTGTCCATCATTGATGACAATGAAAGGTAATACTATTTAGTAACGTCAGAAATAATGTAGTCATATGTAAAGCATGATTACTATGTTCCAATCCTTACTTATGCTTTGCAATGATAATAGAATTTTAGATTATATATATGCCCATTGAGAAACAAGTGAAAAACTTTGGGGGGTGCTGGAGTAGGAAAGAAGGGATTGGGAGACAATTGGGATTTTGTGTGTCACTTTTTCATATACAGGGAAATAATAATTTTTGCTCTTTTATATTTGAAATGTCTAATAAGAATGTAGAAACATCTTGCAATTCACTTCCTTAATGCATTAAGCAATTCAAAAGAAAGGAAGAAAGTCTAGTAACTATTGCAGGTTATATAATATTGAAGTTGATCATTCATGCTTTTAGCTGAGCACCCTCTTCTTACCACTTGGTGTATGAATGCTGTGCCTTGAATATGTATGACCAATTTGGAAAATGACTAGTTATTTGGATCTTAGAAGCATTTTAATATGTTTAGACTCACAGAATTGCTCCTTCTCGCTATGCAGTGAATTTGCAGAACCCATTGAAATTTTGCTTGTTGGAGCTACTGGCGGAGCAGTCCTTGGGCGCCACCTAGTGAGCAGAATCACAATTGCCAAGAGCGATTCTCCCTTTGGCGTTCTAAGATTTCTTAATCAAAGCAAAATTTCTGTTCCTAATCCCAATTCCACAATGATTTTATCCTTGTTGCTGGAGCGGACTGGAGGACTCGTAGGAGAAATTCAGGTAGAGTTATTCTTCCCATGGTTTTAAAAATAATTTTGGGGGCTCCTGGGTGGCTCAGTGGCTTAAAGCCTCTGCCTTCAGCTCAGGTCATGATCTCAGGGTCCTGGGTTAGAGCCCCGCATCGGGCTCTCAGCTCAGCGGGGAGCCTGCTTCCCCCGCTCTCTCTGCCTGCCTCTCTGCTTACTTGTGATCTTTGTCAAATAAATAAATAAAATCTTTAAAATAAAATAAATTAAAAAAATAATTTTGATGGCTTGAGTATAGAGTTGGATTTTCTTATTCTTCAAATATATGTTTATTTATTTATAATCAACAATATTTATTAATTACTCACTGGGTATAAAGTAGCTGACAAGTCCTGTGAATTCCATAAGAATATATATGAGACGTTGCTGTCATCAGGAACTCTTGAAAGCAAGTTAGAAAGGAGATGAAATGAAATGAAGAATTCTGATAAAAGGTTCAAGTATTTTTTTGGTACTTTTCGAATGCCAGACCCTCTTCTGGGCACTGAGAATATACTGATGAATGAGACAGACCTTGTTTTCTTAGGGTTTTCAGAACAGTAAACAGATAAATTTAAAATATATATGTGTGTGATAACACTTAAGCGATCTACAGGGATATCAGATCTAGAAACACAATCATGAGTCAGCTATCGACTACTCTAGATGGTGACATTGTGATATTTAAGCTGAAAGCTAGATACTGAGACATGGTCATGTAATTGTTAGAGAGCTGAGCCTTTTGGCAGAAGCAGTAGACAAACCTGGCCTGTTTCAGGTCTGAAGGGTTCCATGCAACACAAGGTCTGTTGGAGAGGTTAGTAGGTGTGTGATCACAGAGACCCTCCTAAGTCAGGCTAAAGGGTATTCTGAGTGCAAATAGGATGCCATTACAGAGTGAGGCAGGGGAATGGTGTTGATGTCCCCGGGGTTGCCATTTTAAGTAGCTTACTTGTGACTGCTTGGTGGGGAAATGGAATGTCAAGAAGCCAGAGCAGAAGCAGGAAGGGCAGTTAGAAGGCTCTTGACCTCTGGCGTCCAGGGCTGAGCTGACAGTGGCTAAGATGGGTGCAGATGGGATGCTGAGAAGTGAATAGATATTGAGCATCATTTGGAGGAAAAATTCACCGGGCAGTGGAGGTCGAGGCAAAGAGGAATCAAGAATAACTGCTAAAATTTTAGATGAGCATTTGGTTAAACTGTAGTGTTGTTTACTGAGATAGGCAGAAGCTTGGGGGTTGTTCTGTTTTGGTCTTGTTCATTTGAGATTGCGATTGGCCGTCCCAGTAGAGGGTCAAGCAGGCAGGGGGTGTGTGAGTATGGGCTGTGGGGAGGCCGGAGGCTGCTGACACATGTGGAGGTATTTGAAACCACATGACTGAAGGAGCGTAGATAGGAATGTGAAGAAAACAGCCGGAAGTCCTGGGCTACAAGCATTGAACGATCTGAGGAAGGAGAGCCAGCATAGAAAATTGAGATGTAAAAGCAAAGGGGAAGATATGTATCATGGAGGCCATGAAAGACGGGACGCTGTGTTTCAGGGAAAAGGAAGTGATCAGCTATGCCCAGTGCTGGTGAAAGATAAAAGAAGCAAAGACGAAGTCCCAGTGTTTTCCATGTAGATATGAAAAGTATATAATTTTATATTATAGAAATACTTAAAAATGCATTTATTATACAATTTTGTTTCTTATAATGATTTATGAAAATGTATGTTCATTTTATACCAGAAATTTATTTGTGTATATTCAGAAGAGATTGCACACCCAGCAGATTTTTCTTGTGGTTTTATTGTCTTATTCAAATAGGTTTTGATTAACAGAGACTATGCATACAGCAAGACAGTGTTGTACTCATTTTTAAAAGTTTATATTTCTCTAATATATCTATTATATTACAATATAAATATACATATCTAAATATGTACATTTAAAATGGGTGCTTATTTTTCTGTGGTGATGACCAGTGATCAGGTATTCATATTTTTCTTTATTATCTATGAAAACTCATATTCTGTTAGTATGTAGTTTATATTTGCAAATATTAGTATTTTTAAAAAGATATGAGGAATTCTCTGGAGCTATCCTAGAATAATTCTCATTTATATATGCATGTATATAAGATATATAATTTTTTTTCTAATACTACATATCCTGCAAAGTAATTCTTTGTTTAAAATTGTTTCTGTCTGGGGCACCCGGCTGGCTCAGTCAGTAGAGCATGCAACTCTTGATCTTGGGGTTGTGAGTTTGAGCCCCAGTTTGGGTGTACAGATTACTTTTTTAAAAATCTTAAACAAATAGATACAAATGAAATAAAATTGATCATCTCTATTAAAAAACACAAACTACTCTGCAGGTGAACTGGGTGATTTTAGGACCCAATTCTCAGGAAGCCTTACCACCACAGAACAGAGACATTGCGGACCCAGTGAGTGGATCCTTCTATTTTGGGGATGGAGAAGGTGGTGTGAGAACCATCACTCTGACAGTCTATCCTCATGAAGACATCGAAGTTGAAAAGATATTCATTATTAAACTTGAACTTGTGAAGGGAGAAGCTAAATTAGACTCCAGAGCTAAAGATATTACATTAACAGTAAGTCTGACTTTATTTTTCCCACAAAATTTTGGAGTAATGGATTTATCAGAAAATGCATTTTACATTTGTTGAAACTCCATGAGCTTAAGATTAATTCAAAGTTATAAAGCCAGATGAAGTCCTAATAATTCCTATGGGCCAGACTTCTTTGTTATTATATTAGTTTATTACATAGCTTGATTATTGGTAATTAGTTTATAAAGGGCTCTTGTATAGTGATAAATACTTTCCACTCAGAAAATTTGGTGTTTGGTGAATATTTTTGCACTTTCAGACAGAAGCTATTTGTTATATTGTCCCATACGTTGAATACCTTTGCCTTGAAAGTACATGAAAATTATTAACTCAATCACTAATTAGATTGTTGGAAGGTAGAATAGTATTTGTTTAATTAGCACAATGATGTTTTGGATCAAATCTGAATGTTTGATGTGAATGAATGATTCAGTCTAACAGGGGTAAATATTGCTGAGGACCAGGATATGAAAACAATGTAGAGAGGTGCTCTTTTTTTTTAAGTTTGGAAAATTCTCTAGTCTTGGGTCCCTATCAGTCAGATATCTCCAGAAAAACAGAAAAAGAGAGAGAGAGAGAAAGAAAGAAAGAAATTATTTTAAAAATTAGCTCATGTGGAGGCGCCCGGGTGGCTCAGTCGTTAAGCGTCTGCCATAGGCTCAGGGCATGATCCCAGGCTCCTGGGATGAAGCCCCGCATCAAGCTCCCTGCTTAGCGGGAAGCCTGCTTCTCCCCTCCCACTCCTGCTTCTGTTCCCTCGCTCACTGTGTGTCTCTCTCTGTCAAATAAATAAAATCTTAAAAAAAAAAAAAATTTGGCTCACATGTTTGTGAAGGTTGGCAAGTCCAAAATCTATAGAACAGGCTAGTAGGCAGGAAGCTCAGAAAAAGACTTACGGTTGAGATGATGAATTTGAATTTTGTGGGATAGGCTGGCAGACTGGAAACTCAAGCAGAATTCCTGAATTTCAGTTTTGAGGCTAAATTCCTTTTTCTCTGGGAAACCTGTAGTGTTTGCTCTTAAGGCCTTCAACTGATTGGATGAGGCCCACTCACAGTATCAAGGGTAATCTCTGACTTAATCAAAGTTAATCAGTCAACTGATTATACTATAAATCAGTCAACTGATTATAAGTAGTAATTACATCTACAAAATACCTTCACAACTACACTTAGACTAGTGTTTGACTAAACAATTAGCCCTGGTTAAGTAAAGCAAATATGAGGCAAATCAAGTGAAATTCAGGCTTGAAGTAATATCCTTTTGAGAACCTACAAATTGAAGTTTTCTAGACACTTACTTCCATTATTGTTAGAGAATATGAATCTACTTGTTTTAGATGACAGTGTACTAAAGAAGCTTTTTTAAAAATTTTTTAATTTTTTATAAACATATATTTTTATCCCCAGGGGTACAGGTCTGTGAATCACCAGGTTTACACACTTCACAGCACTCACTAAAGCACATACCCTCCCCAATGTCCATAATCCCACCCCCTACTAAAGAAGCTTTTGAAAAATCAAGTTTCTAGGCAAATTATATTTAAATATTATTCCTGTGTTTCTTTCATTTTTTCAGCTTTTCTGTATACTGATATGTTGGATTCTGTAATTCAATCTGTAGTTGTTATATTGTGGTATTCACTCTGTTGTCTCTTTCTATTTTTAGATACAGAAGTTTGGTGATCCAAATGGGGTTGTTCAGTTTGCTTCTGAGTCTTTATCTAAGAAGACCTATTCAGAGCCGTCCGCTCTGGAAGGGCCCCTGATCATTACTTTTTTTGTCAAAAGAGTCAAGGGCATTTTAGGAGAACTGACGGTATCATTTTTCATTTGATTTTTTTAGGTAGTGTAACAGTTTGCCTAACAAATGTAGCTGTGAAGAACAGAGAAACTGTGTGTTCTGGTATAAGTTTTGTAAGTGACATGAGTTTCAGACAAGTTGAGAAAGTTCATTTCCTCACCTTTGGGTTCTCTAGCCAACACGAACCTCTCTCCCTGTCTTTCTAAATCCAGCTACACTTAGACTGAAATGATCTTCCTCACACTTAATCATGAAGAGTATGACTGAACTATTTTTTGTTTTCTTGTTTGCTATAACATTTAACCTACCTGTTTAAGTCCCTCAGTGTTTTTTTTTGTTTTGTTTTGTTTTTTGTTTTGTAAATTGCTTCATATATTCTTCAGGACTTTATTTCTCAGTATAGTTTTTTTTGTTGTTGTTTACCAACTGACTTTTAAGAGGTTGCATTTGCATGTATATTGACATAGAATGTCTGGAGATACTCTTGTGAATCATTGGGATAGCTATCTAACAGACCAAGGTTGTTTGCTAGCAGAACATACTTTACAAAATTTCTTTATGGATTTAACTCTTTTCCTGTATTGGAGATTAAGTGATACTTTTTCAGTGGAAACTTTATGGTTAGGAGTCTAAATATTCTTGGGAAATAATTTTTAAATTCTTCAAATCTTGTTATTAAAAGCAAACAAAACCAAATTCCAATATAAAGCAACAGACTACTCACTTTTTACCTTCAAGTATTACCCGTGGTTCAGATACCTATCAAATATATAGAAAGACCTTTCAAATGTATTTGTGGAACTGCCATTCTAGAGTTAACTTTGCTTCACTTTATCTTTTCAAATCATGTTACTATTTGAGAAGTAGGTGAAATGAGATTTTGTAATCTTGTCCAACAAATTGCATACATAAGCCCAAAAGAGTTCATATACTTTCACAGCGCTAGTGTCATTTGTCTCTACTTTCTAAACTGTTTGGGGCATCTGGCTTTGAATATAATGAGGCACAATTAAAATTTATTTGTTGTATATTATAGAGGAAAACATAAGGAATTTTGATTCAATATACTGAATTACATAACTTTGTTGGATTTTTTCCCTTTTATTTTAGGTTTACTGGGAAATAAGCAGTGAGTTTGATATTACAGGAGACTTTCTTTCTACAAAAGGATTTTTCACTATTGCTGATGGAGAGAGTGAAGTGAGCTTTGATGTTCATTTGCTCCCCGAGGATACACCTGAGATAGAAGAAGATTATGTAATCCGACTTATTTCTGTAGAGGGAGGAGCAGAATTGGCTCCAGAAAAATGCATCACATGGTTCTCTGTGTCTGCAAATGATGACCCACATGGAGTATTTGCTCTGTATTCAGATTACCAGTCAATCTTTATTGGGCAGAACCTTAGTAGATTCATCCAAATTAATGTAACTCGGCTTGCTGGAACATTTGGAGATGTTGTTGTTGGATTTAGAATCTCATCTGACCAAAAGGAGCAGCCAGTTTTTCCTGAAAATGTGGAGAGGCAACTGGTGGTCAAAGATGGGGCCCGATATAGAGTGGACATGGTGCCAGTGAGGAGTCAGGTTTGTAGCATTTCTTCCATTTCCTGATCATTCCAATATCACTCCTTCAGGAGAGCACTTGCTTATCTCATGATCAGCCTACAATCTTATTGAGATATTTATATGTCATCATAGAAATGTGTAATTAAAAAAAATGTGTAATAATTATTGGATGATACATTTGCAAATTATTATTGAATTAAGTATATTAAGCATATTCCCATTTGGAGATAACATATTTTTGTCTAAACGGTAGCAGGCACTTACACATTCCTGTATTCTTAGGGATATTGACTCAATGCCCTGATAATTAATTTCTAACCTCCATTTCCTATTTCCAAAAATTTTCAAGACTAGAAGAAAGACTGAAAAACCAGGGAAAGGAGAGGTAGATTGACTTAACCAGAATATGATTGTGTTAAGTCTCATTTACAAATTAGAAGAGTTTTTTTTAAAAAAAAAATACAGCATGCTTAAATTACGAACCTTTGAATATTTTCCCATCCATATCTGTGTAACATTACCTTCTAAATGCATTCAAGTTTTAATCTCTGTTAATGAACACCAGAGGACATTCTCTAGCTTTTGTGTTATGTTATAGTGAGATTTCATTTGACAGTAAGACATGCTTTAGTGAAGATCTGATTACTCTTTATTTTACTAAGCCCTATAGATAGGATAAAACTATTCTCACACTACACATAGGAAAACTAAAATACGTAATCTGTATTACATGGACTAACACTCTTGATCTGCCTACTCTTAAGACTGTATCTTGTAGTAGGTGGCACCTGGTACATTTTGAGGAATGCTAGTCCTCTTTTCATTTCCCTGTAAACACTGAATGATATACAGTTGACCTTTGAGCAACAAGGGTTGAACTGTGCAGGTACACTTATATGCAGATTTGTGTCCGCAAATGCAGTACGGCACTACAGATGTAATTTTCCTTCTTTAAGACTTTCTTAATAACACTTTCTTTTCTCTGGCTTGCTTTATCATAAGAATACAGTAATCATATATAAGAACTTGTAAAATATGTATTAATTGTTCATGTTATCAGTAAGGCTTCTGGTCAGCAGTAGGCTATTAGTAGTTAAGTTTTGGGGGCCCAAAAGTTATATGCATATTTTCTCCTTCTAATATTCCAGTCTTCAAAGAGCAATGCATTATATCCAGAGCGTGAAGGGAAAAGGGAACCACTGAAAAAATCCTACCCTTGATTTATGCCCATGTCACACTTTAGCAGCCCAGCCAGTGAACTGTTTGGGGGAAGAGCATGCCCCTAGAGGGGAGATGGGAGGCACATGCTTTAAGTTAGGACAGTGATTTATTTCTGTTTCCTTAGCACTTGATCTGTGAGTCATGTTCAGTGAATGTCACTTTAAAAAAGTGAAGATTGATTGAATGAATGAAACATCTGTTATCCTCATGTTATAAAACATTTGAAACTTCTAGGGTACATATTGTGTATGTTTGGAGGGCTATGGTGTATGTTTAAGTATATTATATTTAAAAGAAGAACAGACTCCACAAAAGTAGTTTTTTTTTTTTCTTCAAGATTTTATTTATTTATTTGACAGGCAGAGATCACAAGCAGGCAGAGAGGCAGGCAGAGAAAGAGGAGCAAGCAGGTGCCCCATGGAGCAGAGGGCCTGATTCGGGGCTTGATCCCAGAACCCTGGGATCATGACCTGAGCCGAAGGCAGAGGCTTTAACCTACTGAGCCACCCAGGCGCCCCAAAAGTAGTCATTTTTATATTCAATAAAGATGTGTAGCGTTTTTAGTATTATTCTAGGTTATGGGATAACGTGAGGGCTTATCCTTTATCAATAACAATGTTTCTATTGGGAAAATGTTTTATAAATTTCAAAAAAAATAGAGTAACATTAATTTTTAAATTCAGTTTCCCTTATTTATTAGATTTGAAAACTTTAAAAATTGGTAATCTAATACATTTCATTAGTAATTTTTATTTATCCAAAATGTTCAAGTAATCGGTACACCTGAATCATTATCCATTTTGAGTAAATTTCACTGGAGTATTAGTGATTCCTTAATGAAGAGGAAGAAAGTGAGTTTTGCTGCTTTTAGGAACGGACTGTTCCCCAGTGGGCGCTTTCATTCCTGTGGTACATGATTCATTCTATTCCTAACACTACTTCTCTGATTCTTATCGTTCTTGAGGCCATTTGGTCACACATGGAGAATTGGCAAATTTGTGTATTTACACGCTATCACTCATCACCCCGGAGACTTCATACTGGTGATTTGTTTTATAACCGGGGGGGGGGGCAGGGAAAGGCATATATTGATGAAACTGTACAAAAGGATCCTAAGGCAGTGTGCTAATGACTCATGTCAAATGTCAGTATTTTTCTCTGAAAATTAATTCTTACTACTAAAACAGTCATTGATCTTGTTTGTTTATAGGTCTTTCTATCCCTGGGCTCTAATTTCACCTTGCAACTGGTGACTGTGATGCTCGTCAGCGGACGGTTCTACGGGATGCCAAAAATTCTACAGGAGGCTAAATCGGCTATCCTTCCTGTCCCTGAGAAAGCCGCCAATTCTCAGGTAATTGGTCCTGGGTGTGGAACCATCCAGGAACCACTAGAGGGCAGCATCCACAGGAAGGACTAAAGATTCTCAGACTTGAAATTTCTCAAAATTACTGTTTTAAATCAATATTAAAGTAGACATTATGAATACATTATATGAAAATAACTTGCCAAGTTTTGAAATTTTCCTTTTTGGATATTTAGAAATTTTGTATCCCATAGAATTTGAATGTAAGAATTTTTAAAATTACAGTCACTTAGAATCAAAATTTCCAGGTTTTTTAGGTTATTTTTATTGAATATTCAATATTGAAGCATTTTATACTAAATAATTAAATTAGAACAAAACACCAGTTAATATTCCAGACATTTTCCATTTACTAACGTGATTATATGTCTTTCGTTTTGGGGGCTCTTTTTATCACACGTCTGTGTTGATGGAGAATAATGCTAGTGATGAGATGCTGTGACATGGTTGCCCCTAAATATTAGAATCTTTCACTAGAGTTCAATGTGGGAAAGATTGTTTCTGAATCACTTCATAGGTTCACAGGAGAGCAAAGAATAACTTGAGGTCTTTACTTTGTATGTAGGCCAATTCTGTCAATATAGGAGCAAGACAGGGCTGTTGTCTTTGGCTCACGGCAATGTGTGTATTTTTGAGACCATGAGGAGATGACATTGCATCCTGTTCCTTCAGGCGGGAGCTCCTTCAGCTTGGTTAAGGCAGGCCTAGTCCAGTATGTGGACATGTTCTACACAATTGATAGCCGGGGCTGGGCAGAAGCTTGTGTAACAGGGTCTCTGACCACTAAGGGCATGCTCTTCAGAAACTCCCTTATGGGCTGCTTCTCCGTAGGGAATGAATTTGCTTTGTCTCCTAAATGGAATCCATCAGCGTTAAAAATGACTGAGAAGAATAGTGATTTTTCTTTCTCCTTCACCTCATCTGTTCAAGAGGGAATGGAGGAATAGAACTTAATAATTCTTTGAAGTTTTGTTGTCATCTTTTTGCTCACAGGTTGTTATAAGAAAAGATTCCTTTCAACATGAACCATTCATTTGGCATAGCAAAATATTTCCTACTCCTTGTTCATGCACATGGTCGCAACATGTGTCGCCTCGAAGGGCAAGTTTGGGGCCAGTCAGGATATATTCCTGTCCTTAGTGTATCCTTGGTACTCCTTACCAGTGTGTGTGTGTGTGTGTGTGTGTGTGTGTGTGAGAGAGAGAGAGAGAGATAGGTGGTTAGGACACTTGCAAAGCATTATCTTAGGGTTTTTTTTTTTTTTTTTTTTTAAATCTTAGATTTTTGACAAAGGTTTTGACTATTGCTAAGCAAAAGCCTCACTGTAATAGGGAATCTAGGCTGGTGTCAGATTCAAGTTTCATTTTTGTTTTTCTTTTCTTTCTATTTTCTGTACCTCTAAAAGCTATCCTGAGGCTCCTTCTCACACTTTTCTGTTACTTCCCATTCCAGTTTAAAATGGGGAGGATGGGGGCACCTGTGTGACTCAGTCAGTTAAGCATCTAACTCTTGGTTTCAGCTCAGGTCATGATCTCAGAGTTGTGGGATCTGATACCACGTTGGGCTCTTTGCCAGGCATGGAACTGCTTAGGATTCTCTCCCCGCCCGCCCCACCTTCTCTTCTCTCCCTCTCAAAAAAAAAAAAAAAAAAAAAAAGAGAGAGAGAGAGTTTAAAAAAAATAAGGAGACTGAGTCTTAGTATAGAACTATCAGTCATATAGTATCCCGATTTAAAGATTTTAGGACCAAAAGAGGTAAACTGAGTTATTCAAATCACAGTGTGAAGCCAGGAATCTAGTTTTATTTTTACTCCCTGGCTAGAACTTACTTCATCTATAAGTCACTTTTAAATCCCAGGGTTCCCTGAGAAGTTTGCCCTTAAAACAAAATTTTACTTGATATGGATTAAAAAGATGCTTTTTTTTTTTTTTTTTTTAGATTTTATTTATTTATCAGAGAGAGAGAGAGGGGGAGAGAGCAAGCACAGGCAGACAGAATGGCAGGCAGAGGCAGAGGGAGAAGCAGGCTCCCCGCCGAGCAAGGAGCCCGATGTGGGACTTGATCCCAGGACGCTGGGATCATGACCTGAGCTGAAGGCAGCTGCTCAACCAACTGAGCCACCCAGGCGTCCCAAAAGATGCTTATTTTTAAAAAATCTTTGGATGTTTCTGATTCTCAAAAAAAAAAAATTTTTTTTTAATTGAATTGGAGAGCTGAAAAGAACCTTAATGGAAAATCTACTTCATGATACTCATTTTATAAATGAAGAATTTACTATTATATCTTAGGAAGATGTCAGATTTCAGTTCTAGACAAACCACGTTCTACAAAAACCCACAAACAAGTCATATTAAAATGCCATTTTTAATCTTTTGCTTTCATAAAACCATGATTACATTGAATCTTTTTTGGATATTATAAATTCACAGTATTTCATTTTGATTAAAAAAAAGCTATAAACTGTAATCAGAATTACAAAATAAAAGAAATTTCAAAGTCTCAGACGTCATTTCTTAAGCATATTACTCTTCAATTGAATGTATTCTATTATTTTATTTTTTGAATAGCACCCTTATTTCTTTAATCATTCCAGAACCATTTTATATGAAGAGACATAGTAAGGAGGAATTGGCAGTTAAACAAGAATCATCTCATATATTGATAATTTATTACCAATTAATTTTCAGATTTATAAATATCTACTTCCTTTTTGCCATGTTTCAAAAAATAGGCTGAATGCTGAAGGTCCAAGATGAACAGAGACATACGCTTCTTGTCCCCACAGTTTATATTTGTCTTTTTAAAAAGTTTTTAAAATTAACATACTATTTGTTTCAAGGGGTATAGGTCTGTGATTCGTCAGTCTTACACAATTCATAGCACTCACAATAGCACATACCCTCCCCAATGTCCATTACCCAGCCACCCCATCCTTCGGTCCCCTCCAATCCAGCAACCCTCAGTTTGTTTCCTGCGACTAAAAGTCTCATAGGTTTGTCTCCCTGTCTGGTTTCATATTGTTTCATTTTTTTCCCTCCCTTCCTCTATGATTCTCTGTCTTGTTTCTCAATTCTTCCTATCAGTGAGATCATTTGATAATTGTCTTTCTCTTTCGTGTAGCATAATACCCTCTAGTTCCATCCATGTGGTTGCAAATGGCAGGATTTCAATTTTTGATGGCTGTATAATATTCCATTGAGTATATATACCACATTTTCTTTATCTATTCATCTTTTGATGGATATCTAGGCTCTTTCCATAGTTTGGCTATTGTGGACATTGATGCTGTGAACATTGTGTGACATGCCCCTTCAGATCACTACATTTGTATCTTTGGGGTAAATACCCAGTAGTGCAATTGCTGGGTCATAGGGTAGCTCTATTTTCAACTCTTTGAGGGACCTCCATATTGTTTTTCCAGAGTGGCTGCACCAGCTTGCATTCCCATAAACAGTGTAGGAGGGTTCCCCTTTCTCTGCATCCTCACCAACATCTGTCGTTTCCTGACCTGTTAATTTTGGCCATTCTGACTGGAGTGAGGTGGTATCTCATTGTGGTTTTGATTTGTGTTTCCTTGCTGCCAAGTGACGTGGAGCACTTTTTCATGTGTCTGTTGGCCATTTGGATATCTTCCTTGCAGAAATGTCTATTCATGTCTTCTGCCCATTTCTTGATTGGATTCTTTGTTCTTTGGGTGTTGAGTTGGATAAGTTCTTTATAGATTTTGGATATTAGCCCTTTATCTGATTATGTCATTTGCAAATATCTTCTCCCATTCTGTCGGTTGTCTTTTGGTTTTGTTGACTGTCTCCTTTGCTTTTGCTTTTGATCTTGATGAAGTCTCAGTAGTTCATTTTTGCCCTTGCTTCCCTTGCCTTTGGCAATGTTTCTAGGAAGAAGTTGCTGCAGCTGAGGTCGAAGAGGTTGCTGCCTGTGTTCTCCTCAAGGATATTGATGGATTCCTGTCTCACATTGAGGTCTTTCATCCATTTTGAGTCTATTTTTGTGTGTGCTATAAGGAAATGGTCCAGTTTCATTCTTCTGCATGTGTCTGTCCAATTTTCCCAACACCATTTGTTGAGGAGACTGTCTTTTTTTCCATTGGACATTCTTTCCTGCTTTGTCAAAGATTAGTTGACCATACAGTTGAGGGTCTATTTCTGGGCTTTCTATTCTGTTCCATTGATTTATGTGTCTGCCTTTGTGCCAGTACCATACTGTTTTGTTTTTTTTTTTTAAGATTTTATTTATTTGAGAGAGAATGAGAGGGGAGAGGATCATAGGGAGAACTGGACTCCAGATTCATGACTTGAGCCAAAGGCAGACACTTAACCAACTGAGCCAACCAGGCACCCTAACCAATACCATACTGTCTTGGTGTTTACACCATTGTAATTGAGCTTGAAGTCTGAATTGTGATGCCACCAGCTCTGGTTTTCTTTTTCAACATTCCTCTTGCTATTCCTAATCTTTTCTGGTTCCATGCAAAATTTAGGATTATTTGTTTCATTTCTTTGAAAAAGGTTGATGGTAATTTGATGGGGATTGTGTTAAATGTGAAGAAATATTTGTTCTTCTAATCCATGAGCGTAAAACGTTTTTCCATTCCTTTGTGTCTTCCTAAATTTCTTTCATGAGTATTCTATAGTTTTCTGAGTATAGATTCTTTGCCTCTTTGATCAGATTTCTTTCTAGATATCTTATGGTTTGGGGTGCAGTTGTAAATAGAATTGACTCCTTAATTTCTCTTTCTTCTATCTTGTTGTTGGTATATAGAAATGCAACTGATTTCTGTGCATTGATTTTATATCCTGACACTTTACTGAATTCCTGTATGAGTTCTAGCAATTTTGGGGTGGAGTCTTTTGGCTTTTCCATATAAAGAGTGAGAGTTTGATTTCTTCTTTGCCGATTCAGATGCCCTTTATTTTGTTGTTGTTGTTATCTGATTGCTGAGATTAGGATTTATAGTACTATGTTGAATAGCATTAGTGATAGGTGACATCCCTGCTGTGTTCCTAACCCTCTTCCTAACCCTAGGGGAAAAACTCTTAATTTTTCCCCATTGAGAGTAATATTTGTTGTGGGTTTTTCATAGATGGGTTTTATGATATTGAGGTATGTATCCTCTATCCCTACACTATGAAGAGTTTTAATCAAGAAAGGATGCTGTACTTTGTCAAATGCTTGCAGCCCAGGAATAAATCCCATTTGGTTGTGGTGAATAATCCTTTTAAATGTGGTCTTGGAGCCTTTTGGCTAGTATTTTGGTAAGAATTTTTACATCCTTGTTCATGAGGGATATTGGTCTATAATATATATATATATATTTTTTTATGGTGTCTTTGTCTGGTTTGGGGATCAAGGTAATGCCAGCCTCATAAAATGAGTTTGGAAGTTTTCCTTCCGTTTCTATTTTTTGGAACAGTTCCAGAAGAATAGGGAATTTATTCTTCTTTAAATGTTTGGTAGAATTCCCCTGGGAAGCCAAATGGCCGTGGGCTCTTGTTTCTTGGGAGATTTTTGATGACTGCTTCAGTTTCCTTATAGGTTATGGGTCTGTTCAGGTTTTTTATTTCTTCCTGTTTCAGTTTTCATTTCTAGGAGTTTCTTCCTGTTTCAGTTTTTATTTCTAGGAATGCATCCATTTCTTCCAGATTGTCAAATTTGCTGATGTATAGTTGCTCATAATATGTTCTTATAATTATTTGTACTTCTTCTTTTTTTTTTAAGATTTTATTTATTTATTTGACAGAGAGAGATCACAAGTAGGCAGAGAGGCAGGCAGAGAGAGGAGGAAGCAGGCTCCCTGCTGAGCAGAGAGCCTGATGCGGGACTCGATCCCAGGACCCTGAGATCATGACCTGAGCCGAAGGCAGCGGCTCAACCTACTGAGCCACCCAGGCACCCTTATTTGTACTTCTGTGGTGTTGGTTATGAACTGTCCCCGTTCATTCATGATTTTATTAATTTGTGTCCTTTATTGTTTCTTTTTGATAAGTCTGGCCATGGGTTTATCAATCTTATTGATTCTTTCAAAGAACCAGCTCCTGGTCTCATTGGTCTGTTTTACTGTTCTTTTGGTTTCTATTTCATTGATTTCTGCTCTGATCTTTATTATTTCTCTTCTCCGGCTGGGTTTAGGCTTCATTTGTTCTTCTTTCTCCCACTCCTTTAGGTGCAGGGTTAGGTTTTATACTTGAAACCTTTGTTGTTTCATGAGAAAGGCTTGTATCGCTATATACTTTTCTCAGGACCATCTTTGCTGTGTCCTAAAGATTCTGAACAGTTGTTTTTTCATTTTCATTTGTTTCCATGACTTTTTTCAATTCTTCTTTAATTTCCTTGTTGACGCATTCATTCTTTACAAGGATGCTCTTTATCCTCCATGTATTTGGGTTCTTTCCAAATTTCCTCTTTGATTGAGTTCTAGCTTCAGAGCATTGTGGTCTGAAAATATGCAGGATATGATCCCAATCTTTCGATACCAGTTGCAACCTGATTTGTGACCCAGGATGTGATCTGTTCTGGAGAATGTTCCATGTGCACTAGAGAAGAATGTGTATTCTCTTGCTTTGGGATGGAATGTTCTGAATATATCTGTGATGTCCATCTGGTCCAGTGTGTCATTTGAAGCCTTTATTTCCTTGTTGATCTTTTGCTTAGATGATCTGTCCATTTCAGGGAGGGGGCTGTTAAAGTCCCCTACTATTATTTTATTGTATTATTGTTGATGTGTTTCTTTGATTTTGTTCTTAATTGGCTTATATAATTAGCTGCTCCCATGTTAGGGACACAGGTATTCAAAATTGTTAGACCTTCTTTTTGGATAGAGCCTTTAAGTATGATATAATGTCCTTCTTATTATAGTCTTTGGCTTAAAATTTAATTGATCTGATATAAGTATTGCCACCCCAGCTTTCTTTTGATGTCCATTAGTGTGGGAATTGTTTTTCACCCCCTTGCTTTCAGTCTGGAGGTGTCTTTAGGTCGAAAATGAGTTTATTATAGATAGCATATTGATGGGTCTTGTTTTTTTAATCCATTCTGATACCCTGTGCCTTTTCTTTGGGGGCATTTAGCCCATTTACATTCAGGGTAACTATTAAGAGATATGAATTTAGTGCCATTGTATTGCCTATAAGGCGACTGTTACTGTATGTTGTCTCTGTTCCTTTCAGGCTCTATCTTTGCTTAGGGGACCCCTTTTGGTATTTCTTGTAGGGCTGGTTTAGTGTTTGCAATTCTTTTAGTTTTTGTTTGTCCTAAAAGCTTTTTATTGCTCCTTATATTTTAAGTGACAACATAGCTGGAGATAATATTCTTGGCTGCATATTTTTCTTGTTTAGTGCTCTGCATATATCATGCCTGTTCTTTCTGGCCTGCTAAGTCTCTGTGGATAGGTCTGCTGCCAATCTAATGTTTCTACCATTGTAGGTTACAGAGCTCTTGTCCTGAGCTGCCTTCAGGATTTTTCTCTTTTTCTCTGAGACTTGTAAGTTTTACTATTACATGATGGGGTGTTGACCTATATTTATTGATTTTGAGATGGGTTCTCTATGCCTCCTTGATTTTGATGCCTGTTTTCTTCCCCAAATTAGGGAAGTTCTCTACTATAATTTGTTCCTATATACCTTCTGCCCCCCTCTCTCTCTCTTCTTCTGAGATCCCAATTATTCTAATATTGTTTTGTTTTAAGGTATCATTTATCTCTCGAATTCTCCCCTCATGGTCCAGTAGTTGTTTATCTCTCTTTGTCTCAGCTTCTTTATTCTCCATCATTTGGTCTTCTATATCACTAATTCACTTTTCTGCCTCATTAATCCTAGCAGTTAGAGCCTCCATTTTTGGTTGCATCTCATTAATAGCCTTTTTGATTTTGATTTGGTTAGATTTAAGTTTTTTTATTTCTCCAGAAAAGAATTCTCTAGTGTCTTCTATGCTTTTTTCAAGCCCAGGTAGTATCTTTATAATCATCATTCTGAACTCTAGTTCTGACATCTTACAAATGTTCTTATTGATTGGGTCCCTGGCAGTTGGTTCTGCCTCATTCTTTTTTTTTTTTAAAGTTAGTTTTTCCATTTTCTCATTTTGTACAGGTAAGAATAGACAAATGAGAGAATGAAATGCTGAGAGGGTAATAACGACCCCAGAAAAATATACACTAAAGAAACAGAAGACACCTGAAACTGGAGGGAATGGAAGGAAAGGGAAAAAAAAATATTATCAAGCTGATGAATAGAATAGCGCCACACACTTAGATTTTGGGTGTATTTTGTTCTGTTATAAGAAACTGCCTCCCAAAATTTTAAAGAGAGAAAAAAAGAAAACACCCCCACCCCACACACACAAATAAGGGTAAATACAATGAAGGGATGGAATATGACTAAAGATGAAAATTAAAAAAGATTTTAAAAAAGGAGTTGAGGGACACCTGGGTGGCTCAGTTGGTTAAGCAGCTGCCTTCGGCTCAGGCCATGATCCCAGCGTCCTGGGATCGAGTCCCACATCGGGCTCCTTGCTCCACAGGGAGCCTGCTTTTCCCTCTGACTCTGCCTTCCACTCTGTCTGCCTGTGCTCGCTCTCGCTCTCTCTCTGACAAATAAATAAAAAATCTTTAAAAAAAAAAAAGGAATTGATAAGAAGTTGGCTGAAAAAGGAAAGAAAAAAAATTTAGGAAAGAAAAAGAGAGAATGTGATCAGGCAGGAGACTAGAACAAAGCCATTCAAAAGATTTAGGGTCAGAGCTCCATTGGCGCAATCGGTTAGCGCACGGTACTTATACAAAAGATTTAGGGTATATTTTCGTCTGTTAGAAAAAACTGTATCTCCAAATTTTAAAGAATGAAAATTTTATATGTATACAAAAAATAACGTTAAGTACAATGAAGGTATAGAATGTGACTCTAAAAATGAAAATTATAAAAGATTTTTAAAAAGGAGTTGGTAAGATGTTGCTTGAAAAAGGAGAGAAGAAAAAATTTTAAAGTTTTTTTTAAAAAATAAAAATATCACTAAGCTGATTGATTTTTTTAAATAAAATTAATTTAAAAAATTAACTTTAAGAGACTAAAGTATCTTGTGAAAAAAACCATGAATTCTATGTACTGTATTCCCATAGCTCTGAAGTTTTGCTGTTCTCATTGATTGGTAAACTCAGTCTTGGTGGGATGTTCTTGCTGATCTTCTGCGGGGGAGGCCTGTTGAAGTGATTCTCAAATGTCTTTGCCCAAGGCAGAATTGCACTACCCTTACCAGGGGCTAGGCTAAATAATCTGAGGATCGCTCTTGGTAGTTTTTGTTTCCTGAAAGATTTTCGTACAGCTTTGGAGGACAGGAATGAAAATGGAGGCGTCCCAATCTCTGGCCCCAGAGGAGCTGAGAGCTCAGAGCCCCACTCTTCAGTGACCCCTCAGAAAAAAGCAGTCAATCACCAGGTCTCTGGCCGCACTGCATTCTCACTCGGACTGTGGCTGGACATTTCTGTCTCTGGTATACGACCCCTTTTGGGGTTTCCAAACATGGCAGATTCCTGTGGTGTGCTCCTGTGCTGCTCCTCCTGGGAGAGGAAGGGGAGTTTCCCTGGATCTGCCACTTGTTGGGTCCCTGCTAGAAGAGTAGTGGTCTGAAATTGCCTCAGATCATGATTTATGGCAAACCCAAGGTGAGAGTCCACTCCTCAGCACCGTCTCTATGGTCAGTTTCCCTTCTCCAATACCTGGGGGCTCTGCCACACTCAGGTACCCCCGGTCTTTCTGTGACCCCGAGGGTCCTGAGACCACACTGTCCGAACAAGGGTTCCACCCCCCCACTTAGCCACTAGAGCAACATCCCTCAGCAGAGCTGACTTCAAAAAGTTCTGATTTTGTGCTCCACTGTTCTATCACTTGCTGGGAAGCAGGCCCCTCCCCCTTGCAGTCCACCTTCTCGTATATCACCTTGGATTCACTTCTCCACGCATCCTACCTTCCAGAAAGTGGTTGCTTTTCTGTTCCTAGAATTGCTGCTATTCTTTTCTTCAGTCTCCTGTTGAGTTTGTAGGTATTCAGAATGGTTTGATAACTAGCTGAATGCCTGGGCGCAGATGAAATTTAGGTCTTCTACTCCTCTGCCATTTTACTCCTCTAATTGAATATATTTTAAAACAAGAAAGTATGTTATGTAAACAAAGAGAAAGTTGACTTTTAACCCACTCTTCAAAAAACAGGAAACTTTAGGGAGAAATAAAATATTCTAAGCATGTTTTTCCTCAGGTTGGATTTGAATCTATTGCTTTTCCACTTATGGACATGACTGCGGGAACAAGCCAAGTTGTGATTTCTAGGAGAGGCACGTATGGCTCTCTCATGGTTGCCTGGGTGGCTGGATATGCTCCTGGGTTAGAAATCCCCGAATTCATTGTTGTTGGCAACATGACCCCAAAACTAGGTGAGTTGTTGCTTTGCTAAGGTCTTCCCTGTAGAATGCAGAGATAGATGTGTGATTGGCCACTAATTTTCTTCACTTGTCCTTACTTTTGATAATGAACTCTTTGTTTCCTAATATAGTCCTCTCATATTTTAGTGATCAGAGTTCCACAGTCTACTTGGTAAAAATGAGAAACTTTATTCAGTCAAATTAAAAACCTCTTATGTCTCCTGAACATAGTGATCACTGAGCTGATTAATTACTCTGTTGATATAGAAGGAGTTTGTTAAAAGTAGTACTAAAAACCTAATGTGGCCCGTACAATAATAATAAAAAAAAGGCATGCCTTTGTGTTCATTTATGTGTTCACCTGAATATTTCTGACAATGGGACAGCTGTGGCTTCATATCCTTTTTGTTTTTATTATCCCGTTAGCTCTGGGAGGGTCAGTGAGATGTACATGTTAGATGACATGACCTCTACTCCATAGAAGAGACAGGGAGTTAAGGCAAAATTTTGGTGTAGGGATCTTTATTTCAGTTCACATACCTCTCTCCCCAACTTTTTAAATGTGTTACCTCTGGTAGACAGTCACAGAATTCTGGAAAAGACTCTATTTTACTACATCTTTAGGAGTTGAATCCCATGGGCGCCTGGGTGGCTCAATGGGTTAAAGCCTCTGCCTTCAGCTCAGGTCATGATCCCAGGATCCTGGGATCGAACCCCACATGGGACTCTCTGCTCAACAGGGAGCCTGCTTCCTCCTCTCTCTCTCTACCTGCCTCTGTGCCTACTTGTGATCTCTGTCTGTCGAATGAATAAATAAAATCTTTACAAAAAAAAAAAAAAAGAGTTGAATCCCAGTGTAAGAACTCAGAAATAATACCCTGCTTTCCTTCTATTCCTGTTCAGGGAGCCTTTCATTTTCCCATGGAGAACAAAGGAAAGGAATCTTGCTATGGACATTTCCCAGTCCTGGTCAGCCAGAGGCCTTTGTTCTTCATCTCACAGGAGTACAGAGCAGTGCCCCTGGTGGGGCTCGACTTCGGTAAGATCGGCTTGATTCTCAACCAACACAGTCCCTGGGAAGTAATTGGGAATTTATCAGTTGAAACAGAAGAAGACACAAGGATTGCTTTCCCCGAAGCAGCAGCAAGAATGGTTTTAGTGTCAAAGCTACATGTGGCGTGTATGCCAGAGATGCCACGGAGGGAGGCCAACTTTTGTAGAGCCACCACCCACTGCTTGCTATGAAGAGTATTCTCTCTGACCTCTCTCTCAGTTGTGTTGGTCTCCACATAAATCTGGAATAACATCTCCAATTGTGATAGCAAAGTCACCTATTATTAAAGGAGTCTGTCTTTCTAAACATCTGCTGAAACACACCTATTTTTCCCAAGGGATTAAGAATAAGAATCAACATTATACCAGGGTTACAATGTGACTTGTACCATTGAGTTTAATTTTTGAGTTTAATTTAAATCAGTATATTTGCAGATAAATATGTCTCAGACAAAAGCAATTTACTTTCTCATACCTGGAATGGGCTTGATCAAAACAGCAGAGGGAAGACCTTAGAGGTAGAGTCATGGATTTAGTCCTGGCTCTGCTAATTACTTGCTGTGTGACTTTGGGAAAGTTACTTGATCTTCCTGTTCTTCATTTACTTACTTGGAAAATAGGGGAAGAGTGCAGGCAACACCAATGTGTTCAAGTATGTTTATATATATGTTTAATTGTAGGAGATATTGATTGACAAATCAAATATAGTTTTAGATTATACATATGCCAATTAAAAAATGTTTGGCCACATAATGTATTGCTGGGTAACAAATTTAAATGCCTTAACAACAGCAACAGTTAACAGTTTTGTAGTACTTACCCTAGGTCAGGCATTGCTTTTAAATTATACACACACAGACACACACACACATATATAAAATAAGTTTTATGTGTATATAAAATATTCATATGTATGTATATAATTTATATGTGTATATGTGTGTAATATGTGTTTATATATATTTAGTATGTATATATATGTTTACTATTACTCTTCCCAATAGCCATATGGCATGGATACTAGGGATATTAGTAGTCCCATTAGATGAAGAAAGGACTCACAGATACATAATTGACCCACACAGCTAATAAGGTTGGGACCATGATTTGAATCCAGGTTGCCTTCTGCTGTTTGAACTCATAACCACTGTGCTATGTGTTGAATGATGGGTTCTTGACAATAGAGAGTGATGGCTTTGGGGTGTCCTCACTAAAGGATTAAAGAACATTAAGAACATTTTTTTTAAAAAGCAAAAAACAACCTGTCAGTGAAAGAAAGTATGTCTGTGGCCTGAATTCTGTTGATGGGCCACCTGTGTTAGCTCTGGCAAAGCTATTAACTCCCAACAAAACTCCATAGCAAAAAGCTAAGGATAAATCTCTCAATCATGGATGTTTCTTCAAATTTGTATGTAAGATTTTTAGCAACAATTATGTGAGATAATAGTTTCATTACTGGCCACCTGGAACAAGCAAGGATTTTACACCAAATAGGGAAAACTGTTTCTATTTAGTAGATAAGAAATCTGGCTGACATCCACAGATCTTAAATTTTTGGCTCCCTGTGTACTGATCCTAAGAGAGAGCCTGATATTTCAGATTCTTGAGAGAGCTTCTCTGGTATAAACTGGAGAAACAGACCAGAGACCTAGAAGCTCTTCACGGTGCTCCAACGTGTGAGGTTTGTCCCCCAGCTTCTGTTCTTACATTTCATGTGTTCTGGTGTATTCATTGATAAGTAAGTAGGGTTTTGGGAACTTTTAAAGGGCATACCGTCTTTAAGATGCCCTCATGAGAAGCACTTTAAGTATTTGAAAAAGAATCTCTACAATGATATTCCTATGTTTTATCAGTTCTTTAATTTTTTTTTTTTCAGATCAGGTTTCACCTTTGCTGAAATTGAACCAATGGGAGTCTTTCAATTTTCCCCTAGTTCTAGAAACGTCATGGTGTCAGAGGATACACAGATGATCAGATTATATGTCCAAAGACTGTTTGGCTTCCATGGTGATCTTGTTAAAATTTCCTATCAGACAGCTGCAGGAAGTGCAAAGCCTCTGGAAGACTTTGAGCCTGTTAAGAATGGGGAATTGCTTTTTCAAAAATTCCAACCTGAGGTGGATTTTGAAATAATCATTATTAATGACCAGCTTCCCGAGGAAGAGGAAATTTTTTACATTAATCTAACTTCAGTAGAAATGACAGGATTACAAACGTTAGATGCCCGTTGGAGACCACGCCTCAATCTAGATTTTAGCGTGGCATTGATCACAATATTGGATAACGATGATCCGGCAGGAATGGATATTTCTTTCCCTAAGACAACTGTGGCTGTAGCAGTTAACACAGCTCTCATTCCCGCAGCAACTGACTTCTCAACCACATACCCTGACACAACCAAGATAACGGCTGTTCCACAGCCCACTGAAATGATTGCCGTTATTACCGAGGCGGCTGGTGTATCTGCCATCCCTGAGAAACTTGTCACCGTTCCGGATACATCTGCCTTGTCTGAGAAGCCTGATGTGGGCACTGTGACTGCAAATGTTTCCATCCGTGGAATCTTTAGTCTTGGGCCACCTATTGTTTATGTTGAAGAAGAGGTGAAAAACGGTACACTTAATGCTGCAGAAATTCTCATTCGAAGAACTGGTGGGTCTACTGGCAATGTCACCATAACCGTTAAAACTTTTGGTGAAAGATCTGCTCAGAGGGAACCAAATGCTTTGCCCTTTCATGATAGCTATGGAATTTCCAACCTAACGTGGGCTACTGAAGAAGAAGATTTTGAAGAACAAACTCTTATCCTTACGTTTGTAGATGGAGAAAGAGAACGTAAAGTATTGGTTCAGATTTTGGATGATGATGAGCCTGAGGGGCAGGAATTCTTCTACGTGTTTCTCACAGACCCTCAAGGGGGGGCACAGATTGTGAGGGGGAAGGATGACAGTGGATTTGCAGCTTTTGCCAGAATCATTATTACAGGTATATTTCTGGAGTAATGGACATAAAAATGTGCTCATGCTACAGAATTTATAATAATAGTATTCTGTCTTAAATTTAATTTGAGAGGGTGAATTACTTGAATCACTCATAGTTACTCATTAAACATTGTTTTCTTGTGGCATAGACCCATAACGTGAACTCATGATGTCGTTCTGAGGCGCCACGCTAGAATTTAATGGACTGTAAATATCACTTAGCTCTGAGCCAGTTAAACAATCTATAACATTTATACTTTCACAATATAGGGAAGATCTTAAAAATGCATAAGTCTGTGTTCTTCCCCTGGAAAATATTTAATTTAATCATTCAAACACATGATTGGCTATCCTGTTCTGAAACCTCATTCTGAATTTCCAAACTACTTTCAATAATCCATCCCCCAAATCTAAGTCTCATTACTAGGAAATTCTTCCTTTATGTTGGGAAATAGATTAAAACTATTTTTTTGGTCGTTCTCCTTTTGAACCAATGCAGTTTATATAACTTTTTTTTTTTTTAACGTTGGGTGTATGTATTACAATAGTTTAAATATTTAGTGATTTTTTTTAAAGAATTCCTCATGCATCTTCTAAAAAGTTTTCAGCTATAGTTTGTAGTTTTCATCTGAAATCATACTGTATTTTCTTACC
The DNA here is from genome assembly GCF_964662115.1 of Mustela nivalis. Taxonomy (NCBI): domain Eukaryota; kingdom Metazoa; phylum Chordata; class Mammalia; order Carnivora; family Mustelidae; genus Mustela; species Mustela nivalis. Next base: position 67,152,512 of record NC_139022.1, on the reverse strand, counting down.
ATGGTTTAGCTCAGTTTGCCAGTACCTTACACTAATTAGAGTATTGAGAAGTCCATCTTATGATTCTTACCTACTCTGTTCTTTTTTATAAGCATTTATCAATTTTATATAGTTCTTTACAGTTTCAGATGACACCATGATAAAATAATATAGTGAAAACTAAATGTCATGAAGCCTCTATTTATGGCCCAGATTAACTATCAATTGGAAGACTCAATGAAATCTTTTAGTGTCTACTCTTTATCTTTCTCTTTTACAAGAGGAAAATATTGGAATACACATCTTTATGGTCCACTTTTAGGATTTGATTCCTCCTCCTAGAATTTTTACTGTATTTTAGCCATTCAGTAATAATTCAGTCCTAATTTTTCAATTGTGTAATTCCTTTTATACCTAGCATCATCCCCTTTATGTTACCCAACAAATTTCCACCAGTCAGAATTGTTATTTATTCCTATTGAATCTTATAAATCCTAATTCTATTCACCAAGTTATTTACTGGTTTTGATTCACATTAGCTTAATGCCATCTATATTTTTCTATTAAAATTATTTTGACACTCAGCAACCTCCTCTTCCATTCCATGACATAGATATTTAATTATAGTTATTTGAATGTGACCAGGGATGACAGTCAAAATGTTTAGCAACTAGTTTGGCAGAGGCACAGGCCGGCCAAAATGTTGGTTAGAGCTCCTTGCTATCCTAGATAAATCCCTGTCTAACTCTCCAGGCAGTCACTCAGCTGAGCCTCGATGAGGCAGGTACTCTAAAGTTTACCTTCCCTACATAAAGTACATTGATGACACACAGATAGCAAATAATTGACTCCTTACCTACCTCTTAATGTCACATGATGCAGTTTACCTGGTAACATCTACAGTACATTTGCATGGTCATATTAGTCCACGTTTCCTTATTTGTCTTTTCCTCTCCTGCTTTTTAACATAGTATTTCCCTTTTGACCACATCATTAATTTTTCCCATTCCTCTTATCTTTAGCTAATCTTCATAGTCTTTGCACATTTAGATTTTAGAACAAACTTCTAAAATAACATCAGGAGAAAACAAATTTAATTAGTTTTGGGCTTGATCATTAGCACATTAGAAGTCTTGATTCATCTTACTAGATGAATCAAAGTTACTCTTGCAGATGTGGTAAGGGGAGTATTTTGTTCACTAGAACCATGCTAAATGCTATCGCACTGGAAAAGAAAATTCTTGTGCTTGTGAGACATTTATAATCTATTTGGAGAGACCAAAAGACCACCAAAATGACAAGGAAACAAATGCAGCTGAGGAAAAAAGTTGATGGCAGGTTCTGATGAGGTTCTGAGGCAGGGCTGAGAAGTGGTCGTAGTGATGAATTGGGTGAGGACGACGATTGGCTCTCATGCAGAAACAAGGCACACGTGAGACACCGGGAAAATACGGTCCCTAATTAATGGGCTCCACATTGACTCAAACTTTGGACCTGCTGAATAGAGGCTGGTGACTGTTGGCTCTCCCCCAACAGGACCATTAAGCGGGTTTCTATTTCCTTATTTTGATCCCTAACTTCCGAGGTTCCATCTCCTTGGAAGATTAGCAATCAGGTTTTGCAGTGATGGGTACAAATTTAAAGCTTGTGGCTTTGGGAATCATTGCTTTTAGGATCACTTAGCAAAACTGGGCCATTGGGCAATGGAAAGCAGCAGGAACTATGTACTGGCATTTCTCTAGTCTGAGAAGATAGCTTACGTGCTGGCAAAGATTTGGAGTGACCATTTCAGTGTAGTGTGGGCCCTAGGCTTGTTACAGTTTAAACACAATTTGTAGTATGATAGTGCATGTAACCTGAAATGTTGCTTAGAAGTGTTTCTTTTAGTCAGGGATGCTTGGAAGCTCATTAACAGTTCTGTTTTTCTCTGGGGCGGATAACCAAATGCATAACACGAATGCTTTTATAAGGAGGGTAAGTCAGTTAAATGGAGTTCATTACTCAGTAAATATTGATTGAACACTTAAAATATGCTGGATACTGCTCTTGATATTGAGGACACAGCTGTAAATAAAATCATAGCTAGTCCAGTAGGATATAATAACTTTAAACAGTCCCCAATATGTAAAATGTAAAGGACTATCATATATAGTCTCATCAGAGAGAGACGAGCATGTATGTCAGTGTGGGGAGTAGGATTTGATGTTTTCTTTCTTCCAGTCTAATGTTCTCCAAGTGTTAGCCACTTTGATATTATAATATCAATTCTACTCTAATTTTAGTAAAGAGCTTTAAAAATTGTAACTCCCCCTCCTCACTTATAATTTCTCACTTTTATACCACCTGAGCTGGAAAGAAGAGTGAAGCCCTGGAGATCTTTTAAAGTCGTTAGTACATAATAACCCTCCATTTTTCTTCTCAGGGAGTGATCTTCACAATGGCATCATAGGATTCAGTGAGGAGTCCCAGAGTGGACTGGAGCTGGGTGAAGGGTCAGATAAAAACAGACTGCATCTTACCGTAACAAGGCAACCCAACAGGTATGTTGATATGCATGTAGAAGATGTAACATCCTATGTGTCTGTACAGTATCTAACTTGGATTCATAAAATGGTAAAAGACAGGATGAAATGCTAATAGAAGGTAGCGTGGAATTTGGTATGTTAGTGTTCAGATGCTCTCATTTTGGGGGGGTTGTTTTATTTTGTTTGCTCTCATTCTTCATCTTTGAATTTAACACACTTGGTTAATGAGTATAACCTAGGGCCACCTTGAATGTTTTGTACTTCATAAAGTACCATACAGATGTCAGCTTATGTAAGTCTTCACTTCAGCATATCTACTGTTTAATGTTAGGGAAACTTGGAAGTACCAAAATTTTGCTTGCAACTTAATACTCTAACAGTGCCCATCTTCCAAATGCTCATCACAGATGTGCATCTGGTATATACCCATGTACACGGAGACAAATGTCCTTTTCCATTTTGGACATAAATTCTCTGGAAACGTAGGTCATCCCCTGCCCTTTATTTTTATAATAACAACCATTCTTAGCAGTAGCATGTTTCCTTTAGAAGAATTCTCAACAAGAAAAGAACATTTACTTGAAGGCAAGGGTACTCTCTAATTTTTTTTTTTCATATTTCTAGTACACAATAGGCATAGTACGCAGAAAAGTATTATTTGTTTCCTTTGATACATGGTAGTTTAAGAAATAACTTAGTATTGAATAGAGTGTGGTGGAAGAATGCCACATAAACGCTGGCATTAGTTTCTTAACAGTAATGAGGAGAACTGGTTATTTTCAGCTTTATCAGTGGTCCCAGAAGTGCTGTGCTTTGGGAGGAAGAAGCCCACTTAAGCACAGTGATGACACATTCTGCATTAGACACCTTTGCATGGGTTTTGCTTTGTTCCTAGGGCCTTTGAAGATGTCAGGGTCTTTTGGCGGGTCACATTTAACACAACAGCGACCATGCTCAAGAAAGACGGTGTGAACCTGATGGATGAACTTCTCTCTGTGTCAGGGACCACAACCTGTATGGTGGGTCAAACAAAGTGCGTGATCACCATTGAGCGCAAATCGGAGAAGGTAAGAAATGATGAGGGACTGTATTTTCAACTTCTAATTATATTTCTTTAAAGTTAGTAATTTTAAAGTCATTTTATTGAAATTTACACATTGGTTATATAGAGATTCTTTGTGTCTCACCTGGCCATAATATCTAAATCTCTTTTATGGATAATAGACTTAAGGTTTACACATTATGACATTATGAATTTTTTAGATGTGCACCTAGAACTAATACAATGTTATATGTTAATAATATCTCAATAATAATAAAAAAAAAAACCCTTGTCAGTTTCCTCCATTTCTATTTTTTGTCATTTCCAAGATTCTTCCTGGACCAAGTGCTCAGGGAATGATCCCTTGATGCCCTTTTCCTGCAGATTAATATTTCTGGGGGAAAAAAAAAAACACATTTTGATTACTCTGAATGTTTAATGTTATGTTTTTGTCATCCTTGTAGTTTTGGCCAAATCACATTATATCCATAGATTTTATGCATAGAATGTAAGTTTTCTCATTCTCTATTCATATTTGGTTTAAGAGTTCAGTTTTGATTTACTAAAAAAGCACTGAGGCTATGCTTGGTGGGCTTTTGGATAAATTTCTGTGCATTCATGTTGCTCAAGGCACTTAGGAAACAAGCATGCTCCTGCCTTTCCATAGGAATCTGCATTAGTCATATGGTATTAGTCACTGCCAACTTACCAGAGCTTAAGTCATTTAGTAAATGTGTGTGACCTTTTTTTAATGTGATAATTTAATGCATAATGAGCACTCAGTAGTGTTTTTTCTGTCTACTGCTTAGTTTCTTAAACTCAGATATTTAATACAAAAACTAGGAATAATATTATGAATGTTCAAAAGTAGCATGGTTTCTTTGAAACTGCAGAAAAAAATGCACAAATACAATTTTTTCAGAACATGTAACTATGCTTAAACCCATTCTAAATAGCAATATTGTAGATTTTTTTCATTTTTTTTCTCTACTTATTTTTTCATTTTCTGAGGATTACTATACCATTTAGATTGATCTTCTCTGAGGTTAACAGTAATGCTTATTTTCATACTGTCCCTTTCATACCTTTCATACATACTATTTTCATACCTTTTATAAGAATTAAAATTGTAATAATTTTACTGGTTCCAAAAGAGAAATAATACTTATTTCCAAAGATGACATATTCATGGTTATTGCCACCTTGTTCTTAGTTAGGATTATGGGTCCTGGTTCTTGTCTAAAGTTGTTTCAAATGAGAATTGCTGATCATCTGGTTGAGATCTATTTTGGGACTTCACTTGTTAGATCATTATGTATATATTTTTTAAATATATGCCTTCCAGGTTGCTTTTTCTTAACACTGTATGTTTTCTCCAGAATGATTTGTTCTTTGGACTTGGCGGGATCGGCTTTACATTAACTATTGGCCCATTACTCTCTCCCTCCCTCTCTCTCTCTCTCTTTTTTAAAGATTTTACTTATTTGAGAGAGAGAGCGCGCACAAGCCGGGGTAGAGGGGTAGAGGGAGAGGGAGAGGCAAACTCCGCACTAAGCTGGGAGCCCTTTTCAGGGCTTGATCCTAGCTAGGACCCTGGGATCATGACCTGAGCCAAAGGCAGATGCTTAGCGGACTCAGCTACCCAGGCACCTCTGCCCTATTGCTCTTGAATGTGGAGCTGGTCTATTAGAGGTGTTAGAAATATATGCCTGCCTTTTTGGTATCTTGTTATATTTAGGAGGGCACCCTAGACGCTTCATCTCATAAAAGATGAGATAACGAATCTGTGTTCTTATTACACCTCTTTTAGCTCACCTCTTCTGTGATAATGGAATGCAGAGTTGTGTTATCTTCCAACTTGCATGCAACTACCAGCATTCTTTCACTTCTGACTTGCTTTCATCTTCATTTATGTGTGTTTCATAGGTCCTAATACTTTACTGCTATTGTTGGTACAATTCTTACTTTTTCTAAGAAGGATTATTTTATTCACAGTTTTTTGTTATCTCCTTCCTACTTACATATAGAAAAAAATATTTATCATTTTTTAATAAATGAACACATACTTATTCAAAGACCTAGATGTCCAGGTATGTTAACACTCTTCTTCAAATTAAAATTAATTAAATACTGAGTACATACTATTTTATTCACCCTTATTTTCTATTATAACCACTTTTTTTGTACACTACAGTAACTTTTCTCTTTTAGGTACTGTTATAGACTCAAATTTTTTAATTAATTTTTTTTATTTTTTAATGACACAATGCTACATTAGTTTCAAGTACGGCAAAGTGATTTAACAAGTCTATACATTATACTATGCTCACTGCAAGTATAGCTACCATTAGTCATCATATAATGCTATTATAATATCATTGGCTATATTCCTCATGCTGTATCATTCATCCCGGTGACTTATTCATTCCATAACCGGAGTGTGTTTCTCCTACTCCCTTTTACCCACATAGCCTATCCTCCCACCCCTTCCTCTCGGGCAACCACCAGGTTGTTCTCTGTTATGGGTCTTTTTCTGCTTTTTTGGTTTTTTGTTCATTTATTTTGTTTTTTAGATTCCACATACAAGTGGTGAAATCATATGGTATTTGTCTTTCTCTGTCTGACTTATTTCTCTTAGCATAATATACTCTAAGTCTGTCAGTTAATTTTAATTACTGAATGGCTTTCCTTTTGCTATTCAAGTAGCCATGGCATGGCCACTAGAAGTCTTATTATGGTGATCTTTTGTCTTTTCATATTACTTTAAAACTCTCTGGAAGTATTTTTGCTTTATATCAATAATATATATGTTCCATAGCCATCTTGATTTTTCCTGATCTAAGACATCTAATTAACTACTGTCCAAGGAATTGATTTCTTTCACCAGAAGGAGTTTTAGAAATCTAGATATGCATGGGAGTTGATGGTTGGCAAAGGTACTGCTGCTGTGGGTCACCTTGGGTAGTGATAGAGCTAGGAAAAAAAAAATTTTTGAAATATTAAATTTCCACTGATTTTTTTTCTAATTTAATATACCACCTTATCATATTTTACTTTTCTTGAGAAAAATTTCATTAGCTGTTAATTCCTTCTATTGCACAGAAACTTTAATATTCAAAACATTTGATGATGTTACTCTGCTTAAAAACATATACTTAAGTCCTCTTCTAGGCATTTTTCAAGTAATTTTGTGACTTCAATCCCCACAAGTTCATGTTTCCTGACTCTCCCTTAGGGACTAATCAAAATACCACTTCCTTTAAGATGCCTCCCTCATATCTGCAGTCGGAATTCACTCTCCTCCTCCTCCTCCTGAGAGAGAGAGAGAGAGAGAACACGCGCGCACAAGAGCATGAGTGGGGGGAGGGGCAGAGGGAGAGAAAGAATCTTAAGCAGGCTCCACGCTCAACATAGAGCCTGATGCAGGACTTGATCTCAGGACCCTGAGATCATGACCTGAGCCAAAATCAATAGTTGGACACTTAGAGTCACCCAGGAACCCCTCCAGTTAGAATTCTTATTTCTCTAAGTTTACAAAGACTTCTTATCTTTTTTAATGGAAGTTACTAGTAATATATAGTGTAAAAACTTATTATACATATTTTATCTTGACTATTTGACTCCCACCTGCTTGAAAATTAGAACATGGTTTTATTCATCTTTTCCTCCCTTCATCCTCTGTAAATACATGCTGCCTACAGGAGTTCCTGAGAATTCTGTTGTGCATTTTATCTCAAATACGATTTTTGGTGAGTTAGAATCTTGGATGGATCTCATGAGACTCAAAATATCTATCTCATATATAGATGTCAACGTTATCATCGTAAGAAAAAATCTTTTGAGATCAAAGTCCATTCAATCCTATAATGCTGTTTAGATAAATGCCTTTATCAGTCTTTCGCTGACTTGGTTCTTGTACAGTGAGACTAGTTTGTATTTAGAGATAAAAATGATTTTCATGGAGTGGAAATACCTTATTTGTGACAGTAAGCAGGTATAGTAGTAAAGATCCTGAAAGATAGAGAAATTGAGCTTTGATCTCATTTGAAGGAGGTCTCTACATGCAGGAGAGAGAGGGAAAAGAAAAGAGCTAAACTAAGGGGTGGTCTTGGAGAAGCTGAGAGGAAGAGAGATAGGCTGGGTAGAGTGGTAGATGGGAGGGGAGATTGCTTCCTCTGAGCTTGCCCTACTGGTGAGAGATACCCAGGGAAGCCCTAGCTACTAAAGACATTATAATTACGGATTAAGAGAATGTTGTGGGTAGTACATAGAATGCTGTATATATCCTTTTTCCTAACTAGGGAAATGCTGCTAAACCCATTTCTAAGTAGTTTCAGTTACATAAGAGAAAGAATTTGGTCTTCCCAGTGTAATACTACAATCATAGAGTTGAGTTTTCTTCTGCATCCTGAGAAGCAGCTAATTTCCAAAGCATTTTGCTCTCATTGTCTTCCCAGCTGTTAAAAGGCAAAGTATAAGTAAGAGTGATATACATTCTAGTTGCAGGAAAAGGAAATTTAAAAAGAAGGAAGAAAGTTATATTCTTAGGAGAATGAAAAAATATTTTTCAAAAATATACTGTGAACTTCTAATATGCATTTTAACATCTCACATTTTGTGACCAGAAGGAAACATGACTTTATCTAATTTAAATTCTTTCTTTGTTTAATAAACTGATACTTAGAGATGTAAATGAGACTGGTTCGGTGGCCGTGTTTTTCCATAGTAGGCTCTGAGAAATTATTTGGAGGTCCCAGCAGACCTAAGAAACATCTCTACATGTTTACATAAAGAAGGGCTTCAAGGATACTGAACTTATTTAGGAAAATGGTGGTAAGAGCTTGGGCTCTGATGATAGAAGACTTGGTTCAAATCTTAGCTCTTCAGCTAATGAACTGAGTGACATGGGACAAGTTGCTTAGCCTCCCTGAGCCTCCTGTGTTTCATGGGCTTAATGAGAGCATTGTTAGATTAAATGAGATAAAGAATGAGAGAAGTTCCTTGCACAGTTCTTAGAGGGAGTTGCCCCTTCATAAGAGATACAATAATAATTATATAATTATAATAAGTAATAATTTTTATTATTCAGAGTGGATGGAAATGGAGCCCAAGACGATGTAATTGTTAGTAATATAATTGTAACATGGTAGCTACATTAACACTATTACATATTATATACAATGTAATTGTAATGTAGTAGCTACATTAACACTAGTGGTTACAGAGTTATTACAGCACAGCAACACAACACAGCAAACACATTCATCCATAGAATGACATCACTGATTAATGGTGGTTTCTTCTAATTTCAGTCCAGTCTCCCAACCCTCAACATGAAGTTTGTTTGTTTTAAGATTTTATTTGTTTGTTTGACAAAGAGACAGAGAGCACAAGAAGGCAGAGCAGCAGGCAGAGGGAGAGGGAAAAGCAGGCTTCCCACTGAGCAGAGAGCACAATGCGGGGCTCAATCCCAGGACTGTGGGACTAGGACCTGAGCGTAAGGCAGCTGCTCTACTGACTGAGCCACCCAGGCGCCCCATGAAGTTTTTCTACTCTGTCATATCTCTAATAATCATTTCTACAGTTATCCACTATTTTCATTTTGAAGTTACAAAGAATTTAGGTAACTTTCCCAAGTAAGTTACTTGGCCAAGATTAAAACTTGTCTTTTGAATTCTAGACCATTTCTCCTTTCCCTGCTGCTTTATGGATTGGTTCTATACTAGCAAAATGTGTAAAGATGATAGTGAATTAATTTAAGAGACATCTCTTCACCCATAAAATCTGTTTAAAGTAAACAGGTTATTTAAACATTTATTGTTGCAAATATTTTAAGAAATATGTAAATAAGAGTCACTTATGGTTTGTCTCCCTCCCAATCCCATCTTGTTTCATTTATTCTTCTCCTACCCACTTAAGCCCCCATGTTGCATCACCACTTCCTCATATCAGGGAGATCATATGATAGTTGTCTTACTCTTAATCTCACAAAACAAACTGAGGGTTGCTGGGGGGAGGGGTTTGGGAGAAGGGGGTGGGATTATGGACATTGGGGAGGGTATGTGCTTTGGTGAGTGCTGTGAAGTGTGTAAACCTGGTGATTCACAGACCTGTACCCCTGGGGATAAAAATATATGTTTATAAAAAATAAAAAATAAAAAAAATAAAAAATAAAAAAAATAAATAAATTAAAAAAAAGAAATATGTAAATAAGCAAGATATTATTTTATTATTACTTTGTCTGCTTCCAAGCAGATCTGGGATCGTGAAAAATAATTTTATACTAGTTGAGCAAAAAAGCTCACCCTGGAAGGCTTCTGACCTAACTAGGAAAGGAACTTAGGGCCGTTACACATGAAATAGGTTCTTGTGATGTCTCTAAGTCATGTTTAAGTTTAGGGAGGTGTAAATATGATCTGTGAGTTTTGGTTTCCCAGTATAATTCAGGCATCTTGTTTGAATAGAGTATTTTTGTTATAAGACTGGAAGATTCATTTGTCTCTAGTCTAATTATGTTTTGGCACCCATCTGCAGGTTATTCAGTTTTAGATAGTACTTTACTTAGATTATAACTTATTCTTTTGACCCTAAGTTGTTGTAATAACCATTGTAATCATCATCAAAAAGCGAAGAAATATTTCACTAGGGAAAAAAAGGGCAGGAGTCTGTGTTGGAGCATACTATGCTGACATCCTTAGTTACATGAAATTATTGTGATTTCAAGCTTACTCAGCCATTAGGGAATAATAATTCTTGAATTAGTTACCCATACTTTCCTAGTATTTTAGTTTATTGTAATTGCCAAATTTGGTTTCTCAAAAATGAGACAAATACTATTATCTCCACATTTCAATACTACTGACAGTTGATCAGGTAAAGAATGATATGTGCCATGGGGAAGCTGAATATATTTCTTCAGATAATAAAATGAGGTTAAGTTCATTTGCTGTATGGCTAAGATTTGACTTAGTTCTTGGATTTTATTAAAGTGTGTTATATTATTTCATGACATAATGATTCTCCTTAAAATGATCACAAAACAAATGATGAATAAGGCCCCTAATAGGTAAAAATAATGCATTATATCAAACTAGACAATGACACACACAGTTGAAAAATATATCAGCTTAGTTTCTTTGAGTTATGCCAGAAAGCTAAGATTTTTATGTTACTGTGTAAGAGTGAATAAGTAAAAACAGGTAACAGTATGTTACAAATTTAATTCAGGATTTAGAGAATAAATTTTTTGAGATTGTTAATAAAGAACTGATATGAAACAGGACACACTATAACCAGCAGACTAAATTTAGTCTTATTTGATACTGAATTGGGGGAAATTTTGAAAAATACATAAAATTACAGAATTGACTATTATCACTATTTGTTCATATATCTGTGTAATTCTTTAAAAATAAAAATAAAATCTTACAAAGTTGGAGCTCTCTTTCTCCCCTATTCTCAGCATCTTTCTCCAACTCCATATCCTGCCCTAACCCCAAGCCAACCCAGGCCAACTGCTGTCAGTGATATTTTGAGGGTTTTTTTTTTAATTATTTATAAGTATTTTTGTCAATTGTTATTTTATTTTAATTTTTTTATTTGAGTATGGTTGACATACAATGTTACATTAATTTCAGGTATACCACATAGTCATTCAACATTACACCGTGCTCACAAGTGTAGCTACCATCTGTTACCAGACAACACCATCACAGTACCATTGACTATATTCCCTGTGCTGTGCCTTCTATTCCCATGAGTTATTCATTCCATAACTAGGAGCCAATATTGTTTTTAAATCTTTACATAAATGTGTCTCTATTAACATTATGTAGTAAGCTTTAATTTTAAACTTTACATTTATTGTATTGTGCTATATACATCATTATGCATCTTGATTCTTTTTACTCATTAGCATGTTTTCAGATCCATCCACAGTGAAAAGCACTGACATGGTTCATTCCTTTTAACTTCTTTTTTTTTTTTTTAAAGATTGTATTTATTTATTTGAGAGAGAGAATGAACATGAGAAGTGGGAGGGTCAGAGGGAGAAGCAGACTCCCCGCCGAGCAGGGAGCCCGATATGGGACTCGATCCTGGGACTCCAGGATCATGACCTGAGCCGAAGGCAGTTGCTTAACCAACAGAGCCACCCAGGTGTCCCATTCCTTTTAACTTCTAAATAACATTTCATTGTATTGGTAGGTTTTATTTATCTCTTTGCATATTGAAGTACATAAAGTTTGTCTCCTGACGTCGATTTTCTAGTAAGGCACTTACCTGGAGAGAGTAAAGGTGTTTCTTCAAGAAAATCTGAAAAAATAAGCCCTGTGGTAATCTAACATAAGAACTTAATCCTGTGATTATATGGAATGTATCTCCAGATGTGTATTTATTTTTATAATTATGTATATAAATAAAATTATTTCTTAATGTCAGAGTTAGATAAAAATAGGAACATTGGTAATCATCCTTCTTGTCTCCTTTTCTACTTGTCAGATACCTCACGTTGAAAGGCCCTTTTTTGTGGAACTGTATGAAGTAAGTGCTGGAGCAGCAATAAACAATAGTGCCAGATTTGCACCGATTAAATTCTTACAGAGTGACGAACCTCCAAGCCTCGTGTATTTTTCTGTGGGTTCTCGGCTGCCAGTGGCTCATAGGAAGGCCACTTTAATCACTTTGCAGGTGGCCAGAGATTCTGGGACAGGACTGATGATGTCTGTTAACTTCAGTACCCAGGTGAGCATGGAATATCTAGATTAAGGTTTTCTTCTTTACCTGTAGCTTATATAATGAGAAAGAATATTTGATAACATGATTTTCTCATGATACTATCATAATTTACCCTGTGTTTATTACATTAAACTTTATTCTTGAAACAGTTCAGTTGTTTAACTTTGGTCATGTTTTAAGGTGATAGTCTTGTATTTCTTTTTTTTTTTTTTGAAAAAGGTGATAATACAATGCAAAGTGTTTTTATATGAATCCGTTCTATAAAATCTTTAGGGAGCTAAAATTTTTCCAGAATGTAACTTTGAAAACCCAGAAACAAAAAGTTAAGAATCTTTGTTATGTTCTGTATCTGAACTGGTTGAAAATCTCCTTCTCCAAAACATTACACGCTAATTGATCTTTAGGGTTCTTTAAATCCCTGATTTCATGAGGTCTCCCTGCCATTTTTCACATCCTTCCTGTTAGGGGATCTTGGGGAAGCAAGAGAGTAGGTGAGTAACCAGGGACTCAGAAGAGCAATACTGTGTAACACTAAGTGACCGGACCCTGGACTTGGTCCAGATAACGCCATCAACATTTCTAGCATTATTTTTTAAACTTTGTTTTAGCAGCCAGACTCTAATATTATATTAACACAAAAGTATGTATCTACTCTGCTTAAAAGACATTTGTGGGGATTAGAGCATGCCCACTTTAGCTCTCTGCTCCGCCTTTTTTCCCTTGACTCATCTACTCAAAGAAATCCACAGTTTGGAAACCACCATTCTGGTCAATGCTGCCATTCCCCCTCTCTCAAGATTCCAACCCTGGAGACTCTTTAGGCCTCTAGGTTTCAAAGGTGGTTGCTGTTGTATTAACAGCATAGAGATTTGAACCAAAGCTGTGCATAGTGAACTGTCTGGAAGCTTGCCAGGCAGAAAAGCTGGTCTTTGTGACAGTCCACAGCTTGGAAAATAAGAAGGTAAAACTCTCTATTATATGAGACTCTAGAAAAATACTCCATTCTCAATAGCCTTGAAGTGAGTGTTATGAAGCTGAAGAGAGGTATTTTGATTCATAGTGGGAGATTCTCGTTTTTTTTTTTTTTTCTTTTGAGCTTTGAAGATAGGAAGAGAAATGGGATAAAATACATGCTTCATTCTTCTTCTCCCATGAAATCCATATCATCATATGCTCACTACTTTGTAGAGGGGAAGAAGGGGCACTGGAGATGAAGGAGAGAGGATAAAGAGATTTGAGGCACATTATCAACTAGTTCATGCACTCAAATGAGAGTGAGACTCAGGTCGCCATAATAAGAATCAAAATGCTAGTATCTCTATCAGAGTTACTTACAGTCTTTCTAGATTCGTCATACATGATTCCTTGAAAAACACATGCTGTCACTAGCATGTAACTCATACCATTTTTATAACACTATAAAAATCAACATGAAGGGTCCCTGTGGTGATGAAAGTGTTCTGTATGTTGACTTTATCGATGTGAATATCCCGGTTATCCCAGATAAAAGATAATATCTTTTAGTTCTGTAAGATATTACCAAGGACTGCTATTGAATAAAGGGTGCAGGAGATCACTCTCTATTATGTCTTTTAACTGCATGTGAATCTATAATTATCTCAAAATTTAAAAAAAATTAATTGAAAAATAGAAATGAAACTCTCACCTCTCTGGTATTAATTTATTTTCCTGTTTCTTCATTGCCAGCGCATTTTCTCCCTCTGAATGCTGGGCATATTACTGGAAGACAAAGATGCAAAATTCCCTTTTCTTGTAGCTGCCAGGAATGAGGAAGTAATTATGGACCAAGTTACTATTCTGTTACAAAGATATCAATTTTCACTTTACTTTAAGTAGATTATAATAATATAGTTAAAACAGGAGCTGTAGCATACATACCCTTTGACAGGTTACCATTCCTAGTACATAAATACTATAGTCTTAACATAAGTTCCCTTGTATCTGTGTATTTGTGACATAAAGGGATATGAAGATTTGAGATAGTAAAAATATAACTGACTCTAGTTATCTTTAAATAGGCCTATACATAAGCCATATTTGAAAGCCAGTTCCAAGTACTTTTTATTTATGTATGCTTATCCTATAGCCCAAAGCACACAAGTTCAAGAAAGAGTATGACTTTTCTTCTTCTTTTCCCATTACCTATGCTATTAAGAGGAAAAAGCTATCTTGATTTTTGTCATTGCTTTTAAATTGCATAATGCTTTTTATGTTAATTATGTGCTTTATAAACGCAAGAACATTTTGATTATTCCATTCCCTTTAAAAGTGAATTGTGAAATAAGTTCTATCAGATTTCTATGTGTGTGTGTGTGTGTGTATATATATATATATATACCTTTAACAGATACATGTAATAGATACATATACATATAATAGATACATATACATGTATATAGATATCAGATCAGTATATAGATATGCAGTTTATAGTCACAAAATCACTACCATCTGGTTTAAGTAATCCGGCTTTACCGGAATCCTAGAACTGGCCACGGTGAACCCTTCTCTGATACCGTTCTGCTTCTCTTGTAAGATAACCTCTCCACTTCTTGCAGATAACCTCCACCCTGAATTTCATGCTGAATTATTCCCTTGCTTTTATTTATAGTTTTATCACCTACCATGTGCTGTTTAGTTTTACCTCTTTAGGAAACTATGCACTTGAGATTCTTCCAGCGGATTGTTTTATGGTGTGCTTCTTGTGCTCAGCATGATTTTAAGGAATACCCATGTTGATGTGTGTAACTCTCACTTTTTTCTGTTACATGGTATTCCAGTGGATACTGTATCCATTCTGAAGTCAGTCTGCTTTTGTGTTGTTTCCTTCAGGGAAGCTTTGTTTTGTTTTGTTTTCCTACCACTGTGCTGCAAATGCTCTTGAAAATGCTTATCTCCATCCACTTTTCATTTTTTGACAAAAATGATCACTTCCTTCCAGAAGCATGCTCTTCTCTTGGGCATCTGGAACACTGCTTTTTCCTATTCTTTACCCTTCCCTCACTGGCAGCTCCTTTCTGTGGCCTGAAGTATTCCTGACCAGCCAATATTGGGGGCCACCTAGATTCATTCTCCAGGCTAGGCCACCCAAATCTGTTTTCTTTAAATATCATCTACAAAATGAGAACTCCTGTGGTTTTTACTGCTAACCTCATTACCACCCATGATCTCAACTTATATTTGATTGCACATATTTGACATCTTTATTTGAATGTCTAAAAGGCATTCCATGCTTACTGTGAATAATAAAGAACTCTTGATTTCTCCCATAACAGTGTTTCCCTGTTTCCCATCATTCACTTAGGCAAAGAGTTATCCCTGTTCTCCTCTTCTTCTCCACCCAGCATTGAATTAACGAGAAGGTCCTACCGACTCTAGTTCATTATATATTTCCACTCAGAGCACCTCTTACTCTTCCACTCCTACAACGTTATTCCATGCTACCACTGTGTTTTGCATGAAGTAATACAAAAATGTCCTATCTCTTCTCCCTGGGCCTATGCTCATTCCTTGCTCTAACCAGAACACTCATGAAGATCTGAAATAAAATGTGTTATTCTCCTGCTGGAATTCTCCAGTGTCTTCCTGCCATGCTTTATATGATGAATGTATATGGTCTGACCCTGCCTACCTCTCTGATGTCAGCTTCTGATACCTTCATCCTTCTTCTAATCAAGCTGACCTTCTGGTTCTTCCTCTAATATTCTAAGATGATTCCCATTTCAGGGCTTCTGTAATTGCTCTTCCTTCTGCCTAGAATATTTTCCCCCAGATCCTTATATGGTCTGTTTCCATCACTAAAGTCTCTGCTCAAATATCACATCAGGAGCTTCTGTGACCAGCAGTATTAAAACAGTACCTTTACCATCACCCTATATTGCCTTACATAGTCTTATTTTTCTTCAAAAATTCATCTTTGTGTAATATTACATCATTAATTCTGTAACTTTTGCACTACCTGTATTTTCTGATACAGAGGTTTCATGAATGTAGACATTCTGATGTTCACATCTATAACCACAGTATTCCCCCCCGGCACATACTAGGAGTTTAATATAGATATATCTATTCAACGGATAATATGTTGGCTCAGTAGTAAATAAATGTATATTGCCTTTGCTCTTTTTTAAGAAAAGATTTATTTATTTATTTTAAAGAAAGAGAGGGAATGCAAGTGCACATGCTCAATGGGAGGGACAGAGAGAGTGGAAAGAGAGTCCCAAGTAGACCCTGTGCTGAGCATAGAACTTGAAGGCCTTGATCCCACCATCCTGAGCTTACAACCTGGGCTGAAACCAAGAGTCAGACACTCAGCTGACTGCACCACCCAGGCACGCCTCTTTTGTTCTTTCTTGACTACGTTCCCATGCTTCACTTAAAAAGCAAACAAACAAAAAGACAAAATCCATTTCAATAACCATGGTTTGAAGAAATTCACAAGTCTATATGGCCAGAACCTTATTCTTTAAGGTATTTTCACAACTAATGTGTAACCACCAGGATACCAGTTTCTTCTGCTTCCTCCTGCTTCCTCTCTTCCTTCTTTTTACTCCTCCAAACTCCCACCTTCCCAAACTTTGTAGGTGAGAATGAAAACATAAATACTCCTTCTTTCCCTCTATATTGCCTGCTGTTATGCAGCCTGTGTTGTCTAGAGCAGTGTTTACAGCATGTTCACAGTCGCAGAACTTCTGCGAGGCAGTAATGCCATTTTTTTTCTCATCCCCATCCTCTGTCCTAAGGCATCTGTCTTTCCTAACATCATCACTGTGATGTGTATTTATTTCTCTGATTTATCTCAGAAATATAAAACCCCATGTTTTAGTGTTCATGGTGCTATGGCCCATCAGTTTAAGAGAAATAGGATGTGTTTGAGAAGTAGGAATTTGTTCAGGAGAAAATAAGAGGTGTTACAGTTTCACTTCCGTGGTGCTGTTTAATTTCTAGGAGTTGAGGAGCGCTGAAACAGTGGGCCGTACTCTGATCTCTCCAGCTCTTTCCGGGAAGGATTTTGTGAGAACTGAAGGGATGCTGGTCTTTGAACCAGGCCAGAGTAATGCCATATTGGATGTCATCCTAACGCCAGAGATAGGGTCTTTAAATCCATTTCCTAAACGCTTCCAGATTGTGCTTTTCGACCCCAAAGGTGGGGCCAGAATTGATCAAATGTATGGGACTGCTAACATCACTCTCGTCTCTGATGCGGATTCGCAGTCCTTCTGGGGACTTGCGGATCAGTTACAGCAGCCCCTGGATGGGGACATTCTTAACAGAGTACTCCACAGCATCAGCATGAAAGTGGCCACGGAGAACACAGATGAACAGCTCAGTGCCGTGATGCATTTAATAGATAAGGTAAGAAGCCCTTGTAAGCAGTAGCAGCTGGGTGAGTAAAATTTCATATATTAAAATATTAAAATAGTTACCATGTCAGTCATCATGACATTATGATAGGGTTAAGCTTCTGACCATAAGAGTGGAATTGATCATAGCTGACACTGTACTTTGGCTTGGAAGTGACTGATGTCTATCTGTGAACCCCAGTCTTAAATCTGGAGAGTGATCAGTAATCTACAGCATCAATAAAGACAGCCCAGTGTCTGACAAGGGGCATCAGATGTCAGAAGCTTAAAGCTCTTTCTGGTTCTCCAGAAACTGGATGAATCTCTGTTGAGATTGCATCTCAGTTTTTGAGTCTTCCATGGAACAGGTACTCCTGCCCTTTCCTTAGTCCCTGCCCCTCCTGCTTCTCCCTCAGAGAGGAGAAATAAGAAATGACCAGATGATTTCAGGCATTCAAATGGTGTGGAGTTAGATCAACCCGGTTTTATTTTTAACCCATTTATTTATTTATATTTCTGCAAATGATTAAATTAAATGGAGATATAAAATCCTAAAAATGTCAATAAAAGAAGAGATCTGAAAAGAATCATTTTTTAAAAAGATTTTATTTATTTATTTGACAGACAGAGATCACAAGCAGGCAGACAGGCAGGCAGAGAGAGAGAGAGAGAGAGAGGGAAGCAGGCTCCCTGCCGAGCAGAGAGCCCGATGCAGGGCCCGATCCCATGACCCCGGGATCATGACCTGAGCGGAAGGCAGAGGCTTTAACCCACTGAGCCATTCAGGCGCCCCTGAAAAGAATCATTATTAAAGGAAAAGATTCTTATGGGTATTTATTTGAGGCTTTTTAATCAAGATATTTCTTACCAACATATTTATATGCAATATGAAAAGCCTTGAATATATACATGTGAATCTATAAATACTGTATTTTTACATGGTGACCCTTTAAATACTTAAAATGCTAACAATGGAGTTTAGATTATCATGCCTATTTTACTCCTCATGCTGTCTCTTAAAATGTGACTCCTGGAGGATAGAAAAGCAAATTATAAAGCACACTAGCAAGGAGAGGAGGCCCTGCCAAATAGCTTGTAAAAAAAAAAAAAGAGAGAGAGAGAGAGAGAAATGACTGCTATTTCATGCAGAGAAAGTTCTAGTGATAAGAATTCACTATGGGAAATATTGTTACTTAAACTTCCTAATGATGAAATGGCATAGGACAGTAACAAGTTGATTTTGGCCAAGAAGATGGAAAGAATGCACAGTGGCTACATTTTGGAAAACAAAACATTTTTTTCATATGATTTAGGGAAGATAAGGACGTTCTGCTCCTTTCCCCCCACCTGCCAATGAGTTATATAAGAGAGCTACATATTATTGGTCTAGAATCAACATTTCTTTAACAAGTGTTGTCATTGTATCTGTCATGAATAATGAAACTGAATTATTAAGAAACTCATATGGAAAAATGTAATTAACTTTTTTGAGTAACCTTTAGCAAACATGATTATTTTCAAATCATGTTATTGTTACTAAAATTTTTTTAATGTTGTGCCATATTGTCTTCTCAAATTCAATTTTTATGTGTTTGTCATTACTGAATTCTGGTTATTTGGGTAACTGACTTAATAATTTAATATATTTTATAATATATTTTATATAATGATCTATGTAATAATATATAAAGAAAACTGAAAAATTTTACTGAATAACATGAAACACTCAAGTAAATAGAAATCTTTGCCTTGTCCCACAACAGAAGGATTCAATATCATAAGGACAACAGTTTTCTGTAAATTAACCTGTAAATGCAACATAATCCCTATCAAAGCAGCTGTAAATTATTTTGGTTTTTTGTTTTATTTTTAAATTTTTATTATTTATATTTTTTAAAGATTTGTTTATTTCTTTGAAAGAGAGAGAAGGGAAGGGGCAGAGGGAGAGAGTCTTTTTTTTTTTTAAGATTTTATTTATTTATTTGACAGAGATCACAAGTAGGCAGAGGTAGACAGAGAGAGAGGGGGAAGCAGGCTCTCTGCAGAGCTGAGAGCCGGATTTGTGGCTCGAACCCAGGACTCTGGGATCATGACCTGAGCCAAGGCAGAGGCTTTAACCCACTGAGCCACCCAGTTGCCCCTTTTGTTTTATTTTTTAACCTGCCATTATTGACTTGGAAGAATATACATGAGAGAATGGACAGAAACTTTATGAAAAAGAAGAAAAATGGTAGAGACCAAACCACACTAAATATGAAAAATATATTATGAACTTACAGTGATTAAAACAAGGTGATGCTGGTGTAGTGTTTGGGATATACAACTATTGGTTGTTTATCTGATATTTAAATAGAGTCACCTGTGCTTTTACCTGGCAAGTATTCATATAGTCCATCCATACTTCATTCATATAAACCTCTAAGGTAGCCTCAAATCCAAGAGCGTAGAATAGGACTTCAAGTACTAGATTGAACTTCATTCTCTAAGGTCTTGTATTTTGAGTGACATTGTTTCATATTTGTAAGTTTTTTCCCCCTACATTCTAACTTCATAAAAATAGAATCTGCTCTCTATGTGTTTTTATATGAAGAACTTAATAAATCTTAGATATTGTTATACTCATCAGAAAGGACTACTTATTTATGTTTAGAAGAAGCAAATACTGTGCTGAAAAGAGCAACAGCTTTAAATAATTCACTCTAAAGATTTTCTGGATAAAATCCAGATGTGACCTTGGGAAAATTTTTGCTATGACCTAATATCTATCCCTTGATTTTCCTATGCATAGTACAATGAAAATCATTTAAAATTCTGTTGGTCACCTTAACAATAGTATCAGTCTCTTAAGACTGCTGGGTTTGATATACAAATTTTAGATTTCTCTGGGTTTGGGTTTCCAGGTGATTGAAACTTGTAGAACATGAATCAGAGCAGCATTGCCTCTAGTTTTGTGCTCTGGAACAATTGAATGAGCACAGGAATAATTTGTTCTATGAAAGTTTGATGGTCTCCCACCCCTAACAAAGTTCTTTTTATTTTTTCTCCTGGCAGTTTTAAAACCTTTCCCCATGCTTCATTCAGGTTTTCTACTTTTTTGTAAATCAACTTGAATAATTTGGGTGGGTTTTTGTTGTTGTTGTATTTAATATTATTTATTTATTTATTTATTTATTTATTTATTTATTTATTTTTATGAACATATAATGTATTATTAGTCTCAGCAGTACAGGTCTGTGAATCACAAGGTTTACACACTTCACAGCATTCACCATAGCTCATACCCTCCCCAATGTCCATAACCCAACCACCTTCTCCCTATCCCCATCTCCCTGATAACCCTCAAGTTTGTTTTATGAGATTAAGAGTCTCTTATGGTTTATCTCCCTCCTGATCCCATCTTGTTTCATTTATTCCTTTCCTACCCCCTAAACCCCCAGTGTTGCATCTCCACTTCCTCATATCAGGGAGATCATATGATAGTTGTCTTTCTCCAACTGACTCATTTCGCTAAACATAATACCCTCTAGTTCCATCCATGTCGTTGCAAATGGCAAGATTTCATTTCTTTTGATGGCCGCATAGTATTCCATTATATATATATGTATATACATATATATATACACTGCCTCTTCTTGATCCATTCATCTGTTGATGGACATCTATGTTCTTTCCATAATTTGGCTATTGTGGACATTGCTGCTATAAACATTCAGGTGCACGTGCCCCTTTGGATCACTACGTTTGTGTCTTTAAGGTAAATACCCAGTAGTGCAATTGCTGGGTTGTAGGGTAGCTCTATTTTCAACTTTTTGAGGAATCTCCATGCTGTTTTCCAGAGTGGCTGCACCAGCTTGCATTCCCACCAACAGTGTAGGAGGGTTCCCCTTTCTCCGCATCCTCGCCAGCATCTGTCATTTCCTGACTTGTTAATTTTAGCCATTCTGACTGGTGTGAGGTGGTATCTCATTGTGGTTTTGATTTGTATTTCAGTTTGGGTGTTTTTTTTATTGTTGTTTATGTAAAATGGCCTTTTACCGTCAGAATATTTCATCCTATACTTTTTAATACCAGTTTTTTTTCAAGAATTAATTTTTACATTTGGTATGTTTTATAATCATACTAATAATGATTGACACTTATCTCGATTTTTTCTTTTCTGGTTTTGTATTTCATGCTTGCAATAATTTTGACTGACTTGACAACTAACTGTCTCAGTCTGTGTTTTTAGTTTAGGACAAGCAAGTTGAGGGAGTGTCTTGAGTCCCAGCAGGGAGGCTGTAACATGTGCCTCCTGGACTTCACCATTCACCATGTTCATGACTTCAGACAAGTTAGGCATCTTCTTTTTGCCTCAGTTTCCTTGTCTGGAAATAAAACAAAGGAATAGTAGCACCTCTTTGGTAGGATTATTGAGAACACCAGAGAAGTTAGGATAACATGCTGAAATCAGGACCCATACAAACCAGGAGTTATATAGATGGCCTTTTTGCTTTATTTTTTGTGTGTTTTACTAAAGGAAACTTTGTGTTTCCCTTAAATATGAATGGAAGGTTGGGTGGCTCTAAAAACCTTAGATGACAGCTTTTTATTCTTAAAACTGTATGTTTCGCTCTGTTGACGTCTGGTATCTCATTTACAAAAAAGTCTGATGTCAGAATGAATTTTTGTTTCTCAGATACTAATTTTTCTTTTTCTATATGGTTTCTGGTAGGATTTTTTTTTTTAAAACACTTGAAATAATGTTTAAAAATCACCCAGATGCATCTGGTGGTGTTTCTTTTTTGAGTATAAAGCAAGCTCTGCATTTTTAGACATGACTGTTTCTTTAGCTTATCAAGGAACTGTGGCCTTTCTCTCTCTCTCTCTCTCTTTTTGCTTCTACCAGCCCTGTTATATGCTTGTTGTATTTTATAGATTTGTTTTATTTATCTGTTATATTTTCTCTGAGTTCTGGGAGCATTTCCTGAGCTTTTTTTTTTTTTTTTTTCATTTAACATTTCAGTTTGATTGTTTTGGGAATCTATGGGCTGTTCCCTTTCTCTGTTGTAGCTTTTATTTGCTAAATTTTTACTTTGTTAACTTTTTACTTTGTTTCATTGCCATGTAAGTAAATAAATTTACTTTGTATCTTTTGCCATCTTTTCTTTAGGCAGTATTCTCCATTCTTCCTTACTATCTTATAGAAGGATATTCTTTTAGATCTTGAGTTCAGCTATTAGCTTGGCACTGTGTAAATTGCAAAGCTTTAAATATAATATGGAGAATATAGGCAACTTCCTCAATGAGCTCAACTGGTAGGAACAACAGACAAATCATTTCAGTGTTGTCAAAGATTCATTAATAAAGGTATGTGTAAGTTACAAAGAGAGATTATGTATATTGGCAAGTGGGTACAGTATATAAATCACAGAGGAAGTGATGACTAATTTGGATTTTGAAGGATTTATAGGGACATCTCAGGTATAGAAGAATAGTGGGATAACAAATCAATGGCTTTGCACCCATGCTTAGTCAGACAATAAAGATGTGGTCCCTGTCATTCTAGCAAGGAAAAACAAAATAAATCATGAAGGCCATTTTCCTCTTACTCTTCTTGTCCTGCAAACACAAATAATCTAGTTCTTTAAGGTAGGAAGGCTCATACTTCCAGATAAAGACAAGAGTACCGGGAGCAGCCGGCTACTCTTGGTTAGAAAAGGATTTTTTCATTTGATGATTAGACATGTAGTGGTAGATTGTGGCTTCTGTTCCTGGAAAGCCAGGTAAACAAGAATAATCTTTCTTCTATTGTTGGCGAATATTCTTGTATTTACTTCCTAAGTTGTAGAACAAAAGAGAAAGAATTTTTGGGATAGATATAAAAGTGAGATTACTTTTAATTCATGATGTTAATTATTGTAGTTAAAAATAAGTGATCCAAGAAACCTGGGGTTTTATCCAGTTATTAAATAAAAATTATTTTGCTGGTCATGACTCTTCTTTATAAATGATTATGCTTTTTTTAAAGTGGAAGTGTGGGACACCTGGGTGGCTCAGAGGGTTAAAGCCTCTGTCTTCAGCTCAGGTCATGATCCCGGGGTCCTGGGATCGAGCCCCGCATTGGGCTCTCTGCTCGGCAGGGAGACTGCTTCCTTCCCTCCACCCCCCTGCTTGCTTGTGATCTATGTCTGTCAAATAAATAAATAAAATCTTTTAAAAAAATAAAATAAATAAAATAAAGTGGAAGTGTACTTGAAATATAATTTTGATGCTGATTTTTCTTAAATTCATCAAGATTTCTTCTTTATTTTGGTAATTTTAATAACTGTTCATAAAGAACATGTACTGTACCATATGTACCATTAAACAGTTTTATTTTTGAAGATATTTGTTTATACTGATTTTTTTTTCTAGATATCTATTGAAGGAAAAAGCCAAGCATTCAGTATTGAAAATCGAAATCTTTTTTATGAGATTCTCTGTGCTCTTATTAACCCAAAGCGTAAAGACACTAGGGGATTCAGTCACTTCACTGAAGTGACAGAGAATTTTGCCTTTTCTCTGCTGACTGATGTTACCTGTGGCTCTCCTGGTGAAAAGTAAGTGTATTTTAATAATAGTACCCTATGTGTATTCCGTAACAGTTTGCGAAGTAATATGCAGTGCAAATTAACACTTAGATGTTGTAACTCAGGATTATATAGTCAATGAATAGTATCTTTTTTTTTTTAAGATTTTATTTATTCATTCATGTGAGGGGAGGGGCAGAGCAGTAGGGACGGAGAGACTGCTCTGCACTCAGAGCCCCATGTGAGGCCGGATCCTAAGACCCTGAGATCAAGACCTGAGCCAAACCAAGAGTCAGATGTGCCACTTACTGAGCCACCCAGAAGCCCTAATGCATTGTATCTAAGGGGTAAACGAAATTTTTTTTTGAAGAAAACATGGTAACTCTGTCAAGAAAAATGAATTTATACTGTCAACAATACATTCCCCTTTTTTGAAGGGCCTCTTAGGAATTAAAAAAAAGGATTGCTTACTCTCATGATAATAGATGATACATTCTTTTTTTTTTTTTTTTAGATGATACATTCTTAATAGGAAAAAAAAAGGAAGATGATTTCAACTTTTAGGCATGTTTTGATATGCTGTTGCAGTGGAGTTATAGTTCAGTTTCATCTATTGGGAAGCAGCTCTCCCAGTGTTGTTGAATGTCGGAGCAGTTTTTTCATAGTTAGAGTTTCATGGCAGAGAGCAAGCAAGAGGAAAAGGAAAAAATAAAATGTATTTGCATTCATTATCAACTCTATAATTAATTTTGTAACTGTTAGTATTCTTCAGAAGTCATGGTATTTTAAATTGCATTCAGAAGGTAAATTGAATCACTGTAGTACAAAGACCTAAATATTTTTCACTTCTATTTGAGTTAACATAAAAATGGCTGATAATAGAAGTTGGTTAAAAACTGAGATTTCCTTCCAATTCTCAGAGAGTAATACATATTATTTAAAAAACAGTGACTATTGGGGCACCTCCGTGGCTCAGTGGGTTAAGCCGCTTCCTTCAGCTCAGGTCATGATCTCAGGGTCCTGGGATCGAGTCCCGCATCGGGCTCTCTGCTTGGCAGGGAGCCTGCTTCCTTCTCTCTCTCTCTGCCTGCCTCTCCATCTACTTGTGATTTCTCTCTGTCAAAAAAAAAAAAAACAAACAAACAAAAAAAAAAACAAAACAGTGACTATTGGGGCACCTGGGTGGCTCAGTCAGTTAAGCAAGTGACTCCGTTTGGACTCAGGTCATGAGCTCATGGGTCCTGACATTGAGCCCTGCCTACTTCAGTCCCCGAGGGCTCAGCAATGAGTCTGCTTGAGATTCTCTCCCTCTGCCCCTTCCACACCCATGCACGCACGTGCTTTCTCTCTCTAAAATAAGTAAATCTTTTTTAAAAAAGTAATGACTATTAGAGCACCTGGGTGGCTCAGTGGGTTAAAGCCTCTGCCTTTGGCTCAGGTCATGATCCCAGGGTCCTGGGATCGAGCCCAAAACATCGGGCTCTCTGCTCAGTGGGGAGCCTGCTTCCTGCCGCCCCCCCCGCCCCACCTGCCTCTCTGCCTACTTGTTATCTCTGTCTGTCAAATAAATAAATAAAATCTTAAAAAAAAGTAATGACTATTATTTAATGGGACATGTCTGATTAACAGTGCTTATATAAATCTTAAAACATTTATTATTTATTTGCTGATGAAGGCTGTCACCAGCACTTATTAAGTCACATTGAAATTCAGGGATATTTTGAAAACTATGTTTAAAAAATCTGACATAAGAGAAAAAAATTGAAATATTAAAAAAATAAAAATCTGGTGTAATAATTTAAGTCACCTATTTAGGGCCTTTTATGACCTTTAACAGGTTAATTAAAATATCTGTTGTACATGTAAAACTTTTAACTTTAGTTCTTAGATCACAAGATACATGAAGTTTAAAGAGAGTGTCAATCCAGACATAAAAGACTTATAAGAGAGATCAAGGAACAAACGAAGAATAGATATTAACTGTACCTCTGCTCTAGTCCTGATGTTATATAAGATTGAACAATATGAAGTTGACTTTTTTTGTAGGTAAAATAGTATACACTATACTGGAAATTTCATATGGCTCAACATAATCCTCACTAAAAATTATACATATTTTATTCTTATAAAAGATCATTTTAAGCAGCTGGTCAAAGGTAGGGATAGAGCTTTTACTATTCCTATCTGCAGATACAGATAGAGCTTGTCAAGGGTCACACAATTAGTTTTGGTGAGACTTCAATTCCAGGGCTGTCTGCCTCCACATCTCCTGCTGAGCATTATGCCTTGTGGTCAGAAGGGACTATAACCACTTGCTTTGTAACAGAATCTTTACTTCCAGCCCTGTGGCTATGAAGTGCCTCGAGCCTTTCATCCCAGGTTAGAGCCGGGGTATGAGGTGAGGTTAAGGTACAAAACCAGCATCATTTTACACTGTACTCTTAACACTGATGAGTGAGCCCTGAGTAGTAATGTTTTCTTAATGGGGTACGTCAGCAAAGCTCTTCATGCCCTTTTAGGAGGCCCCTTCTCCATCCCTCACAACTAGTGCTAAATGTTTGTCTGAGATCAGTGACCAGCAGTTTGGCTACTCAGTGCCTTTTATACGTATCTCCAGTGTCTTTAAAACCTCTGAAATGCATAATTTCTTTACTTGCAAAAAGAGGCCACAGTGTGTGTGTGAAAAATGTCCTTCATTGTTTTTCTCTCTTGAATGGGGTTCGGTTATGTTGTCCAATGAAGTCAAATAGTTTATAGATTTATAATTCCCCATAGTCTCAATCCTTTCTTTTTCTTTTTCTATATTTGCATAGATCACTAGAATATTGAGGTTGTTTTAGATGTGAACCATCTACCCTGCTGTGAATGTTGGTTTTCATATTTGTGTCCTCCGAGTCATAGGAGAATTCAAAAGAGTATAAGAAGCACAAAAAGAGTTACCTTTTCCGCCTTATTGCCTAATAAACTCCCAGACCTGAAATGGTATCTGGCATGTGATAGATTTTCAGTAGTTATGGTATAATGAGTGAATAGAATAAGTAAATGGATCAGTATGTTTCTTCCATGTGTTTCCTCTCTATAGACTTCCCTTTCCTTCTGAGTTGTCCAGAAGGAATTGGCAGCAGCCAAGAATAGTGTGGTGTGTTTGGGGAGACCATCAGCCTTTAAAGATTGAACATAGCATAAGCCAGGCAGCATTCGTAGGTGTGCGAGAGAATCAGACTCGGGATTTTAGAGATACCATGTTGAGGACAGTATTAAAGTTTAAAGAATAGAATAAATTAAGAGATAGGGAGACTACACAAGGAATAACTGTTCAGGTAACAGGGCTGAAACTGAGATAGGAACGTGGGGAGGATGGTAGCTTGAAAACAGTTAAGTGGTAGAATTCTCATAGAGGTGACAAACGTGGAGAAGAAGAGAGTGCTCAATACTAGTTTGTTTGTTTTTACTTTAAAAACTAAAGTTGGAGGCCATTCTGATATGTGTTATTTATATATCACCTTAAGCAGTAGTCAGGAGCAGCTGCTGATAGTGAAAGATTTGGGAATTGAGCAGGGATGTTGAGGAGGTTGATGACATCTGGAACAATTACTTGGAAGCCAAGTAAAAACAGTGTCAAGAGGCACTGAGGGCACAGCTGTAGCTGGTCACTGGATCAGTAGTGGTCCAGTCCACATATGCATGTGGGGTTCTCCCACTCACTTCAGCCAGGATGTAAAGCACATTGTGGGCTGAACACAGTGAGTATAGTAGAAGGCATGGACACAGGAAGTGACAGGGTCAGGGAGAGTATAGTCATTTGCCAGGGAGAGGGCCAGGAATCTGGCCTGCTGTTGTCAGGGCTGGGTAGACCCGTGGAAGATGATGATGATGATGATGATGATTTTTAGAGAGAGGATTTAACTAGAGGAAAAAGCCCTTCCCCTTTCCTTTTCTTCCTCAGATTTTCCATTTAAAATTTTCTGCTCCATTTCCCAGGTTAGGGATTTTGACAAGATATCATTTAGATCCACGATTCGATTTCAATACTCTCTGTCTACTGTGACCCATATAAGTTTTAACATCTAATGTATAATTTTCACCCTAACATCCTAATATTCTTCAAATGTTTCCAGGCAGATTTCAGATCTGATTTATTTTTGTATGTCTTCATTGTTCATAAACATGATGGGTCCAAGACAAGGTTTATTAGGTCCCTTGGGGGACTGGTTAAAAAACAAGACTCGGTAGAGCCCCCCGCCTCCTCTCCAGGCAAGGATTCTGATTTAGTCAGCCTGGGGTGTGATCTAGAAATCTGTATTTTTAAACACACTTCTAAGTGATTTCAACACACACTGAGGTTTGGAAGCGCTTTCAGTGAGTATAGGATCTTATACCTACAGTGTTTAAAACGGCATTGTTGAAAGGGCGAAGATCCCAGCTCCAGGCTATTTCTCTTACCAATCACATGATTTGATTCGAAATGCTCTGACAGATTAGAAGGAGATGAGGTAAACTCTTGATGAAAACATGCTCTAGGCATATAAGGTGGTATTTCTTAAAGCAGAGGTTTCAGTTTAATGGTATGCTCTTTTCTCAATCTGTTCTACCAATGCTGATGTAACTAACACACAAAAAAGTACATTTTATAGCCACAGATTGTATCTGATATCTGTGAAACAGCTTTCTAAAACCCATGTTTTAGATTACTAGGGGGTATCAGGCAAAAGGATGCACAAAGTGCTGTGCAAGAAATCACTACAGTTAGCCACAAAGGCACTAAAAGGGCATCGTCCTTACTGCCTCTGGGCTGGTAATGTCATAGCTACGCATAAAGAACAGGGCCCCTGTGTAATGCATTTTAATAAGTATAAGTGGCTATGTGTATATAAATGCATGCCATGTTAGCAGAGCCTTTGCTTTTCTGTTACAGAAGCAAAACCATCTTGGACAGTTGCCCATATTTGTCCATCCTGGCTCTTCACTGGTATCCTCAGCAAATCAATGGGCACAAGTTTGAAGGAAAAGAAGGTGATTATATTCGAGTTCCAGAGAGGTTATTGGAGGTTCCCGATGCAGAAGTAATGGCTGGAAAAAGTACATGTGAATTAGTCCAGTTTACAGAGTATAGCAGCCAGCAGTGGTTTATAACTGGAAACAATCTTCATGCCCTGAAAAATAAGGTAATGTATCATTTAAAAAATTATGTGGTTGGAATCAGATTTTTCCTTAGCAGACACACTCTTCAGAATGCATTCACTTGATCAGATTTGTGGTAAGGACTACACATGGTGAGCTAATTATGAAATATATCCCTTTACGAACTCTTTGTAGAATGTGTAGTCTCAAATAGAGTTGGAAATACTTCCCTCATGTTTTATTGAGTAAAATATATACAGTGGGGAAAGTGAAAAATGTAGCCTTCACTAATAGGATATCGTATTATATTCTTCACTCATGATGAAGTCAGACATTTAAAGTGAGCATTGTCAGCTGAAGGCCACTCAGGAACTGAAAAGGAAGTAGAATGTTTGCAATGAAAAACCAATCAGATTCCCTGCATTCATAAGTCAGCTAATTACTTAAATAGTGGCCTTAACCAAGTGACTAGAGTAACTAGGAAAATGAATCAAAGTTCAGAATTCAGTCATGATGCTTATTTTAAAATACCATCCCTTTCTCTGTTCTTTGTGGCACGGCAGGTACTGTCTTTGAGTGTGAAAGGTCTGACTTCACAACCCCTGACGGACCACAATGAGGTTCTCTACAGGATTTATGCTGCCGAACCTAGGATTATCCCCCAGACATCTCTGTGTCTCCTTTGGAATCAGGCTGCTGCAAGGTACTGAATAATTCTTTAAAAATTCTTTAAATTCGCTCCTTCCCTGTTCTATTAAAATGGAGTCCAATTTCTGTAGTGAACATAGAGGGTGACCTGAAGTGAGACTTTGGAGTGGAGAAGCATCTCTGCCATAGAAACGACAAAACAGTGAAGGAAGTGGTCTAGTTTTGCCCAGGTAACAAGTACAGCCCAACAGCTAACTATGTGTTTAACACACTGTTTACTTCTTTATTATTACCACTTCCTTGGGACCCAGTGTGACTTCTGCTCAATTCACATGACCTTTCTGTGGTTATTGGTTAATTTACTGGTCAGGAAAGGAAATTTTCTTTGCCCCTTCCATCGGGCTTATGGTTCTGGATCCGATGCTCTGTGTTTAGAGGGATTAGCAGGGATTTATAATTCTAGTCCACATATGGCTTGGGGTATATTTGGAATTAAGCCACACACAGGAATGGGAAGAAGAGAATAATTCTTCTGTAGAATCTCCTTGGACTAATCCGTCCTCAAGTTTCTGAGTCATTCCATTACCCAGAACTTAGTCAACGCGGGAGGATCAAGCTTTGCTGACCCAGAGGGTTTAGATCCAAATTGGTCACATGGTTCTGTTCATTTCTGACTTTCAGCTGCACAGACTGAAATTTTAAATGCCTTTAACAGCTTTGTTGGGTAACCAACTGTCCTCCAAACTGCAGAATTCTGGTTAGTCTTTTTCTTTGTGAAAAAATAATTTTCAGTTAAAATTTCAAATGCCTGGTGACGGATCTTAAACTTAATATACAGATACTGTGCCATCCTAATAACTCCTAATGAATGTTTCAAACCTGCATCTGCAGCTGGGATTAAGTTTTATGTCCTTAGAAAAGTCAAGGATCCAAGAGGACCAAAGCAGTGGTCCCTGTGGAGCGTTCAGAGGCTTGGCACGGGACACTACATTTGCTGTAATCACGACAAAGATTTTGTGTTAGTATCCCGATCTTATAGCAGAAACATTTGAAAGAACCCTGGAAAGATTTTAGGTAATGTAACTGGCTTCAAAGTGGGGGGGGGGGGGAGATTAAGAAGGAAACATGGAAAATCTTTTAAGGAACTTACGTGGTTCAAAATACAAGGAATGGTGAAATGAGGAGGTGTGGAGAGTGCGCATGTCCATCTCCTGGGGTTTTCCAGTGCAAGGGAGGCGTGCCTTGTGATGAAAACCTGGGGTGTATTGCTTCAGATTAGGCAGGAGCATGGCTCTGTTGGGAGAACCAGCTTCTCTGGTGTCAGGAATGTGTTTGCGGGTTCAGTGGTGTTGAGGCTGCTTCTTAAGGCATCTTGCTGGACTTGTTGTATCATGTCTAGGACAAGATGTTCCCTCCAGTGTTTTTTCTTGAAAATTGGTCTGCTTAATGCTTGAGTAAAGAACACTAAGTTCACAAAGTTATTTTTACTTGAAAAGCCATCTCAAATACCTTATGTGTTGATAAAAGAGCCGTTAGTGACCATTATGTTTTTGCCCTAGCTGGTTGTCTGACAGTCAGTTTTGCAAAGTGGTTGAGGACACTTCAGACTATGTGGAATGTGCCTGTTCATACATGTCTGTGTATGCAGTCTACGCCCAGACCGACAACTTGTCTTCATACAATGAAGCTTTTTTCTCTTCTGGATTTATATGTGTCTCAGGTTAGTCTCAGGTATTTTTGATTCAATAATTCTGAATATTTGTAAGAATGAAAGTCAGTTTTCCCGTGTTTGCAAGATGCAAACATACTGTAATTCATCCGTACTAGGAGAAAATAAACTTTCCCATTGTCTTATTCATTACCTCATACAATGGATGTTTATAGAAGGCCAGATGTGTGCTGATATAATGAATAATGAGGATATAATAAGGGATACAGTGTAATTCTATAATAAGGTATAATAAAGAACAAGATAGTTCCAACTCATAAGGAATATAATAGGTAGTGTGAGACAGAAGCTAGATAACAGAGAAGGATGAGTTCTTAGTGTGATGACATAGAGGGCAGATACTCCAATAGAATGTCAGGGTTGTCTGAGATAATATATACAAAGCATTTTGTATTTTCATTTAAAAAACCAAACATACAACCTCAGAGTTCTAAATACACTCAACCACTGTGTTCAAAAATAAATTTGTCTTTCATCTTCTACATGAAAGCCCCATTTCTGGCAAGAATAGGAGCCTCAGTTGTATTAACATATGAGAAATTATTTACCTACACCTTAATTTTTGAGAACTGTAGGACTGTTCTCATTTGCTGTATTGATTATGTAGGTAGGACTCTTAGAGTTCCTTCAACTATATTTCTGTTCCCTTTTCTCACTCATTCCATGCTCCAAGTCATCCTTTACAGTCCCATGCTGCTTCTAGGAACAATGTCCTATACAGAGAACTGCATACAGGGTAACTCTGAAGCTAGATTGCCTGGATTCAATTCCTCATTCTGCTGGTGGCTTGGGCAAATTACTTATTTTCTCTATACCTTAGTTTCTCCATCCATAATAAATGATTTTAAATTGTATTACTGTAACAGGATGGTAAACATACTAACTCAGACATTTCGATATCCAACTTTAATAATGTTTTGTCTGTAAATGTAATTATCACTGCATTTGAGTCTTTTTTATTTGATGTGCAAACAATCCCTTTAATAATCTTTATTATGAAACTTTGTGGAGGTAGACACAAATAATTAATTATTATTCTTTGTCCTGGTTATTTAAAATCTTTCCACTATAATTTCATTTTATAAGATTTTACATTTCCCTTAATTTATCTTAATTTTAAACCTAATAGATTCAATAGCAAAAGTTAATAATTTCTCCTTCTTATTAACATCTTTTATAAGGATAACATTTCTTGCTTGATAGATTCTTCTAGGTCCATGTAGTTCCCAAATGAGATGGAGACATCCTATTTTATTTCAATGCTAATATATTTACAGAAATTTCATAGATATAAAATAAAGCCAAAAGATAAAATGCTGCAGTAAAATCTAGATGAGATTTTATATATTCCTATTGAGACGTAAAACCAAGTACTGCTACCATGACCCACAGAAATCCCTTGCTTGATCTAAATATTGAACATCAGAGTTTTAAAAAACTGAAGAGAGAATGTTATCTTGATTTCCGTATTTCCTGGAAGAATTGTTAACTAATATATCTTTTTTTTGCAAAATGAACACTTACATGTCAGTTTCTGCTTTTCTTCCATTAACTTAGAGTCATATTTGAAATTACTGGGTTTATTCCTCTCTGTCCATGACATAATGTAGTGATTATTGCATGTTCTGTAGATCAGTAGGAGATACAAAGACAGCTTGTGTTAGTGTCTCAGTGTCATGGGAGGGTAACTGTCCAGTCCTCTGATGGGCCCCAGGAAATAGACATGAGAATTTTATGTATCTTACATACACATTTCATTCATTCATTCATTCATTTCAGTGTGGGGCTTGAGCTCACGACTCTGAGACCAAGAGCTGCATGCTCCACTCACTGAGCCAGCCAGGTGCCCCTTCCACACACATTTTATAATTATGTCAGACCACACCAAATACCCATCTTTATTTGGAAGCAGTCTGACCAGCTCTTTTCATGAAACGTGGTGACATATAATTAGACAGGAAGTAAATCTTTTTATTTAAGTCAGGATAGATCACAGTGTGTACCTGCTCCGGTTCTAGTTTACAGGTCTGGTTCCTACACTAGAATAGAACCACTGAAATGATCAGAGTGTGTGAAATGGGTGTACAAGGGCAAGGAGCTTAGTAATTCTCAGCTTAGAAAGATGAAGGATGGGGATATATACCTGTGGCTTTTAAAACTGTCAACCAGTTTACCAAATACCAAGAAATTAAGCAAAGGTTATCTTTTGAAGCTAAAAAGATATAAAAGGACAAGTGAATCAAAGCCGCCCACTTAGTGTAACACCATGAAACTCACTTTCAGAGGGGGCTTGGAAGAAATACAGCTTAAAAGAACTTTAGATCATAATGCCATAATACCATAATTTTATAGTGTAATTATTAAGGATCCTGAGTGTGGTTTGAGGTACACAGGACTATCTGGAGGAAGCCTACGTTGCTTCCTGTAACTGTTAATGTACAAATATAGGCTATGGAGTCAGAATTATTGTGATTTTTGACTTTTGCCTTTCACAATTCCTATGGCCTTAATCCATTTCAGTTTTAATATCAATATGAGAACTAGGTCTTATGTGATGCTCTTATGGCTGAGTCTCCTATGTGTGGAGGACTTTCTTTTCTTTTTTTTTTTTTTTTTTAGATTTTATTTATTTGACAGACAGCGATCACATACTTGTGAGGGGCAGGCAGAGAAAGAGGAGGAAGCAGGCTCCCTGAGGAGCAGAGAGCCCGATGCGGGGCTCGATCCCAGAACCCTGGGATCATGACCTGATCGGAAGGCAGAGGCTTTAACCCACTGAGCCACCCAGGCACCCCTGTGTGGAGGACTTTTAAGCTGAGATTAGAGATGGACCAGAGACCTTACATTTATATCATCTGTTCTTTTTTTTTTTTCTCTCATGGTAAAGAGATCATTAACACGTTAGTCAAAGTAAAACCTTCCCTTTTAAATGGCTAATGGCTTTATTTACTTGACAGATTACTAAGTGTATACATGTCAACCCAATGTCAGTTTCACAGTTAAGTAACAGAAAAATAACCGTCCATAAATTGCTAATAATAAGACTTACAGGATAAATAAATCAAGATAATCTAAAGTCCTCTGAGGCATGCTTATTCTTTTGTCCAAGATTTATTACATGACAAAACTATTTTAGTTATGTCTTTTATGTTTTACAAGCTGAGATTCTGATAGTTTTTCCAGAAAAAAAAAGTTTTTTACCAGATGCCACCCATTCATTTCAAATTATTTTTTAAAGTAAGAGATTCTTCCAAAATTTTGTGTTACATTCTTCCAAAAATATCAAGTTTATATTCACTGTAATCATTGTCCTAAAATAGCCATTGTGATTATAGGGAAAGGTATATCAAAACAGATTCATTCTATCAAATGGGAAAGTAGTTTATTAACATGAAGAATAGAAAAAAAGTATTATTAGATTTAAAAAAAAATCCATTTGAAGAGATAACTGTGGATAGTAGATCAGAGAGATTAGTTTTAATTCTGACATGGCATAAAAACATTGGGTTGCTCTGTACATGGGGTATATTACTTAGGATGAAGTTGGCTGCAAGTAATAGAAGACAACTCACATTTCTTAAATAAACAAATTTAGTTCAAGGTTGATTAATTCAGTACCTCAGTGGTGTCCTCAGGAGCCCACCCCATTCTCATTTTTCTGCCTTGCTTTCCTCAAAGATTTTGTTTTCTCGGTCTTGTCCCTAAATGGTCTTGAACTGGTTGCAGCTCTCAGCATCACACAACAACATCTAGGCTTGCCAAAGGAAAGGCACTTATTTGGATCATGTTTTAAGAATGATGACAACTTTCCTGAAAACCACCCAGAATGTTTTCTTGCACATCTCTTTGCCCAGAATTATGTCCTCTGAACTTTCATAAACCAGTCTGTGTCTGGGAGAGGATACAGCTAGAAATATAGACACAGCCGTGGGTAGAGCAGCAAGTACTACCTTCTTGAACATTGTGTGCCCATTGCTCAACAGAGCCACAGGTGTATGGTAGTTTCTCAATACCTACTTGTTAAATTAATAAATGAATATATGTTGTTGATCTGACATCTTCCAATAAGATGTTCTTGTGACAATGTAAGTCAAAGTTGTACTTTGGGTGATCTCAATTTAGCATTTTTTTTAAGTTTTTTTTTTTATTTATTTGACAGAAGAGAGAGAGAGATCACAAGTAGGCAGAGAGGCAGGCAGAGAGAAATGGGGGAAGCAGGTTCCCTGCTGAGCAGAGACCTGGATGTGGGGCTCAGTCCCAGGACCCTGAGATCATGACCTGAGCTGAAAGCAGAGGCTTAAAACCCATTGAGCCATCCAGGCGCCCCATCAATTTAGCATTTTTTTTAAAAGATTTATTTATTTGAAAGAGATCACAAGTAGGCAGAGAGGCAGGCAGAAAGAGAGGAGGAAGCAGGCTCCCTGCTGAGCAGAGAGCCCGATGCAGGGCTTGATCCCAGGACCCTGAGATCATGGCCTGAGCTGAAGACAGAGGCTTAACCCACTGAGCCACCCAGGTGCCCTCATTTTAGCATTTTTAATAAAAATTATCCTGAAATATGAAAAGAGTATGAAAAAGCATACTCTTTTTTTGGCCTTCACTCAGGACAGTTTAGCGTAGCAATAGATCTTGCTGTGATTATTGAAATGTTGTGCCCTGTCCAGTATGGTACCCACCAGCCACATCTGGCTACTGAGCATTTGAAATATGACTGGAACAAGTAAGGGACTGAATTTTTCATTCTATTTAATTTTAATTAATTAAAATGTAGATAGCCATGTGTGGTTCTCAGGGTTAACACTCTTGATTTTCTGGAGGCTAGCCCTCTGGCAACCTCATCCCTTGGGGAGAAATCCTTTCCCCCAGACCTTATGTTCTGTAAGGTGATTCATACTGACGTTTGTTCAACAGAGAAAACTTTTCAGGCTTGACAATTTTTTTTTTCCGCCTTTAGTTTATTAGTAGCAGTAACCAGGTGGCACCATCCTAAGAGGAGAGGTACAGAAATCTGGTAATCAATAGAGATGAACAAGAAAAAAGCAAAACAAAGTAACAATTACAGCTAGCATTAGATGGAAAAATAGAAAAATAACAACATAATAACTGATTTAATAATGTGTAATGAACATTTGGTTTGATTCAGATTTATCTGCAGAGAAGACAGAGATAGATACATAGCTAGATACAAAAGTTATGAACATTTTTCAAAGATTTCATGGCAAAAAGTCTTAATATTTGGCTGGTGGAGGGATAAACCAGTAATTTGGAAAATGTATCCTATTCTTAAGGGATGCTGATAGATAATTTTGCTGGATATGCATATTCATATACAAGCATCACCTGTGTTTATACTCATGCAAACATATAAATACTGTGTAGATAGATAAGGTCTTTGATCCAGTTTGATGATAGCCAAGGAATCTAGGAGTTTTCCCTAGATTTAGAGTTTTTTAGAGTTTAGAGTTTTTCTCCTCTAAATCAAAGATTATCAATGTTGTTTTGTTAAGGATAGTATATCTTTCCCCTCACTTTCTAATGATATAGAAAAGTCATTGTGCTAATTAATTTATCAATTGTTCTTTTCCAACTGAGTCTGTAAACTACACTGTGCTCAGAACAAAAATAAAGGGGGACATCTGGCTGTCCCAGTTGGGTCAGGGTCTGACTCTTGATCTCAGCTCAGGTCTTGATCTCAGGGTCATGAGTTTGGGCTCCATGCCAGATGTGGAATCCACCAAAAGAGGGGGAAAAAAAAAAAAGGAAAGAAAAATTATTCAGTTAGCTGCTTGTTGTTTTTTTTTTCTTTCTTTCTTTTTTAAGATTTTATTTATTTGAGAGAGAGAGCACAAGGGGGAACAGCAGAAGGAGAAGCAGGGACTGGATCCCAGGACCCTGGGATCATGAACTGAGCCAAAGGCAGATGCTTCACAGACTGAGCTACCCAGGCACCCAGCTGCTTGTTGTTTCTGCATAATTGTCAAGGAGTCAGTTAAAAACTTCAGAGTACACCTTGAAGTAATACTTAGAATTATTATACTTCAT
This sequence comes from Mustela nivalis, assembly GCF_964662115.1. Taxonomy (NCBI): domain Eukaryota; kingdom Metazoa; phylum Chordata; class Mammalia; order Carnivora; family Mustelidae; genus Mustela; species Mustela nivalis. The sequence goes on along the minus strand of NC_139022.1, from coordinate 67,114,779 downwards.
TTTTTAAAAAAAGCATTCTAGTTATAGTTACAGCATTTTGTACCCTGTGATTTACATATTTATATTAAAGGAACTTAAACCAAAAAATTATTACAACTTAAAAAAAAAAACCTTGTAGATTAAATCACATGTGCTAAATGTAGCTATTTTTTAACAGATAAGAAAAGAAGGGAAGTCCTTAGCATATAGTGCATTAGGAACTTGGAAACTGAAGTATTTATTTCTTAAATCTAAGGTATTCAGTATCTTCCCCAAGGCCAGCTAAGGCTAGGGGACAGCCTGCTTGAGGTTTTTTAGCACCTTCTCCCATAAATAAAAAATGTATTCAGATCACTATCATGCATTATAGTTAAAGGCTAATAGATCTAGCCCATTTTCCCACCACTGGCTTTGAATCCAGGACCACCACCAGGTGTCATGCTAGCATTTCAATTGAAGCTTATATACTTAATTAGGTATTATTGAGCGGGTCAAGTTTAACTACAAAATCTATTTCATGTATGTGAGTATAATGGAGAATTAGCAAGTTAAGGGAAAAGGCTGTGAATAAGATCTTGTCGTGAACTAGGAAAAAAAAAAACAAAAAACGTTGACTCATGTATATTTCTACTTTGTCTGGCACTAATCCCGTGGCCTCACATCTACCACACTAGGTGTACAGTAAAGCACATATTTATGATCATGTGGCCTATTTTGACAAAAATTTTGCAAGGCCTTGCTTTTGAAATCGGTATATTACACACCACACACACACCCGAAATTCTGAGCTTAAACTAGCATTGATCATCACAGGAACTTCAGAGTGTACCTTGGTGAGTTCAGAGCATCAGCTCTGTTTATAGACTAGTCTAGTTTATAGACTACCTGGGTAAGGGTGCAAAGTCAGGCATGACTCTACAGTTTCTGGACGTATTGTGTTCCTGTGTGGGTGGATTTTGGGGGCAGCCCCAAGAGCTGCACACCTGTCCTAGATAAACCTAGAGCAGTCGTCCTGAAAATGGATTATTGTAGATTTCTTGGCCAAATGCCTAGGCTCAGAGCCTTGACTAATGCAAAGACTCACTTCCTGTGTGGAACTTTGTCTAACTTATTGAAATCTAAACATACTGAAAGCCTTTCCCAAAAGGAGTTAAGACAGGCATTGCTGTAAGGAATATTAGTGATAGACCCCATGTGGGCATTGGCAGATGCCCAATCCACCTACACCAACATGCAATTAGGTCCATATCTTAAGAGAAGGATAATGAGAAAGCAAATGTGGAATAAATGCAGTGAGGTAATGCATACAACGTGCATGGCAAAGCAGCGTATACATACCAATTATTGTGTTTTGATAATTCTTAGACAAAATGAACTATTAATAACACTATTATTGAGAGGGATTAAAAGGCTTATGTGAGGGGCACCTGGGTGGCTCAGTGTGTTAAAGTCTCTGCCTTCGGCTCAGGTCATGATTCCAGGGTCCTGGGATCAAGTCCTGCATCGGGCTCTCTGCTCAGTAGGGAGCCTGCTTCCGCCTCTCTCTCTCTCTCTCTCTGCCTGCCTCTCTGCCTACTTGTGATCTCTGTCAAATTAAAAAAAAAAACTTAAAAAAAAGGCTTATGTGAAAAAGCAAATGGGTTACTATTTGCAGCACATTTAAATTTTAGAAAGGAAATGCTTTAAAAATATGTATTTTAAAATACATATTTAAAATATTTTAAATACACATTTAAAATATAAAAAGTATTCAGGGCTGCTGGGTGGCACCATCGGTTAAGCGGTGCACTCTTGGTTTTGGCTCAGGTCATCATCTCAAGTGGGATTGATTCCCATGTCAGGCTCTGCCCTCAGTGCAGAGTCTGCTTGAAATTCTTTCTCCTCCTCGTCCTCTATCTGTCTCTCTTTCAAATAAATAGATAAATCTTAAATACATATATTTACACCCTGTACTTAAAACATGGTATTAAAAGAAATTCATACAAATTGTAAGATAAAAGATTTGTTAATACTGAGTTTCTGATCATTGCCTTGACAAGTAGATTACAAGAAGATAAGAATATTTTCTTTATTCCACTTAAAAATGTGGATGTTTAGGTTGAAAGTCATCTCAAGAGGAAAAAAACATTTTCTTCCCAGCTTTGGCCTCCAGTAGCATAGAGTAACTCTTAAAACTCATTATTACCACTGTTGTAATTACATAACTATTCCTACTAGGTAAAAAGGGGGTAATTACTGAGCCTGAGTTTTAGTTGTACCATTCACAGGTTTATGCCTAGAAAATCTTCTTCACTTCCCTAAATATCTCTATGTACCCAAGCCACCTGTTCTTAATAAGTTAGGTTGGAATTTGAACCTTTTCTCAAGCAGTATAACTTGTCTAATGGAAACATAGAAAAACGGAAGTTTAATGAAATTATTAATCTGCTTGATTTGAACAGTTTTTTGACTAAGGAAGTGAACATGTGGCTCTTTGAAAATTAAAGTTGTCCTTTGGCCTTAGTTGATCAGTGTGCAGATTTTATATGTCACATAAAAAGGAGTAGATTAAAATTGCAGTATCATCATTGCCAGATAACCACACTATGCAGCAGAGGCAGACAATAGGCCTTCCGAAGACTTTTGCTGTGCAACTGTTTGTTCATGGATTGTAAAACTGCACGTGGACTTTTTTTTATTCCTACAGGGTTTTGCCTGGCTGTTCTCTCCCACATCTTCTGTGCCAGATTTTCCATGTTTGCAGCTAAACTTCTGACGCACATGATGGCAGCCAGCTTAGGTACACAGGTAGGAGAGCTCCGGAATTTCTACCTTTCATGAGATGTTCACATTTCTTCTGTGACCCTTGAACTGAGTTGGATAAGTAAAATTTAATTTCAACTTAGTTGAAGTAAGTTTGTTTTGTTTTGTAGCAGAGGATGGAGAAGGAGCACAGTAAGAGGAAATTAGAGTTTCAGAGCCGAAAAAGAGTTTCAGAGTCTCAAAAGTTTGTGAATGTTTTTCTCCAGAAAAGTACTGTACTATCATCCCCTACAAGAAAATAGCTGCCTCTTATCACAAAGCATCATATTCTCAACTTATATATGCTAAATATATAACTAATGTGTATATGTATTAAAATTAGCATAGTTTTTAATCTGTTGGAATAAAATATGCTCTGTTACAAATCCTCTTATATGGAGGGCATTAAGTTGATACATATTTAAAATATCTGGATAATATTCAGTTGACCCTTAAACACGGGAGTTAGGGCACATACTGTCAAAAATCTGCATTTATCTTTTGACTCCCCCAAAACTTAACTACTGATAGTGTACTGTTAAGCCCTACAGGTCATATAAACAGTTGATTAGCATATATTTTGTATGTTATGTGTATTAAATGCCACATTCTTAGGCTAAAGCAAGCTAGAGAAAGCATTATTTTAGAAAATCATGACAAAAAGACATTTATAGTACACTACTTATTGAAAAAAATCCACATGTACGTGGACCCGCACAGTTCAAACCCATGTCGTTCAAGAGCCACCTGTATTTTGTTCTGTTTAATATTAAAGAACATGGTTCAGTAGAACATTCTTTTCTGAAAAACTATTTGAGTGTCAATTGCATAAGATAATAGCATGAGAAACATGTGGTCATTCATCAGCACAAAATTTAAAGCCCAGTTTAAACACAGAGGACAGATCAAAAGATGAAAAATTAGTTGCCTTTTCTCTCCATGGGGTACTCACAGCCTAGAACAGTAGACAATGTGTGTGTGTGGACTATGAACATAGACTATTTGCAAACTACTCTGTGAATGTAGATGATGGCTTAATTTATTTTTCTGTGAAAGTCCAGGAAGTCTTCATAGAGCTGGTGATGTCTGATCTGGGACTTGAATGAGAGTTTCATGCAGTTTGTTGATAAGGGGAGAGGTGGGCATAGATGTTTGTATAAGCAAAGGGGAAAAGCATAATCACTTCTACTTGAAGGCTGCAATTACAGGTCCAGATAGTAATAATACATTATATAATATTATTGAGAGAACTTTGTATTTATTTTATGAAGCAAAATTTCCCCTTTTCTAGTAGTTGGGACCCTTCTGGAGTACAAAAAACACTATTTCTTGATTGGGGGCTACTGGTTATATGTGTATGTTCAATTTATGTAAATTGAATATATGTATTTATATTTATATAATAAATTTATATTTATGCAATAAATATAAATACATATTTTATGTATTTATGTACAATTTATGTAAATTGTGCTGTACACTTAGGATTTGCATACTGTCTTTCAGAGTGCTAAAAGTATTTTATTGAACTCTGAACAGAAGTTTTTTAAATAATACCAGTGGAGGAGCTAAAATATAAAATGAAAAATTCTCTAAGATACTGGACTCCTGCTGACTTTTTTTGGTCCCAGGAATGAAAAATGGCACTTGTAAATCTCGTAACTTTAATTTAGGGGGAACAGTTAAGAGCCAGACTCTAAGCAGAGGATTCCAGATTGAGTTTTTTTAAAGTACCTATGAGCTATGGGAGGTAACAGCTGTTCCCAAAAGGGGGCTTGCATTGAATTTGACAAAGCTATTTATATTGCCTTGGTAACCTATCTTAGCTGTCTGATCTTGCCTTTGCTTCTTGTATGTAAGATCTTAGAAAACCCGCCTTCCATAATTAGAGTTTACTTGGCTGCATTCACCACCCACTCTGGTGATTTTTTGGCAGCAGAATTTGTACAAGTCTTAATTATAGCACTGTAGAATTACAGACAACTCTTCAGTGTCCTAGCAGACAAATTTGCTCATGTCTAGGGATGCGAAAGAAGGACCCAGGATTTATATGTTGGGACATTGCCTTCTGATTCACGTTATACTTAACATTAATTTTAGAGAAGAAGGTTAGTCAAATCCATGTTTTTCGGTTTATTTTTAGAATAGATGAAGCCATGTGGCATGAAGTATTCTATAATGTGTGGCTTGTGACATGAAATCACTGAAAACATCGTTTCCATGGTTTATTTTGGTAGGAAGAATTGGTGTATCATTGATGGAGAAAGTATTGTTTCCTCAAAATGGTTTACCTATCTGCTTTGATTTTTTAAATACCCTCTAAATGAAAGAGAATAGTTGTTTCCCTGAAAATCTCTTAGCAAAGGCTTTTTTAAATTCTCAGACTCTCCAAAAAAAGAAATGAAGCTGACTACAGGAACTTGGGTCCGCCCTTTCTGAATTTTTAAAATCGTGTTTATATCTCCAGTTACGGAATCTTGCCAAGGGGGGTGTTCCAGTTCCAACCTCGGATCTCTCGTTTAAAATCCTCCATCAACGTTATGTTGACATCCTTAGAGTGTGAGTTTCCTTTTGAGAAGTCTTCAGAATTAGATATTTGGCTTATATCCTTCTTTGGCTCCAAGAATGAAACTTCTCTAGCTGGCCTGGAGTGTTTGGGTTGCAAATTCTCACAGGTCAGCCAAAAGCATTCAGTTTTAAGTCTTTATTGCTTACCTTGACTAGGTTGAATGGCCTTTATGGGAAAGGGAAGAATGGAAATGTGATAATTTCTGACTTATTTCAGAGCACTGGGTGTCAATCAATGAGCAAGGCAGGAGTCAAGAAAATAAGCTTCTGGCTCTACTTCTATACTAGAAACATATGTAAAAATGTATACTTATACTATATATCCATAATTTATTATAAAATTTATTCTATGTAGTCTAAAAATGGAAGGTAAGCAAGAATCCAAAAATTATTCCTGTTTTAAAAGTCAAAAGATTCTGCTTTAATCTGTAGCTTGTCTTTCTAGCATCTTTGAGAATCGTTGACGATAAATAACCAGCAGGTGGCAGTAGAAGATTTTTTTTTTCTTTTAATGGTTTTTTAGTCTAGCAAAAATGGAGTTCAGTAGAAAACTTGAGAGATGTTTTTATAACACTTCTTTGGGCTAGAGAGTATTCTTCTGCAACATAGTAAATATACATTTGTGGCCTCTTACTACTGTTTTTTTAATCTGTTTTGTTTGGAATTAAATAAATGTGTAGGGTGCTTTAAGAAAACTTGTACATCACTAGCTTAGAATGTATTTTCTGTCCTTTATCACTTATAGTTAAATTCAGGGGCATAAGATTGTTTCCATCATTGTATTTTTTGCTGTGAATAACTTTTAATAAGTGTGTTATTTACACTGAAATATGTGTTCATTGAAATGTCACAAGTAGAAGTTTTTGAGATAAGATCTGTATTTTCAGTATTGCTTATTTTAAAAAGTATGTATTTTTCTTCAGTGCCAAGTTAATATTTCTCACTTACCTAGAAGAAAAGTACTAACTGGCAAGAAATTGTGAGACCATTCACTTCAAGAATGAAGTGAAAAGCAGCAAACAAATTTTCATGGCATTGGGTGATATTTCTCGGAAAAACATCTAATTATATCTTTGGAATTTTTATCTTAGAATCACATTGCCAACCCATGTGTGCCCTGATAAGGCTGGTAAACAACTAGGACAAAGGACAAGTTTGCAGTTCAGGGTTCTTGGTTCTGGGGGTTCTGTCAGGAAAAGCAATTCTCTAAATCTAAAAAAAGAACAGAAGTTTTCTCATAGAAAACATGATAAGATAGAACTGCATTTACTCTGATTGGTAAACCTAACAGAGGGAAATATTTGGGGCTTTTCCCTCTGGTTTTTGTTTGTTTGTTTGTTTGTTTGTGTGTCTTAAGCACAAAATTTGGAACTAAAGAATAAATTTGCCTAGAAAAATATATATGTAACAATGATTAAATTTGCCAGCCAGTCTATACATTTTCTGAATTCAGATGACAGTTGAGAATGTCTGAGAATTTTAAATGCTTAAATTTAAGTTTTTCATGGCCATTGGATGTGCAGGAGTATTAACTATATAGGCCTTCACCTCAATGAAAGGCAAGGGAATTCCCTTAAAATTCAGAGAATTGTTCTCTGGTAGCTAGCTGAGGTTGAGCTATCATTGTTTGCCCAGTATTCTCATTCTGCAACAATTGGGGTGTCGTTTTGCCCTGTCATTTTGTTTCCCAGGTAGAATGCTGCTCAGATATTCCTGCCAGCAGGTTCTGCTTTAATCTGCAACCTGTCTCATTTTAGCTTTGAATATCTAGTATCTTTGAGACTCTGAGAATCATGGACTACATGTGAATGAAGCCAGAAGCCATGTGTAACCTCTCAAATACAGACTCCTTCTGGCTCCTGCAGGGCCCAGGTTCTCTCCCTCAGCTTGGCACTATTTTGTTGTGACCGCCTGCTCGGGAAAGCCATTGTGTGTGTGTAGTCTGAAAACATATATCTAACAAGTTTATTTTTATCAATTGAAGCAGAATGCGACAGAAATTATAAAGTGTCGACTAATCAGAACATTGGCTGAAAGTTTTGGTTTATCACTTGGTAACCAGGGTATCCTATGTTATTTCTGCTTTCATTACTAAAGGAAAGTATTTAAGAATTTACATGCAAGGATCAAAATTGGATCATGCTTTGACGATTGGGTACTTGAGAAACACAAAGGGTCATTATTCAGTAGAACATTTAGGATTATTTGTTAGTGCGTAATAAGTAGGTTAGAAAAGTGTTTCATATACTTCGTGTTGGCATCTTAGTAAAATTCAGATACTGAACCAGTAAGTCTAGGATGGGTTTTTGGACGGGGCTTGTTAGGAAGTTAGGTTAACCGTGTTACGACTCAAGGAAATCTGGTTGTGTTGCTGCCAATCCTGCATTTGCTGTTATTATTACTAAAGCCACACCGTCAACCTATTTCCTTTACTATGAGAAATTATTTAACAAATGCTAACTAAATTTTTTATTTAAAATTATTTAAGAAATGCTAACTAAATTTTTAAATTTCTTTTAAAGTGTCACTGCCTATGAAACTACTTAACGAACATTTGTCTGTCTTTCTTGAAGGAAAGACTTCTGCTGCTGTTATTTTTTCTTTCTTTCTTTCTTGTTTCATCCTCTCCCTCCTGCGCCCCAACCCTGGGTTACTAAGAAAAGGAAAGGTACTTAGATAAGCAAACTAATGTACAACTCAGAGTACAGACTAGGCTTTTATTTTGGTCTTTCTCATAGCATTTCATACTTGGCAGAGCTTCTCAGTGTTGTTTTTGGACATAAAATAAACCACTAGAAAGAAAGTGTAGCCAGCCCCTCCCCAAGTCCTTCTTTCCTCTAAGCAGCTCAAAAGTGCCCCCACTTAAATGGTACTAAGTATGTAAGGCTTCTATTTTTTATTTTTCATACAAAAAATTCTGTATTTGATTGTGCCTTTTCTTCATGTGGAGATTAATTTGGTGAACATGGATGAGGAGCATTCTGCATACAGATATGAATATACACTTAAGTCGAATTGATTAATCTGTTTGAGTCTTTTTAAAAAATTTTTAAAATTTTATTTTTATTTATTTTTATTTTTTTAAGATTTTATCTATTTATTTGACAGAAATCACAGGTAGGCAGAGAGGCAGGCAGAGATAGAGGGGGAAGCAGGCCCCCCGCTGAGCAGAGAGCCCGATGCGGGGCTTGATCCCAGGACCCTGAGATCATGGGGCTCGATCCCAGGACCCTGAGATCATGACCCGAGCCGAACACAGAGGCTTAATCCACTGAGCCACCCAGGAGCCCCAATCTGTTTGAGTCTTAATGGCCCAAATAATATCACATTCATGACTAGTGCCCATTCATGTAGTGAAATTAAAAAAAAAAAAAAATCTAAGCAAATCCTACTTATTCCAGGTGAGGATCATCACTCGTCCACAAACTCAGCCACTTTGAACTCATCTACCATAATGCACAGTTTTGAGATTGTACAATGGGAAATTCCAGGCAAGCTAGGCACACAGGAAGTATGTAAATAACCGTCTAAAACAGTGACCTCATTGTAAGAACCCAGTATGAACGCAAGTCTCATCTTCTCTAGTCTACTGTATAGTACTCCATAAGCTGTGGACTGGGTTGGGGGCGGGGAGTTCCGCTGGAAGGTTTTCATGAGCAAGTGGAATTGACCTTGTTGTTGAAGAAAGTGTAAGATGTGAGGACTAAGAACGAGGCATGTTCTGGGAAGGACAAACAGCAAGGATCCAAGGCATGGAGGTTATAATGGACCTGGGGAATTCCACTTCTGTGAGGCATGCACCTGTGGAGGAAGAAATAGATCCTCCAGCCACAGGGGAGGCAGTTTCATATTGCCTGAGGAGCATGGGGAGAGAGCGAGGGCGTCAGCCCAAAAAGGTGCAGTATGAAAGCGGTGTTTTTAAGGATTAATCTGGCAATTAGGGATCAAATGAAAAATGGATTAAAGTAGATGAGAGGCTGGAATTTAGGGAGATGAGTTTAGAGAAGCTGGACAGGGCAGTTTTACCCTTATCTGGTTAGGATGAGTTGTGAGCTCGGACAATGGTAGGAGTAATGAGAATCCAAAGGAAAAAATAAGAACTGATTAAAAAAAAAAACAACTGCCTGTTTTGCTTTATGAAACCTTTGGAATTTCACTTCTCTCTTTAAACCAATAAAAAGACCACATTGCACATCTTACATTATTTAATAAATGCTAATATAATACTAAGTATCTTATGAGGTCAGAATTATGATATAGGGACTGATATCACCCCTGTTTTATGGATGGGGCAGTCAGGGTATGAAGAATGTAAGTTCCTTGCCTGAGGTCACACAGTTGTAAGGGACAGAACCAGTCATTGAGCACAAGCAACCAGGCTCCAGTCCTTGCCTTTAACCATTATGCATCCTGCCATATAAATCAGGAATTAACGAGGTTTACTCTATCACCAAAGAAGGTAGATGATTTTTAGGTGCCTGGGAAACTGGTGTTTTCATTTGACTCAAATAGAAAAGGCAGAAAGGTTTAATAGATGGGATTTGTGCAGTTTGTATCCTGAGGGGTTTGAAGTTTCCATAACACATGTAAGCTAGTGGTTTCGATGTTACCTACATAGGCATGGAGGTCTTGACACCGTGAAGTAGGTTCTTTGAGACAGGCTGTGTGGAGAACTTGTGATTATAGAATACACATAGTTCATATCATTTGTGGCACTCACTGCACTCAGTGATTTACATGTATTGCCTTATTGTGGTAACAACCAGATGAGCCAGGACCTGCCATCATTCCTATTTTACAAATGGAAAAATGGAACTAAGTTCCATTACCTGTCTTAACCTTCACTGGTAGAATGTGGCAGCTGGAAGAAAGATTCAAAGCCAGGCAGTCTGGCTTCAAACCCATGTGTTTAAAACACTGCCATGTAGAATGAGAAGGATCATTAGATGCAGATAATTAAAGCACAGTTAAAGTTCCTGAAGCCAAGGAAGGGAAAAAGGTTTCAAATGGAAGGATTGAGCGTCAGTGGGAGATTAGTCCTCAAATTTGGCAAGAACAAGGTCACCGGAAACTTTTTGGAGAGAGATGACGAAAATGAGACAGCAAAGGTTAGAGGATGAAGGGGTAGGGAAGATGTGGGAAAGGCTAAATCAGACCGCACCTGAGAAAAGTTTGTCAGCTGAAGGAAGGGGACAGTCAGCTTGGGAAGGGGAGCAACTCAAGTGCCCCTGGTCATAAAAAGCTCACTGAGAGGAAGGTGGAGCCTGGGGCTACCAGCTACCAGCAGCCCAAAGGGGCAGATTTTCCCCTTCTCCCCCACCCCCCTCATTGGTATTTTCCTCTTTTTTTTTTTCCTTAATATTTTATTTATTTATCAGAGAGAGAGAGCGAGCACACACAAGTAGGGGGAACAGCAGGCAGAGCAGGCAGAGGGAGAAGCAGGCTCCCCACTGAGTGAGGAGCCCGATGCAGGACTCGATTCCAGGACCCTAGGATCGTGACCTGAGCTGAAGGCAGCTGCTTAACTGACTGAGCCACCTAGGCATCCTGGTATTTTCCTCTTTTGAAATAGAACCTTTTATAGAAAAACTGATGAGAGGGTAAAAAGATTTAGTGCATTTCTCTCTGGTCCCTGTTTTTATTTGTACTTTTTGATTGCATGGAAATGAGTGACACTCTGCTCGTGTGCCTAGCCTAATCATGTTACATCTAGAAGATTAGAGCTATAGTTTGAGCTCCCCCTCCCCCATTTCTTGAATCCAAATTTCTTTGATGCCTTTATATGTGACTCTGCAGTCAGTTATGAAGAAAATTTGTAACTACTGATTAGTTGTTTTTACAACCAAGAATATTAATATTAGTTATTTGCAAGTATGTGCTCTGAAGGGATTAAAGTGATGTTGGTATTCAGATAGGCTAAAATTTGAATTTTAGGGGTGCCTGGGTGGCTCAGTAGATTAAAACCTCTGCCTTTGGCCCAGGTCATGATCCCAGGGTCCTGGGATCGAGCCCCGCATTGGGCTCTCTGCTCGGTAGGGAGCCTGCTTCCCTTCCTCTCTCTCTGCCTGCCTCTCTGCCTACTTGTGATCTCTGTCTGTCAAATAAATAAATTTTTTAAAAAATCTTAAAATTTGAATTTTATTCCAATTTCAGAAGAAATAATGTATTTTATTTTTGCTTTCTTCTTCAGTACACATTTTCTTTATATATATTCTTAAATATTTTCATAAAGAAATCCACCTTTTTTCCAGCATGCTTGCAAAATTAAGCTCAACCATAAACTGTTCTCCCTAAGTTGACAATAAGTGGACGCTGAAGATACAAAAATAGTATCGTGGTCACACTACTGGGAAATTCAAACTTTCCCAAGTGCTGAAGTAGCAAAGCAACAGAAAGAGTGAGTAATATTCTGAATGAGGCTACAGTGACATTATCATGTTTGCAACATGGCTTTTGTTACTAGGAAAATTTGTGAGACTAATCCAGACTTTACCAGAAAATACCAGTTTGGAATCTTCTATTACAGCCTAAGAAGCATAAACTATCCTTGACTTTTAAAAGACTGCTTTTCATGTCCCTAACTAAGGAAAATCAGCATCTGAGAAAAATTGTTTTTATGAATATTTTAAGTAACAAATATGGAGTGTAGGGGAAAGAGACCCAATTTGGGAATTAAAAGGACAAATGGAGTACTATCCCTGAGCCATATCAGAAAAGTCTTTGGAAGAATAAGAATGCCTGCCTTGCAGAGTTGTTAAAAGGATAATAGATGGTGTTTAAAAAACTTGAAACACGGGCGCCTGGGTGGCTCAGTGGGTTAAGCCTCTGCCTTCAGCTTGGGTCTTGATCTCAGGGTCCTGGGATTGAGGCCCGCATCAGGCTCTCTGCTCAGCAGGGAGCCTGCTTCCCTCCTCTCTCTCTGTCTTCTTCTCTGCCTCCTTGTGATCTCTCTTTCTCTGTCAAATAAATTACAAAAAAATAAAAAAATAAAAAAAACTTGAAACACAGGACTTGGAGAACAAGGGAGCAAAGGAGGAAAGCGAGGTTGATTCCTGCTGCTACAGAGCAGTGAAGAGGCTCTTTGGGTTCTGCTGTGTTGAACGCTTCTTAATGCCTTCTGGAGCACCTAGCCTGGTTTCGTGTTCTTGAGGTTTTTTAAAAATCAACTGTGAGGAAGGGGAAAGTCTGTTCAGCCCCACCCTTTTAAAGCAGCTTGATCTTGCTGGTTGCCTCCCTTCTCATTGTGCCGTCCCAGAAAGGCTTTTTAAAGATTTACTTATTTATTTTAGAGAGACAGAAGGAGAGTAAGCACAGGAGCGTGTGGGGCGGGGGGCATGTGAGGGGGCAAATGAAGAGGGAGAGCGAGAATCTCAAGCAGGCTCCTTGCTGAGCACAGAGCCTGACCTGGGGCTCCAGGCAGGACTCAATCCCATGACCCTGAGATCATGACCTGAGCTGAAATCGAGAGTCGAACATTTAACCAACTGAGCCACCCAGGCACCCTTGCTTTGTTTATATTTTTAAGATGAGACTCCCCCCCCCAACCAGATCTTGAGTATTTTCTAAGTGCTTGGGTCTTTATTGCTTGTACTGAGTTGTTGAAACCTTAAGAACTGTATATATAGATAGATAGATAGAGATGTCTTATATATATGTATGCTTTTTCCTAAATATATTTAAATAGGCATATACATGTCTTTTTAAAAATATATATGCCTTTATATATGAAAAAAATAAAATACATATATATTATTTACAGTGGGCGTGTCATGTAAGCTTGTGCCTGTGTGTGTGTATACATTTGGAAACTGAAATAGACTTCTATTTCAAAAACACGGAAGTACCACATGATGAAACACTTGGTACTGCTACGTACTTCCTGCTATGAACACTGATATGCATAAATTCCCTGTAACCCTTACAACACCGTGAGGTGGTCAGTATTGTTTTTATTACCTCTCCATTGCACTGGAGAAATAGGAGACCCCCCCAAAATTACGTTACTTGCCCTCCTACGCCATCCCACCTCAGCTAGGTCAGGCAGCTCCAAGCCTAACCTCTCTCTTCCCACCTCTCTTCCAAGTATATCAGAGAACGCCGCTGTGGTGCCTTTTCCTCCCCTTCCATGGAATGGAAGAGCATCGTCTCTTGGAGACGTTTTTTAAAACAGCTCTGTTGAGATACAATTCATAGACTAGAGAGTTCACCCATTTAAAGTGTATAACTCGTTGACTTTCAGAATATATGCAGGGTTATGCAGCCATCACTGCCATAAATTTTATTTATTTTCTCTAGCTTTATTGAGGTATAACTAATATTTATTACTCTACTCATCATGTTAGTTCATCTCAAGTCTCATTTTTAGTTCTCTGACATCTTGCTTCCTTTTGTAAATCTTTTCAATGATGGGCCCTTACAAAATTGGTTCTTAAATTTACAAATACATCAGTAAGTCCTAGGAAGTCACATCTTGGAGCTTTAGCTGCTTACTCTACCGAAAAAGAGTGTCTTACATTTGGTTGCCCATATGCCTAGCTAAGTTTTAAGGTCCTGAGCAAAGACTATTTCTTTTTTTAATATCATATGTTATACCAAATGGTAAATGAGGGCCAAAACAACAACAGTTGTAAAAGTAAAACACCCTTTCCTATAGGCTTGTTAGTTGTGTAGAGTCTAGAATCACCTTTCTAGCAAACCTCCATTTGGATCCAGTCTCCCAAGTACATAAACTCTATGTTCTGCCAGGGATGGGAGGAACTTGGTTTCAGGCACTATGTTTTGGTTGTAAGGGTGAATGTTACTGCCAAATTGAAACATTTACATGTTACATATCAACAGCCAAGTGCATTTCATGGCCAAATTTCATTTACAGAAGATGGCATGTGTAAGTGATCTTATGGGGGTAGGTGTGGAAATGGAGAAATTCCATAACCACCCCAGAGCTCACCTCTGAACCCCACTCCAGTTGGTTTTATGCCCTCGCCCCTTTAGGAATACAGAAATTAAAGTTAAATCAAAGTGTGAAACTGAGTTCATATTCTCCATTATATTAAAAAAAATTTTCAGTGTGGATTTCCCTTTTAAAAAATATGCATGGAGTTAACTATATTTGGGAATTAAGTGTATTTTATCTCGCTGCTTCTGGAGTTTATCCCAATCGTTTTTATGTACCTGTAAACTATCTCTCTTCTACAGTAGCCTTGAAACTGTTCCCCATGATTTTACTCTGGCCCTCGTGTTTACAATCTGTTCTTTTTTCGGGAGCCAGAGTAGTCCTTTCAAAGACTTAATCCACCCAAGTCATTCTCCCACCTAAGTGACTTCCTATAAAAAGAGGAACTTTTGACCTTTGTCCAGCAGACACTTGAGGATCATTCCTACCTACTCTGAGCTCACCTCCTACAGTCTCCACCCACTGACCCAGCACCAGCCACAGTGAACAAATGGCAGTTCCTTAAACATGCCACCTCCTTCTTGTCCTGGGTTCTGGATTCCAGTTAATCCCCAAGCCTGGACAGTTCTGCACCAGTGTTTACTTATTCATAAATTTATTTATCCTTCCATCCTTCACACTGAGTTCATACTTTTATCACCTTAGAATAGCCTCCCTGAGCAGCCCCCTGCCCCACAATACCACATCACTGTTTATTTTATATCATAAATCAGTATCTGGGTTCTCTTGTTTATTTATTATCTTCTGTCCCCTTCCTCACTTCCTACTTCTCACCTCTTAGAATAGAAATTCGATTGGGGGGGGCACCTGGGTGACTCAGTGGGTTAAAGCCTTTGCCTTCAGCTCAGGTCATGATCTCAGGGTCCTGGGATCGAGCCCCACATCGGGCTCTCTGCTCAGTGGGGAGCCGCTTCCCCCTCTCTCTCTCTGCCTGCCTCCCTGCCTACTTGTAATCTCTGTCTGTCAAATAAATAAATAAAATCTTTAAAAAAAAAATTCCATTGGGTCAGGAATTGCCTGTCTTATTCATTGCAGTGTTTCTAGCACCCAAAAAACGTTTTTTGGCACATACTAGATTTTCAATAAGAACTGGTTAAAATAATGAGAAAAACAATCAGGTACAAGGAAATTGTAGGCTTGCTCCTTAAAAAAAAAAAAAAAAAAAAAAATCTTCAGCCATTTAAAACTAAGTTAGCACCATTTTCTCATGAAAATGAGCTTGATTCCTTAAAGAAAAATCAGAATTTAAAAAGATTATTCATATCACTAAAGAAGTGTAATGTTGTGGGGTCTACAACACAGCTTACAGACAAAGTGCATTATAACTCTTGGTTTATAATTAAAGGGTACTCAAGTCAGAATTAGTTTTTCCAGAAAAATAGTTGTAATGAGAAGTTAAGAACCCAAGCCAGCCACCCAACTCTATTCAACTCTTAATCTGGTTATTATGGATCCTAATTGTACTTAGTAATTTTTCTTCATGTTAAAACACATTCTGATGTCTGATTAGGAACTTCAAGAAAACCCTGGCTACTCTGACAGCCTGTTCTTTCTTCAGAAGCCTGAAACAGCTGACCACAGAGGCCCAGCATTGGTAAGGGAGTGGGGGCAGCTGATGGGGAGTTAGAAGTGAGAGGCAGACTTCTGGAAACTTGCTTCCTGAGTTCAGGGAGATGTTCCAGCAAGTGACTTGGATGGCAGATGTGAAGGTTTCTGAATCTTGTGGACAAAAGTACGAAGACAGGGATTTGGTGCTTAAAGCAGCTTTTTAAACTTCTTATTGAGAAACAGAGTTAAAAATGAGAGAACACCATTTGAGAATACAAGAGTTTTCTTAAATAAGATCTCTCTGTATTCCATAATAATAATATTTTGTGTTAGGTTGAGTGAGCACTGGGTGTTATACAACGAATGAATCGTTGAACACTACACCACAAACTTATGATGTACTATATGCTGGCTAACTGAACATAACAAAAGATTCTGTATAGATACTCAGGATAGATAATAACTAACTGTAATGGCTAATTTTAATAAATAATTAACTCATAAATGTCTATAGTGCCAAGGTAGATAATGTGGGCTATTAAAATGAGGATCTAAGGAACAAGGTTGTCATATTGATAGTATGTTGGAATTAGGGCTGAGATGAAATATTCTGACATATTACAATATGTCTAGACATAATGAACAATCCTGCTATGTTTACAATGTTTACAATTATGATGAAACCACTGATCATTTCTGAGTTTATTCTGCTGGGTATCACACTCTCAAAGCCTTTTAACCTATGCATAGCTGAAAACATTTCTTATAATGCTTGGTATTTTGAAAACAAATGAGCTGATGAGACATAGTAATCATAAAACCGTTTTCCTTCCCCCAAAACATATTTTAAAAAATTGAAGTCTTTGGGCTAAGGAATGTGGTTTTATACCTTGGAAACCTTGAGATAAAAAGTGAAAGTGTTAGTTAATTTCCCTTGTTTTCTTGAGTCTGTAGAGAAGTGTTCAATAAATATTTGTTTTAGTAGGACAATATAAACATCTTAAATTATATAAATAGAGGCTTGTAGGTATTGCTTACATTGTTTCTTTATTCCCCAGAGGTACAAAGTCCAGAGGAATCTAAGAGATTAACTCAGGAAGTCAGAAGAGTTGGATTGCCACTGTTTTAACTCAGGTCATGGTCATCATTACCGTTCATTCATTACATACTTGAGAGACCACATGAAAAATGACAAAAAGTCCACACTTGAACAACCATTCACTCTAAGTTTGGGACTACTCTTTTGAAAGTGTTTGTTAGGCTTGATTATTGATAAGTCAGATGAGGGCAAGCAAGTCTGTCTGTCTCCTCCTGTTTGAGTCTTAATCTGAGCAGCAGAAAAATCTATTTATTCTCTAACGAAAAGAAGAGAATCTTTCCTGAAGTTTTTGTAGAAGTGCAATTTAAATTTATGTATTCGTATATAACTACTATTCATTGTTCCCATTCCACAAATATTTGGTGTTATATGTAATATATAAGGTTTTTTGCTAGGAATTACAGACATAAAGATAAGTAAGATATATCCTCAAGCTATTCATAGTCTACTAGGAAGGGAATAAACATGTAAATAAATGAATGCAGTAGACTGTTACAGGGATATGATCACATCCTGTACAGGATACAGTGGGAACAAAAAAACGAAAAAAAGGGAGTTATTAATTCTATCCAGGGTGAGGGGTGGGGTCAGAAAAATCTCTTACAGAGATGAGAATTCTTCAGCTGTCTTGAAAGATAAGAAATCTTTACCAAGTGGAATCTACATATAATTAAAATACAGACATTAGTAGAGGCAGAAGAATGGGCCGTGTCTGGTAGGATTTGTGGTACAAAAGGGATTGATTTCTATTGGACTATATTCTGTTTATTTTGCAAGGCTTCAGGGATGGTTCAGCTGGTTAAGGGCTGCTGGCGAGGAAGGGAGAATTGCTTCCGTGGCACATTTGGAAAAGATGGGCAGTAGTCTCCAGACCTGAGCAGAACTAATATTTGAGGAAATGAGAATTTCTTTTTTTTTTCTTTTTTAAAGATTTTATGTATTTATTTGACAGAGAGAGATAGAGCACAAACAAGGGGAGCGGCAGGCAAAGTGAAACGGAGAAGCAGGCTGCCCCCTCCCTCCAACTCAGGGCTTGATCCCAGGACCCTGGGATCGTGACCTGAGCCAAAGGCAGATGCTTAACTGAGTCACCCAGGTGCCCTGGAATGAGAATTTTCTATAGGTTTTTCACAGATATGAATTTGGGTACCACAGATACATTTTCATGTCTCATGAGCATTTTTCTTAGAAATATATTAAGTAGTCTAATCTGAAAAGTCTACTGTATCTAGTTCAATACTACTGCTCAAAAAAAATCAGAAGTCTCTCTTCTGTAAGGTGTCAGGTTCTGTAGGGTTTAAGGTTTTTTTTTTTAATCTTTTAATAATACACAAGGTAATGCCTCTTTAAAAGTGAAGCACTTATTACACATTAAGATAAAAAGCTATTTCATACAGAATAATTCCTCAAAACAACTCCAATGAGCTCTTTGTTATTAGTTCAAGGGAAGAAACAGGAAAAAGCTAATCCAGTATAAAGTTTGTTTTTCAATGATACTTCAAATGCAATCTACTGCAGCCACGTGAAAGGTCCATATCAGTATGATTTAATGTAGTTATATATATATTACAATATTTAAACTTGTATAAAAATATTAATACAACACTATACTTTATATCCCTTTTATAAGCCCCAAGGACTAATTTCAGAAAAACACAGCAGTGAAGTTGTGGTAGCTCCAATGTTTAACTGTAGGAAATATATCCTGTGTATATTTTCTGTAATATTACGTTTTGTGAATCTACTATTGAATTCATGTTTTTAAGGTAAAGATAGAATTCAGAACATAGAGAAATACAGTGAAAATGCCAAAGGAAAATATTTGTGTCGTTGAAATTCAGCATGTGTACCTCTTTTTAAAGTTATTAATAGGCCTGAGAACAACAATATAAGCAATTTCTCCTAAATAGAAGCAAGTCTGAGAGAATAGACTTCCGTCAGAAGTGGCTGCTGTTAGGGAGAGGGGAAGCTGAATTCAAACAGCTTTGTGAGAAACTAGAAAAGAGGAAGCAATTCAGCTTCACAATCGGTCACTGATATTTGGTTTACTCTCTTTGGAGTTTACAAGTGGCTGCCAAGTTACGTATAATGCAGGCTGCCTAATCCTTGGAGGCCTCTCTTCCAGCTAACGTCTGCGTCAGTGGTGGCCATGAGAGAGGAAGCAACTTGAGGAAAACATTGTTTACCACTTGAGTTTAACATGGAATTGGAAGTCTGAAGTAAGCGGTTTAGAACTCTATTAGAATGCTGTTTTGTGTACCTTTTAAAGACATAGTAATTTCAAGAGTTACTGAACGTCTAGTCCTAAATGTTAAATAGGATCTCATTCTGAAGGGTACCTTCTTGACACTTCTTTGGGGGTAGTTATGAAAAGCCAAATACATACTTTTTTTTTTTTTAAGATTTATTTATTTATTTGACAGACAGAGATCACAAGTAGGCAGAGAGGCAGGCAGAGAGAGAGAGGAGGGAAGCAGGCTCTCTGCTGAGCAGAGAACCCAATGTGGAGCTCGATCCCAGGACCCTGAGATCATGACCTGAGCTGAAAGCAGAGGCTTTAACCTACTGAGCCACCAGCCACCCCCAAAAGACATATTTTTAATAAATACTTCTTGTGTTTACAGTTACATATAAATTCTATGTGAGATAAGACAGATAATCTGGCCAGCAAACCCCAAAGTAGTTATAATCATGTCCTCCAGAAGATTACAATCTAAGGAGTGCTGAGTGTATAGGTATATGAAACAAGAGAAAACAAGAGTTTGGAATTAGCTTAATAAATGTGGTAGAGTTGTCACCCATTTTTTGTTGCACATTTATACTTTTTCCCACTTATAGATTATAATTCACTTGAGGGTGAGGACTCTAACCACATTTGTTTGTTAGATCTTCTGTGGACAAACTGGGACAAATGGAAAAGAAACCATTGACCAGCTGCATGTGAGTAATTCTTTCCCCAGGATAAGCCCACTTCAGCTGTTAAGTGGAGAATGGCTTGGGTAAGGTGTTGTAGAACAAAGGTCACAGACTCAGCCATGTTTGAAACAAGATTTTAATTCCTTTTCTCTCACTGTGCAAGCAGATTTGCAGAAGGAAAGGAAGCATCCACCAGCAAAAGTAAGTTTAGGACTCCAGCCTCACTTCTAGGAGTAGAACCTAAGATTCCCACCCTGTCATTCCAAAAATTGTTTTGAGATCCAAAGAAAAGATAGACCCTTATATTCATAAATGAACCCACTTAACATATGCATTTGAAGAGCAATCTGTGCATATTTTGAAAGCAAAAAGTATCAGTTAAAATTGGCTATAAATTTGAAAGGAGATTTGAAAAGAAAAAGCAATTTTCGTTTTAGGGAAATAAGTAAGGTTATAACATGAGAATAATATAGTTATTTTGTTAAAATTTGAAAAAAAAATTTTTTTACTTTTAAAATGTGTGACCTATAGTTATTTTGATTATGGAAGCACTGATTCCCCTCATCAAAGGTAGAATGGCCTTTCTCCCACACCTAAACAAGATTTAGCCTTGTTTCTTGAAATTTAATTTTTTTAAATTGTGCTTCTTTGATTTGATTTTTTCCCTTCATTTTCCCGAATGGAAGTGGCATATATTTAATTTTAATTCAATTAAGCAATTATTTTTAGAGACATTTTAGGTAGTTTTTGTTTGTTTTCATTTTATTTATATAATTCTTAGAGGGGTAATAGTATTGTTAATAATATTCCCTTTGAGGGGCACCTGGCTGGCTCAGTGAGTTGAACATCTGACTCTTGATTTCATCTCAGGTCATGATCTCAGGGTCATGAGATTGAGCCCCACATCAGGCTCTGTGCTGAGTGTAGAGCCTGTTTAAGATTCTCTCTCTGCCCCTCCCCCACTCCCTCTCCCAAACGAATAAATAAATAAATAAATAAATAAATAAATAAATAAATAAATAAGGAAAAACAAATCTCTTTGAGCTTCTGATGTGATCCAGAGATTTAAATATGCCCCTTCGTTTTATTTTCACAGTAGTGCTATCAGTGGCCATTACTAATGTCTTCATTTTATAGCTCTATAGTCTGAGACTCACAGAGCATAATTAAATCTGCCCAAGAAACCATAACTATGAAGCAGGACTAAGACTTGTACCCATGTATGTGTCTTAATCTTTTTTCCATGAAACTACCCACAAATGTATATAAATATGCATATACGTATGGATATCCCATGTATGTACCCATCCTTTGTTGATAATTGATGGAATATTTTGTATTTCTTGGATTCTACTTAGTGCACTGCTGGATTCCACCTGTGCAATTTTTGAAAAGAAATTAAATGATGCACTCCAGGAAGGGTTCACATTTGCTCATTATTTCTGGCTTAATCAAGTTAATGGGAAAGAACAAAAAATAGCTAAGACCAGAGGCCCTGTAACCAGTGTTGTGGGAAGTTATACCCCTGTTACTTTTACACGTGTGTGTGTGTGTGTGTGTGTGTGTGTGTGTGTGTGTGTGTATGTGGCCAAGGGTCTAATTATTGGGCTGTTAACAATATAATTTAAGTACTCATTAAAGGTGCTACCAATTAATAGACTTGTCTGATCACAAACCTTCATTAAAAGTCTTAGAAAGGTTTTTTTTTTTAATCTTGTATTTTTCCATAAAATTCATCTCATTGGATAATTGAAGAGAGGTGGACTTTGGCCTGTAGTTCACAGTAAAGAATGAAGATTGGGTGTGTGAGTGATGCTCAGAATTTATAAGATTTCTTTGCTTTTTTATAGTATTGCTGCAAATTGTGGAAAACAAATTTAGGAAATTGTAGAGATTGGAAAAAAGAGGTATAAAGAATAAAATGTGGGGCAAACTTATATTTCACTTCTGAATATAAGCTAACCTTTACCAAGGATTAAGCCATTGGAAGAAGTTCTAAAATTCATGTATGGGAGAAAATTACAGATTTCTTCAAAGGTTTTAAAGCAGTGACCTTTTCCATTAATATGTCTGCCTCCACTAGATAGCTATTTCTAGATTTTAAAATTTAGTCTTTTTTAATTTTAATTTGATATTTTGACTAAGTATAATTATTTTAAAACAAAGATTTTTCTCATTTCTGAAACCAATTTTACAAAGCTCTCCAGTGCTTCTTTGTGTGTCATTCCCACTCATTTTAGAGGGCTGGATAGGAAATAACATTATTGAATACTCTGTTGAGAATCACATATTGTACCTTTTTTTAAATCTCCATTCTACAATATAGAGACGAATAAACTTACCCCTGGTCTCATGCCTAGATTTACATCTTAAATCTTAAATTTCAGAGTTTTTTTTTACTACACATATACCTATATATTTTTTTCATGATAAACTTTTAAAAACTCCTTTCTGTACTATTTTCCATTTAAAATTTTCAAGAAAGCCTTGTTCTGGATGGGAAAGCTCCACCTGTGCCCAGACAGGCCTTTGGATGCACTCACTGCTTACCTGCTCAGACATGATAAATTGCTCTCTGTGTTGGCGTTTTACATATAGAAAATGAGCACCTTTGAAAAAAATCTCTTATTGAAGTGTAATTAACATACAGTGTTATATTAGCTTTGGGTTTACGATATAAGATTTCAACAATTCTATACATTACTCAGTGCTCATGATGATAAATGTGCTCTTAATCCTTTTAATCTGTTTCATCCATCCCCTCCCCCCCGCCGCGACCTCCCTTCTGGCAACCACCAGATTTGTTCTTTGTATTTAGGAGTCTTTTCTGGTCTCTTTTTTCTTTGTTTGTTTGTTTTGTTTCTGAAATTCCAGATGACTGAAATCATATGGTATTTGTCTTTCTCTAACTTTCTTCACTGAGCATTATACCCTCTAGATCTATTCATGTTGTTGCAAATGGCAAGATCTCATTCTTTTTTATGGCTGAGTAATATTCCTCTGTGTGTGTGTGCACATGCATGTGCGTGTGCACACGTGTGTACATGTGTGTACCACATCTTCTTGATCCATTCATCTATCTATGAACCCTTGGGTTGCTTCCATATCTTGCCTATTATAGATAATGCTGATGCATATATCTTTTGGAATTAGTATTCTTGTTTTCTTCGGGTAATTATGCAGTAAAGGAGTTACTGGATCATGCAGTGTTCAGTAGGATACACTGATAATATGTCTCATGGAAGATGAGCAACAATATCCAAAAGTACACAGATGTTTTTAATCCATGAAAAATTACATAATTTAATATTTATAAATGATTTTTAACATGAATCAAATTATGTTTCCAAAATTCCAAAAATTACATCAATAAATATCCTCAAAATCATGTTAAATTAAAAATCCTCACTTCAGGGGCACCTGGGTGGCTCAGTGGGTTGAGGCCTCTGCCTTCGGCTCAGGTCATGATCCCAGGGTCCAGGGATCGAGCCCCGCATCAGGCTCTCTGCTCAGCAGGGAGCCTGCTTCCTCCTCCCTCTCTCTGTCTCTCTCTCTGCCTGCTTGTGATCTCTATCTGTCAAATAAAATAAATAAAATCTTTCAAAAAAAAATCCTCACTTCAAAAAATATCTGTGACCCTATTATATATTATGATATTAATAACTCAAGATCTTTGAATTAAGGTAGATGTTTTTGACAGTCATATTTTCATCAAAATGGCAGTTCAGGAGGGGAAAAAAAAATCTGTCTCCACCTTGAACTTATGCTTGGCTTTGAACATAATCTTAGTGGGTCTATGCCTAAAACTGTTAGCATCAGTTATCTCTGAATTGATTTTGTTTGTCCAAAGATACAATTGTGAGGAATTGTGATTCTTTCTAAAATATTTTCAGCTGAACTCGAAACAGATCTTTAGTGATAGAGATATTATACTAAAAATTACATGTTCATCTTTGGGAACCAGAGGGTAGACCATGTATTGCTTCTGTCTTCTAGAACAGATACACGGTCTTTCAGGCCTTGGAGAGGATGCTGTACAGGAGAGGCAGCAAGTATAGATTCATTCCTAAACACTTACTTGTTTTTTTCTCTTTTTCGACTATTTCAGTAGATATAAAATCTAATGTTGATGTGCTGATCTTCAGGTTCTTACTCAGTACTTGGAACATTTTTATTTTCAATCATGATCCTTTTAAGAACTTGTCACTCTTGTGATACCTGGTTTCTGGTTACAGCTTCCATTTTTAACTGGAAGTAATATTGGTATAATGCTAGCTTTCTCCCTCAGCTGGAATTTATTTGCATATGTGCAGAATATACCTCTTTCTAACTGCCACTTCTTGTGTTTTTTACTTCTTTGGCATTTCACCTTCTCACACCCACTTTTCCTAACTCCCCACCTTAAGGCCGTCATTTTTACCCTGCATTTGGTGACTGTCAGATGTGCCCACATGCACTTCATGCTTTTACTAACAGAACTGTGACATGAAGAGGTGAGTTTTAGAGGTGAGAGTAGCGCTGCACACTCTTGAGGGGGAAGATTGATGGGCTCTGTTGGTGTTGATTTGCAGGGTGGGGAGTCACAATGAACTGAACGGCTGTGGTGTGGTACATGAGACCCCTTCTTCTCCTTGCATGGCTCCTATTTCATTCACCATCCCTAGCATTACTTATTCCTCGTTGCTTTTCTCCTTCTCTCTGGTTTTTGTCCCTCATCAACTGAGGAATTATACTCATAAAATAAAAGTACTTCTCATGCCCTTTAACCTTTTTGACATTAACCAAGTACTTTTTTTTTTTTTTCTTATAAGTTTTGTAGCCATGCATAGGATTTCTTAATCTTAGCACAATTGACATTTTGGGACAGAAAATTTGTTGTGAGAGACTGTTCTGTAAGTAGGATGTTTCGCACAATCCTTGGCCCTTACTCACTCAATGCCAGTAGCACCCATTTCCCTAGTTGTTACACTGAGGGGTGTCCTCAGGTGTAATCATGTGCTTCCGGGGGGTCAGAATCACCCCCATTTGAGGGCCACTACCCTAGACAACTAGTCCAATTCCTTTCATCATTCCTTTCTACATGTCTTATGAAATTATCCTGTTTTTAAATTACAGAACAATGATCTCATTTGACTTCAGGATGTTGGTTTCGACATTACCGGGCATTTCGTTGCCTCTGATTCTTTTTGTTTCATAACATGATCTCTTCCAGAGCTGCTAATACACGTTCACAGTGTTGTTTTTGTGTGAGATAGTGAAAAGATAATGTCAGTGACACATATACTGGGTGCCTTTTGATAGTTGATTGCCTTATCAGTCTGTTTGAAGAATATCTTGGTGATTACTCTGCCTTCTGATGTGCTACCTGACCATTTTTTTCAAACCAAGCTACCAGTTTCAACGTTTTGTGGAAAGTAGACCCCACATTATCATTATTTTCTTCCTGTAGCCCCAAAGCACAGAGCAAGCCTTTTGACTGTCCTGGTATTAGCACTGAAAGTTCTATGTTCTGGTAAACCCTTCAGTCATGAGAAATCCAGAATAGTTCAAAATCCTACTAGATATTTCTTTCATTTCCCTTGCAATTAGAGCATCTTAGTCCTACTTTAATTTCTGTTGTACAGTGGAGTGGGGAATTTAATGCAGGGATACTGAGGTCCTAGGAATGTAGTGGGCTCATAGATGTGATATGTGTAGTCTCACAGTGTTTTCCAGAAACTGAATTTGAATGTTCGTTGTGGACCTCCTGGTCCCATGTTCTTTTATATCTGGTTCCTCTACACATTTGTGTTGATTGCCTTGTACGTAATGTTCTTTGATTTGTAACTCGTTATTTACTGACTGTTTCCCACTTTATTTTTTTTTTATTTTTATTTTTTTTAAAGATTTTATTTATTTATTTGACAGAGAGCACAAGTAGACAGAGAGACAGGCAGAGAGAGAGAGAGAGAGAGGAAAGCAGGCTCTCTACTCAGCAGAGAGCCCGATGCGGGACTCGATCCCAGGACCCTGAGATCATGACCTGAGTCGAAGGCAGCGGCTTAACCCACTGAGCCACCCAGGCGCCCTCCCACTTTATTTTTTTAGTAAAGAAAATCTTTGGTTTTGTATAGATTTTTTACAAGGCAGACTCATAGATATATTTGTTGTTCAAGATCTCTTTCAAGGGGCACCTGGGTGGCTCAGTCAGTTGAGTATCTAACTCTTGATTTCAACTCAGGTCATGATCTTGGGCTCCACTCACTGTGGAGTCTACTGGAGATTCTCTCTCTCCCTCTCTTTGCTCCTCCCCCCACCACTTGCATGCCGCTAATTAATTAATTAACTAATTCAAATATTTTTTAAAAAATTTCTTTCAGCTATTTCCACAACATGAAATCAACTTTATGAAGTAATTTATGATCTCTTGACTTCACTTTTAAATGGTTGCTTGCTCTAAGGCTATTAACTCAAAGAATTCTTGAACCATGGAGACTTTACAGGTGAAATAGATAGCAATCTGTGTGATGTTGATTAAGGATTATTAAAATTATTTCCATACTTAGTATATCTCCTCTGTAATGATATAGGAATATTCCAACTCTAGCTCAATTCCTTCAAATTAAAGTTTGTATCCACAAATGTCCTGTTAAGATGCAAATTTGTGGGTGATAGCAAACTCATCAACATATAAAAATTGTACGATCAACTTGTTATTACACAACCCTACATGAAATGCAATGAGCTTTGAGAAGTGATAAAAGGAAGAGTTATGAAGTTGGTTTGTTAGACACAGGTAACAATACAGTTGTGACAGTTCCAAACAGAGAAATGTGGAAATGTGGACTGCTAGGGTGGGATTGGGCTAACAGAATATAAATTGAGAAATAGAAATGAATCTGCCTCATAATTTGCCTGGGCCTACTTGTCTTAACCTGTTGTTTTCAGGAATTAATAAATACTAGGATCTTTAGGCTAGTTGCATGCTACAGAAAAGTAAAGAAGAAAAGATAGTGGTGTTACTTATTCCCTGCCCTTGGTAACATTGAAATGGGTTGGCCAAGGGCTCATTAACTCCAACATGGCCAGTACCAATCCCATGATCCCCTGTCCTGATTTTAGGATCGCAGTAGTCATACTTAGAAGGTATTGGCAATCCGGTTGCTGATACTGTCTGTGTTTTCTTTTTACAATGACAAAGCACAAATTCATTGAGCACTTGAGCCAACCTATTGTTCTGGAGGCCTGTTCTTGGCACTGTTTTATAGGAGCTTCCTCAAGGGAACTCTGGCCAGAGTCTTGCTAGTAGTACCTAAAAGACAGATGCCTTTCAGTTTCCCTTTGAAGATAGTAAGGATTGCATGGGTCACTCTCTCATAGTTGGTCCATGGCTTCAGTTCCTCAAACTCTTCTTCTGGCCAGATACCAATTGCTAGAGTGTCTTAGTTATCTACTGGACTCACTTTCTGTTTCTATAACAGATATTTAACAGAATGGTACTAGGATAAGACCCACCTAGAGTTTTTAATAAAAATGCAGAATCAAAGTCCCCACCCTTAACCTACTGAATCAAAATTGCCCCAGGAAATTTTGCTGCATGCAGAAATTGTAGACATACTACTCCCCATTCTCCATCAGTGATCTCATCATTAGCCATAGTTTTAAGTACCATTTGTTTGCTTCATTACTTGCAAATTTCTATCTTCACTACAAACCACTCTTTGAAGCTCTGCTCTCATACTTTGTTGCCCCTCATTTCTCCTCTTGGACGTTTCGTAGGTATCTCCAACTTAACATGTCCAAACAAAATGTTAAATACTTTCTCAGAACCAATTCCTTCCACATTTTTTCCATATCTCAACAATTGGGGCCATTTTTCTCAGAGTTTCTTCAGCATTATTCGTTCCTTCCTGCACATTATGCACAGTATCCAACCGATCAGCAAGTTCTGTTGATCCTACCTCCAGATTACACCATGGCTTCATATACTTTTTTTTACAAATCCATCACTGCCTTTTTTTCTAGCCCACCCTGTGCCTTTTGTGATCTGCTGAAATTAGCTTCTAATTTGTCTCCCTGCTTCACCTTTAGCTTGCTTTCAACTTATTCTCTTTATTTAGGAACTAGTGTAATCTTTTTTTTTTTTTTTTTAAGATTTTATTTATTTATTTATCAGAGAGAAAGAGAGCATAAGCAGCAGGAGCAGCAGGCAGAGGGAGAAGCCAGCTCCCCTCTGAGCAGGGAGCCCAATGTTCACTTCAATCCTAGGACACTGAAATCATGACCTGCCCTGAAGGTAGACGCTTAACTGACTGAGCCACCCAGGTGTCCCTAGCGTCATCTTTTTAAAATGTCATGCATGTCCTCTGTTGAAATCCTTTAATGACTTCCCACTCCTCTTTAAATTCAGTTCACACATCTTAGGGTGGCTTCTATAACAGCACATGACCAACGTGGTAGGCCTCATCAGTCGGCCTCCGCTCCCAGCCCACAGCCCCTTACTCACTATGGTCCAGACATAGTGACTTTCCCTTGGTTCCCTGATGGTCTTCTGTCTTAGAGCCTTTGTGGGTACAGTGGCCTCTTCCCGGAAGACTGTTTCCTGGTCCTTGGCTCCTCACATCGCAGATCCCTTTACTCGTATCAGGGATCAGGTTAAGTGTTGTGTACTTAGGGAGACATTCCTCATCATTTACTTTATTCAGACCTTCCTCAGCCTCAGCACACAATATTCTCCCTGTTCCTTATTCCTCTCCTTTACAGTACCTGACATGTTGTGGTTGGAGGAGGATGAGAACCTTGGCTGCTTTCATCACTACTGAATACTCATCACCTAGAACGGTACTGAGCCAGTAAAAAACACTGAATGCATATTTATTAAATGAATTAATTAAGGTTTAGATTTTGTTTGTTCTTTTTTTTTTAAGGTTTTATTTATTTATTTGACAGATCACAAGTAGGCAGAGAGGCAGGCAGAGAGAGATGGGGAGGAAGCAGGCTCCCCGCTGAGCAGAGAGCCTGATGCGGGACTTGATCCCAGGACCCTGAGATCATGACCTGAGCCAAAGGCAGAGGCCTAACTCACTGAGCCACCCAGGTGCCCCAGTTTTGTTTGTTTTTAATGGAAGGCCAGTAAATATTAGATGGGGAATAGAATTTGGGTGAGACTTTTAATAATAACTCATTTCATATTGAAAGTGGAAACCTATGAACTAAAATCTAATGTGGAGTTGTAGTAATTCAACTCTACCCCATATTCCATCTGTCATCCTTTTATATGGTTTAACATAAGTATTTAACAATATTAACTAGTCAACACTTAACTTCCTTTACTTGTGTAACTCACAGTAAGATTTTGTACCACGATCTTTAAAAATTCAGCATTCTAGAAATAGTAATTTTTTTCATTTATGTGGAAAAAGACCAAACACAAGGTTGACCTTAGATACAGGTGTAAAATGGCCATTTGCCTACACACTCTGACTTGAGGCAGGTTATAAAAGCAAAACAACTAAAAGGTATTCATGATTGATTTTTGTTCCTGAAATTTCACCATTTTGAATATTGTCTTCTCCTTGGGGTTCTGTTAAAATTTTATGTACATGAAAGGGTCATTACATTATTAAAGTTCAATGTACATGAGATCTGTTGAATCACTTTTATCCTAGTAGAACTGCATAGCAATAAAATAGTTTTCTTATTCTCGGAATAAAAGTGAACTTTAAGATAAAACTGATCCCCATATAACTCTAGGATAGCATAATTTTATTGTTAATCAGATATATTTATGTAAGATTCTGCCCATTACTCCACTGTGAGCTCATAAGAACAAAAAGGAGTCCATCATTAGGACACCACATCATAGAACTCACAAAATTGTATTGAAAGAATGAATAAGTGAGCCGAATATATAATAGCAACGTTTTATGGCTGGTGCCATTATTTAAAATAAAAAATTCTGTAAAACAATTGATACGATGTTAAAACATTAATATGCTTATAGGCTTTGGAGGAAGAAATAAGTCTTCATTGGCCTTTTTTCATTGATAATGCATAAGGTGTTTGATACTGGATACCAAGTGTCATACTTGGTGTTTTTAATCGTTGTAGTACAAATTTGCTTTGTCAAGTCTTACATTAGGTCCTTTGTGTTTTCTTTCTTTCTTTCTTTCTCTCTTTCTTTCTTTCATTGAAGTGTAGTTGACACACAATGTTACACTTATTTCAGGTGTGTTTTCTCCTTTCTCATCTAGCCATTTTCACCCATGCTTGGCTTATTTTTGTTAAGTAGTGCAAATATTGAGTAACGTGTATTGACGTTGGCACACTTTCACAACCCGCCTGTGGCCTTTCTCCTCATTACCTTATCTGACACTCTTTAAACTGTATTTTTACTATTCTTGCACAACTGATTTTAGCGAAATAGAGAAGCCATCAGTTTTAATCCCCTGTCTGCTATTTTTCTCATAGCAGGAGCTGTGGCTACTTCTGGGGTACCATTAGCAAGTTAAATGCTGAATATCACATTTTGGATTGTGGCCCCTTATGAGTCATTTGTCTTTTGAACAAGGTGTGTCCAATGTTGGAAAGAAATCATAGCAAGGTCTACACTGGAGTGCCAACAAGTTTTTCAAAAGGAGTTGCCACACCCAAACCTAAAGCATTTTTTTCAACAGCTAAGATTAAGAGTAATTAACATTTAATATGCCCCCACTTAAATGTCCATTACGTTTCCATGAAAATTAGCATTTTAGCCATGTGTGTCATCACTCATTTTAACTTCTTTATCTTTCAAAGGTCTGTCTTTCTTGGAACAGTCTTTTCTCAGCAGAGATCTTTGTTTTAGATTGACTGCTTTTCTACAGACTGTAATCGTGATCTGTGGAGACTGATGGTTTCAATGAACTGATATCAGCATGGTGGGCTCTTCACAGGCCCCCATTGCTCATGATGAAGACAAGGTTCATTGGGGTAGTGTGGAAAAAGAGCTTAATACCCACATACCCACACCTTGTACAGATTATTGCTTTTCAGTGCTGAAATCTTCTCCTAAGTAAGTGCATTCTTAAAGAGAGTACTTTTTTTGTTGTCGATCGTCTATGTTGTGGAGGGGGAGACTCCTTGGTAGACCTATCTTCTAAGACTTTACAAAATAAAAACAATCAAAATGTGGGGGGGGGGGTCATTTGTTAACCTTTTCTGTTTGTGTAATAGTAGCCATATTTTTCTACTATTATATAGTTTTCTGTGACTATTTTTTGTGCACAACTTGGGATTTAACATCCTTCTGTGTATTTACGAAAACCCTATATAACATATATAAAGTTAAGCGGAGTTTTTATAGTATTTATGAATGTTTTGTGTGAAGATAAGTCAAAAAGATAAGCCCTATCCTATATGCATACCCACACATTTGATGAGAAGCTTGTGGGGAGCAGGGGATGATGGAGAACATTGTCCTTTCTCGCACATAAGCAGACCTGTTCACTCATTTGAAAGACTTTGCATGCACACTGTAAACCACCGCAAAATCCTTCATCATTCTGGCTGCTTACTTCAAAATCCAGTCTAGTTATCAATCTTGCGATTCCTGGAACCAGCACATTATTCAAGATTCTTAACCACAAAGGGAAAAAAGTCTCCTTTTTTTTTTTTGCTCTTGATTCTTTTATTTCATTAATATGGGCTAAGATTGCTTTACCTTTTTCCGCTATTAGAAATAAATCATAAATATGGCTTTAGGTATCATACAGTACAAATCACCTTGCACCTTGCCTGTTCTTCCTACATTAGGTTTTGGAAATGTATGCAAGCACCTGGGTGTGCTCTGGCTTATGGATCTTAATGGCTCTGCTCTTCTGCACTGCGTGAATGTATTGTTGCCTGTTTGTTCCTCCCTTTCTTGGTGGATTCTTGGATGATTTCCACTCTTTTGTTCTTCCATACAGTACTTCTGTGACCCATACAGCATAGTGGTTAATAGACTCAGAACTAGATTGCTTGTGTTTGTGGGTCCACCAAGCTAGGCAACTGTTGCAAGTTATAAACTGCTGTGCCTCAGTTTACTCATCTGTAAAATGCAGTACATTTTCTGTGGGATAGGTAGGTTATGTGCATAATAGAGTAAAAGCACAGAAGGGATTTGGAACTGTGCCTGATACCTAAGAAGCATGATTCAAGTGTAAGCTGTTAAATTTATTAACACAGACCTTCTACCTGCCTCCTGAAGTGTTTAAATGTGACACTTTCTCTTGGGTAGATAACTAGGGGGGTGATTTTGGGCCATAGCAATGGAATATCTTCAGTTTTACTAAAATATTGTTAAATCGTTCCCTAAAGACACTGTGTACCAACTTATACCTATGGTGTGCAAGTTCCTTTTTATCCTCCACTTCAAGTCTATTGTCAGACTTCTAGTTTTTTTCAGTGTGACAGGTGGCAGAGTAGCTCTCTGTTACTTTAATTTGCAATCCCTGACAGAGAGTAAAGTTGAAAATCTTTTCTAGTTGGCCTTTATGGGTATTGCTATTAATATTCTTTGCTTAAAACAAAATATACAATACTGTATCCAAGCATATGAAATTAAAATATAAGGAAACTCACTTTTTATCTTGAGGAGGAAGGGGCAGAAGAATAGGATTTAGCTGTATCTGTAATATTTTATTTCTTTATTTTTTTACGCTGATCAGGATTTTATTTAAACTTTAATGAACAATCCTAGAGAGACTTTGATATGTAAATATCTAAAATGTTACATCTTAAATTTAGTTGGTGAAGAATGCATTTAGCTATAAGCATGAGTTTAGTCCTCCACACTGAAACAAGATACTAAACTGTAAAACAAAACAAAACAAAAAACCCCACTTCCTATTGTTTGAAAATCCCAGTTTATTCAGTAGATTATAAAAATGCATAAGTCTTGGATAAGAGAATTGGCTGTACAAGAGTACTCCCTTTTCACAGTATTCCTTTTTACTTCATATGGGAATTATTGCTTCTGCTGTAAGATTGAACTAAACAACTAAACAACTGTTTAGGGAAGATGCAGGAAAAGGAAAAGGAAATGTATGTAAGGCAATATTTCTTTTACGTACAATAAGCATTATAGTGTTTTAGGAAGACAAGGTAAAAATTACTCAAGGCTAGCTGGGTTCTCACTGAATAAAAACAATGGGCTAAATACTGAGCTCCTTGTATCAATCTAATAATCAGCGCCTTGGTCGCCATATTGGTAATGGGGGTAGTTATCTTGGTACTCACCGTGATATTCATCTGGGTATTCTGCTTGATAATCACTACCACTAATTTCAGACCTGTTTGTTCCTTTCCCTTGACTTCCACTCTGAATGACAGGTTCTGCGGAAGCAGTGCCATATTTGGGATCATGTATTTGCCGCCCAAGCCCAAACACACTCATTCCTTTCCAGGAAGCAACTTTGTTGGTTCTCATGTGTAGAGACATCGTCACGTTGTCTGCTGGTTGTAATGTTAGCTTCTGATCATAGATGTCTTCTCTGGTAGCTGGTGCTAACATCCCCGCCAGGCTGGCTCCTTTGTTGGGGCCCATCTGCAGACTAATTGTGGTGTGGTCAGTAGGTTTGTCAGTTTGCATTTGGGGATCATAGAGATGCCTCCTGATCCCATACTGTCATACCTGTGTGGCTGGTGCCATTTGTTGGTTCCCATCTGCAAACCAGTTACATTTTGGCCAGCTTTTAATTTTCATTCATCAAAACGTCTTGTTTGTTTTTCAGCCTACTTAACTCCAATGTCAAGGGTTGTATGGAATCCTTTTATTTTAGCCAGACCTGCAAGAGCCAGCAGTGTAGTCTGAACCTGGGTCATGTTTCCAGTCTCAAAAATATCATTTGCTTCAGATATGTCATGTGGCTTCATGTCATAA
Organism: Mustela nivalis; assembly: GCF_964662115.1. Classification (NCBI taxonomy): domain Eukaryota; kingdom Metazoa; phylum Chordata; class Mammalia; order Carnivora; family Mustelidae; genus Mustela; species Mustela nivalis. The sequence goes on along the minus strand of NC_139022.1, from coordinate 67,081,053 downwards.
GAAGCCTGGATATCTTTCATAAAGTTGCCAATATTCTCCAACTGAGGCCAGTTTAACGGGGACTCATTAACCTTCACTGAGCTTGGCTATTGCTTGTTGATGAGCTCGTAGGGGATGGTGCCATCTTTTAAGCACAGCAGAGAGTTGGTGTCAGTGTGCTGTCCCTTCTATTTAAATTCACAGATCTTCTTCTGCCTGATGATCGTACTTGGAAGCGATCTTGTTCTTGACCTCTGCTGAGAGCCTGTAATAAGGGCCCTTGTTGAAGAGGGTGATAGTGGTTCGGGTGGCAGGAAGAGACTGTGCTCAGGTCTGGGGGTTTCTCCTACTTGGCTTCCACACTCCTGGGCCTGAGAAGTGGCTGTATCACGAGATGCTCGGAGCTCTCACCCATGACAGGTGCAGGAGATGTCCTGACCGGTAACATTTTTTCTTTAAACACCAAACATTTGAAGAAAGCTTGGAAAATGTTTATTTATTTGGTTGATGAGGAGCTGGTTATATTTTATATTATTTGTCATTTTAATAATGTTTCCAATATTCCAGAAATTAAAAAATCAATTTAGGTTTCATTATCAAGCCAGGGAATCATGTTTGGGATTCAGCAATTAAAAAGTGATAGAAATATTTTAAATATTGATTAAGAAAATTAGTATGAAATGGCTATCAGACGCATGAAAAAATGTTCATCATCACTAGCCATCAGGAAGATTCAAATTAAAACCACATTGAGATATCACCTTACACCAGTTAGAATGGCCAAAATTAGCAAGACAGGAAACAACATGTGTTGGAGGGGATGTGGAGAAAGGGGAACCCTCTCACACTGTAGGTGGGAATGCAAGTTGGTGCAGCCTCTTTGGAGAACAGTGTGGAGATTCCTCAAGAAATTAAAAATAGAGCTTCCCTATGACCCTGCCATTGCACTCCTGGGTATTTACCCCAAAGATACAGATGTAGTGAAAAGAAGGGCCATCTGTACCCCAATGTTTATAGCAGCAATGGCCACGGTCGCCAAACTGTGGAAAGATCCAAGATGCCCTTCAACGGATAAATGGATAAGGAAGATGTGGTCCATATACACTATGGAGTATTATGCCTCCATCAGAAAGGATGAATACCCAACTTTTGTAGCAACATGGATGGGTCTGGAAGAGATTATGCTGAGTGAAATAAGTCAAGCAGAGAGAGTCAATTATCATATGGTTTCACTTATTTGTGGAGCATAACAAATAGCATGGAGGACATGGGGAGTTAGAGAGGAGAAGGGAGTTGGTGGAAATTGGAAGGGGAGGTGAACCATGAGAGACTATGGACTCTGAAAAACAACCTGAGGGGTTTGAAGTGGCAGGGGAGGTGGGTGGGGGAACCAGGTGGTGGGTATTAGAGAGGGCACGGATTGCATGGAGCACTAGGTGTGGTGCAAAAATAATGAATACTGTTATGCTGAAAATAAATTAAAAAAAAAAAGAAAAAATTAGTATGTATGTGTTACTGTAAGAAAACCAATTTCTTACAATAACATTTTAATCTTAAAAGTATAAATAGTAGAATTAAACTAATGAGAACAGGGGCACTTGGGTGTCTTAGTGGGTTAAGCCTCTGCCTTCGGCCCTGGTCATGATCTCAAGCTCCACGTTGGGCTCTCTGCTCAGTGGGGAGCCTGCCTCTCCCTCTCCCTCCGCCTGCTGCTCCCTTTGCTTGTGTTCTCTCTCTCTCTCTGTCAAATAAATAAAATCTTAAAAATAAAATAAAATAATGAGAACATTCAATTTATTTTATTTTATTTTTTTATTTTTATTTTTTTTTAAATATAAACTTTTATTTAGAATTAAAGCCGATGCATCAGGCCGCGACGAGCGCACCGCATTCAATTTATTTTAAATAGAGAATACAGTGACACCTGTATGGTTCAACCTGTTAAGCATCTGCCTTCTGCTCAGGTCGTGATCTTACGGTCCTTGGATCGAGCCCTGCTTTTCCTTTTCCTTCTGCCCTCCTTTTGCTTGTGCTCTCTCTCTCTCTCAAATAAATAAATAAAAATCCTTAATAAAAATTTTTTTTAAATATGGAAAATATATTTGGAGAGAAAATTCTCCAGCTTCCTGACAATAGAAAATGATTATGGTATGATAAAAAGTAAGATATCCTATTGAATATTGTATTTTAAATGTTTTCTGAATATGTTACCAAAATTAATTATGTCTGTAAAATTTTATTTAAATATTGTATAAAAGTACCATTTTTCTTAATCTTAGAATGATTTCTATTTTATTTTATTTTTTTAAAGATTTTATTTATTTGACAGGGAGAAACAAGCTCCCTGCTGAGCAAGGAGCCCAACGACAACCTATCCCAGGACCATGAGATCATGACCTAAGCCGAAGGCAGATGTACAACCAGCTGAGCCACCTGGGCACCCCAGAATGATTTCTATTTTATATATCATTAAAATAGGTTAAATGTGTTGTTATTGCCAATGTAAGGAGGCAAATGACATAAACCCATCTGCTTTCATTGCTTATCTGTATCTATCTATCTATCTATCTATCTATCTATAGATAGATATAGATCTCTCTATATGTACATTCAATTTGGTATGCAGTCCTGTCTTTATAATAATTACTTAATTTAATTAATGTGGAAACTGATTTTAACATGGGCAAATGACATATATGATTACATCATCTAGATAGTTTTTTTATCCATGTTGAAAAGTTATAGGTTCAGAGCAAAAAATTCAACTTAAATTTTACCCAATAGGGTTTAAAGGCTAAAGGGCCAATTTTCCTGGACAGTGTTGACTAGAACTCTAAATGAGTTTTTGAGGAAAGTATCAGGTAATCTTTTGTGGATTTAAAAAAATCATTAGAGCTTTGTTCAATTCCTATGCTTTGAAGTTCCTACCATTCTTTAAGACTACATGTGAATATGAAATCACCTATCCTTTGTATTTCTCAACGTTTCCCATAATAAATTTTTATTATTTAAGAAGATTTTTTGATTTGATTATACTAATACTCTGAATTAGATTTTCTAATATAGATTATAATAACTTATGAAACACTTCAGTGATCTAAGGATAGAATAATATATAATAAAACTATTGGTCTCTTAATTTTCTAGATCCCAAAATAACAAAGTCTAATAACATTCAGACTTGGCAGTTTGAAAATTAGGTAAATTGTGGATAGAGTCATCAGGTATTTAAAATAGCTATAATAGGGTGCCTTGGTGGCTCAATTGATTAAGTGTCTAACTCTTGGTTTTGGTTCATGGGTCATGAGATTGAGCCCCATGTCGGGCTCCATACTCAGTGGGGAGTTTGCTTGAAGGTTCTCTCCTTCTGTCTTCCCCCATCTTAAAAAAATAAATAAACCTTTACAAAAATCTTACAAATTAAAAAAGTAAAAATAGCTATATTGAAACATTTTTGAAAAACAAATTATGCACATTTAAAGTGTACAATTTGTTAAGTTTTGAGATATATATGTATATCTATACACACACACACATACCTATAACATCATCAATACAGTTAAGATTGTGACATACCCATTACTCCCGAAATTTCCTCTGACCTCTCGGTAATCCTTCACCCTACTCCCTCATTTCTAGCCAACCACTGATATACTTTCTGTCACAAAAAATGAGTTTGTGTTTTCTAGACTTTTACATACATATTTTTGCATATTAACACTGTTCATTAATACTGCACAGGTAAGGGGCACCTGGGTGGCTCAACTGGTTAAGTGTCTGCCTTCAGCTCAGGTCAGAAATCCAGGAGTAGCTTTGTTGGATGACTTTGGCCCAGCCTGTTTCACGATGTTGCGGTCACACTGTTGGTGAGGGCTGCGGTTATCAGAATGCTTTACTTCACTAGAAGTTTTCTTCCAAAGATAACTTACTCATCTGCCCGTTGGCTGAAGGCCAAATTCCTCAGTGGCTTACTCCTGCTGTTAGAAGGCATCAGACCTCATATTTTGGCCTTTTTATAGGATTGTTCAACATAGTGTTGGGCTTCCTACAGAGAGCATGTTACAAGAAAGAGAATGAGCATGACCAAAATGAAAGCTGAATTATGTTGGAAGTCAAATACCATCTCTTCTCCCATATGCTGTTGGTCACTCAGAACAGCCTTGGTTCACTATGGGAGAGGGCTACACACCTGATTCACTGTAGGAGCTGGATGTCATTGAGGCCTTCTCAAAGGCTAGCTATCACAATATATTTAGGCTATAAAATCAAACTGTTTGGGACACCTGGGCGGCTCAGTCGATTAAGCGGCTGCCTTTGGCTCAGGTCATGATCCCAGGGTCCTGGGATTGAGCCCCACATCAGGCTCCCTGCTCATCAGGGAGCCTGCTTCTCCTTCTCCTTCTGCCTGGTGCTCTGCCTACTTGTGCTCTCTCTCCATCTCTCTAATAAATAAATAAAATCTTTTAAAAAACAAAATTAAAAAATCACATCAAACTGTCCAATAAGTTTTAAGATTCATGTAATCAGCCCATAAACCCACATTAGCCATATCTGTTTGCCTATAATTTATGGGATGATTACGTAACAGTCTTACAATTTACTGAATAATTTTAAAAGCACATATTTACTCAATACTTTATTAACAGCATTTGGAGGTAACAATACTACATTTCCTTTAAATGTCCTCTGTGTTGGGGTGCCTGGCTGGCTTAGTCAGTAGAGCATGCCACTCTTGATCTTGGGGTGGTGGGTTCAAGCTCCGCATTAGGGGTTAAGATTACTTAAAAAGAAAATCTTTAATAAATAAATAAATACTCTTTATATTTTAAGAACTTTTTGTTAAATCTGGTAGATTTCATCCTTCTGTGGTTTTTTTTTAGTATATATTTAAGTACTTATGAGAGTTTCAGAACAGAAGAGAACCATCTCTATTAGTAAAACCTTCAGCATGCTAGAAAAGAATCTAAATCTATTTTTTTTAAGATTTTATTTATTTATTTGACAGAGAGAGATCACAAGGAGGCAGAGAAGCAGGCAGAGAGAGAGGGGCAAGCAGGTTCCCTGCTGAGCAGAGAGCCCAATGTGGGGCTCAATTCCAGGACCCTGAGACCACAACCCGAGCCGAAGGCAGAGGCTTAACCTACTGATTCCCCAGGTGCCCTAAGAATCTGAATCTATTATATATAGTTTTGTTCTTAAGAATTAGGGTTCCTGGGTGGCTCATTTGGTTAAGTGACTGCCTTCAGCTCAGGTCATGATCCTGGAGTCCCGGGATTAAGTCCCACATCAGGCTCCCTGCTCCACAGCGAGTCTGCTTCTCTCTCTGACCTTCTCCCCTCTCATGTTCTCTCTTACTCTCTCTCTCTCAAATAAATAAATAAAGTCTTAAAAAAAAAAAAGAATTAATAATGAGGGGCTCCGGGGTAGCTCAGTTGCTTAAGCATCTGACGCTTGATTTCGACTCAGGTCGTGATCTCAGGGATCAGGCCCCAGTTGGGCTTTGAACTGCGCATGGATCCTGCTTAAGATTCTCTCTCTCCCTCTGCTCTCCCTCTCTTTCCCTCGGCCTCCCCCTCTGCTCGTGTGTATGCACATGCTCTCTAAAAAAAAAGAAAATAGAAAGAATAAGCATTAAATTAAGACAGATTCACTCATTCAATATTTATTTTTCACAGATTCTACTGTAGCAAAAAGTTGTTCATATGAAGATTATGATTTTATTATTCACACTTTTCAATGGATTTCCAATATTTTAGGTGTAGATACATTTTAAAAATTCTTCAACTGGTGTTGCTTTGAAACTGGTATGGGAAGGCATAAAGAGGAGGAGTTGAGTTTAAAAATAAATCCCACTTAGAAATTCGGCATACTTTTAAAAGATTATGTAAAACTAAATTATAGCTTATACTTAAACTCTAATAAAGACTCAAAATATTAATAGATGTTCTCCTATATTACCACTAATAGCGTATGTGACTCAAAATAAGCCCCCAGTGCAAACAATGAGAACTAAATTGAGCACAGCATCAGAAATCTGGCAGTAAAATCACTTGGCCCCACCCTGTAGCACATGCTGTTCCCAAGGAAGAAGCAGTACGTTCTTAGGCTTAAGGTTTGGCAAAGGTTCTCATCATTCTCAGACCTCCTTCAGACTCCCAGATCTGTATTCAGTTTCTTTTCATACCCCTGCCTGCCTCATCTGCTCTTGCTGATGATGACTTTATAAAACGTCAGGAATACCTGCACAGTTTGATGTAATTTTAACTGCACCTTTGACGCAAATTTAAAGTGAGCAGGTGAAGTAGCTTGCCTTTGCTTAGTGAATTGAAGACTTACCGAGGGTAGTGGGGGGCACGTATATTGGCTGGCTGACAAAACCGAGTAGGCTAATAAACTCAGACTGTTCCGTTTCCAAGATAACTCTTTATTTCCCCAATATTCCATGACTTTGTAAAGAGTACACCAGTCACTGACACTGCAAGACACTTTGGCTTCTCAGACCCCATTAGGCTCCCTGAGTTAGCTGGCATAGCACATAGGCGTGGGCACAGCACATGACAGTGCGCAGGGCACCAGGTATCTATTCCCAAGAATGAATGTGGAAACTAATTTATTATTTACCTTGCATTTCTTCAAGATACATTTTAATTAAATTAGGAATGTCAGTGTTAAGAAGCAAAGTCTTGTTTCCTACATTTGCTCCTTAAATCAGAATGCTTTCCTTAGATTAATTTTAAGCATTCATTACATTAACCAATATTTATGGAGTTTCTAATAAAGGTCAAGCAACCATGTTCACAGTGGTGAACAAAACAAGGGCAAGGTTTCTACTCTGGGCATAAATACCTTAGCATTTGAGACTGACATAAGGGAGTCAATAAGCACACTTCAGGTAGTGGTGAGTGTTATGGTCAAAATCAGTTGGAGGGATATGCCATCAGAGAGGGCATCACTGTGGAGATGACATGTGAACTGAAAGGAAAGGCAAAAATTGGGGCAGGCACTTTCGGGGCAGAGAAAATAACAAGTGCAAAGGAAGGCCCAGAGGCTAGAAAAAGCTTGACCTGCTTGAGCATCAGATGGATAGCCATCACTTAGTGCACAAGACAGGAAGTCTTAGAAAACGGGGTCAAGAGGTGGGCAAGGCCTTGGCTTAGCATAGTATGTCTTTAAAATTTAAAATTTATTTTCTTTTTTTTCTCAGTTTACTAAAATACATAGACCATCTGCCTCTTTGTAGCAGAGTAAATTTCAAGTTAAAGGACTTGCTGATGAGAATGTCATTATTTTGGCTACTTAATTTGCTGATGACGTCTCAAGTTTGGGAGATGTAGTTAGTATAAGTCACATGGAGCTTACAGCAAAGATCGTGTAAGACATTTGTAAGCAAGCAGTCAGGGGTAGCATAGAAAGAGGAAGGATAGTATCCACACTTTGCCTTAATTGAATACTGCATTTATCTATTAATTCTGTGCAAATAGTTCAATTGGAAGTTGTTTTGTCTATAGATTTATGCCCTTCTCTAGAATGAGGTGTGCCAGTAGGGTGCAGATAAGTCCTTGAACCCCAGCTTCCAAAGTGGTTGACTACCAGCTATTCAAACTAAGAGGATTTACTACAGCTGAAAATGTACGTTGTTGGCCTGTATAACTTTTTTAAAAAAATACTTTATTTATTTTTGAGAGAGTGAGAGAGAGCGCACATGTCCAAGAGTGGGTGGAGGGACAGAGGGAGAGTGAGAAGCAGGCTCCCTGCTATCCCAGGACCCCCGGGATCATGACCTGAGCCAAGGGCAGACACTTTACCAACTGAGTCTCCAGGCACCCCGAGGACTGTATACTTTTTAAAGTATATTCAATTTTAAAGTATCTACAAGAAATACATTTTGTCATAAATTAGTTTAAATGTAGTAGATCTGACATTTCTTTCTAAGAATTTCAAAGTTTGAGGAAAGAAATTTCTTTCCTTATGTATCTTGGACTTATAAGTTTCACCCAGAGTGATCAAATTTAAAAACAAATAAATCTGATGTTACAGTGAATTACTTTCTACTCAGTGTCTAAGCACCGGGGCTCATTCTTCAGAATGGAGACAAGTGACAACCACTCAGTGTATTTGGTCCTTGACTGCTGTGTTTTTGTCTTTGTGGTTTCAATATATATGTATTAGAAGTGAAACTAACATAGTAAAATAAATATCCCAAGTGAGTGAAAAAATAATCCCTATGATTTCTCAAGGAAAAAAAACTCAAATATAAACCTTGTCATAAACTTCGGGCTGCACCAGCACAAAGCAGCGTTAACATACACAAGGAGGAGACTGCCAGGGCTAGATGTAGTGACCTTTATGGTACTGTCTTTTTTGGCATGCTGACTAACACAGGGTATAGACTAGGAAGGCCCAAGAAGCACAGACCCAAACCTAAAAAGTTTGGGCAGATTATGAAATTTGAGTCTTGGCTTTACAGAATGGTTTCTTTTTCTTTTTTTTCTTTTTGTTGTTGTTGTTGTTGTTGTATTTTATTTTCACAATCCTCTCGTATCTGTTGTTACATCTCCTTCTTAATTCCTTAAATTATTTACTTGTATTTTCTATTTCTCTTCTGTCTTGCCAGATACTTGTTTTTCTTTCCAAAGGAACATCTCTTGGCTTTATTTGGTTCCCTCTGTTGAAGATTTCCTTTCTAGTTCATTGATTTGGGCTCTTATTTTATATGTATTTCCTTCCAGAATAGCTACTTCTCGTTAAGACTCCCTCCTGTTTTGTTGTTTGTTCATCTGTTTTAAAGAGGAAAATATCTTACTTTAGAGATAGAATATTGAATCCAAATGCCCCTGAACCAGCACAAAGTTTAGCACATTTAATATATATTTTGTATAAATATGAACATTTATAATATACATTTAAATTTAATTTTGTAAATTAATTTTGTTCAGACAAATGAAAATTAACCTATGGAAGGAAAGACAGCATATAAATATAATTCACTGTCAATGCTGATACGAAATTCAGGAGGTCTGGATTTTATGCCCTTACTTGTTATTTGTTCATTTTGTGCCTATTTCATCAGCTTAGAAATTTAAGTAATAGACTGGTCAGTGTTTAGAGTAATAAAGTATGGATGTTCATATGTGTGTGTATAATTCATCATACTTTAGAATTAAATTCATTATATGAGGTGTCCATGGAGTACCACAGGCTTATCACGGTGCCTCACAAAACATCAGGACTCAATATATTATTAACTCTCCTTAACAACCAGGTTTTCCCTTTCTCATTCCCACCCCCCAAGGGTACTTGGACGTTTTGCATTCTCTTATCTTAATATTATATCAGGACTGAATTACCTCCAAAGTAACTTTTTACCTATGTGCAGTTAGCAATCAGGAAAAGAAAAAGAAGAGGGGGTGGGTGAGGAGAGAAATACATTTCTTTCCCTTTTTTAGGGGATCCCGGATGACAAGAACTTATATGCCTCTCCATTTACTGGCTTTATTCATCTGAACGCACAGATATTCCTTCTTTGAAGGCTATTATTTTGTTTCTGAGACTTTCTTTGGGTGGTTTGCTCAGTGAGAGGGTAAGAAACTTTTTTCCATCTTGCCTTGCCTTTGGAGAGCTAGTGTGCTCATGTAGCTTAACACCATAGGGGAGGGAAGCACATCTTTCGGGACTTACTATGACTTACTAAAGCCCATCACAGTAGTGATGGGTGAGGTCAGAAAGTGGCACGCCTCGTCCACCCAGCCCCTGTGATCTGACTTTCTGGAGTTGATTGCCTTTGCCTTTGTCCAGCTCCCTCCAGGCCCAGCAGGATCTTAAAAGACAGACACAGAATTTCAGGTGAACACAGTTGCTTGGCAAGTACGCTAAGAAACGCTCTTGTGTAAGTGGCTGTACCATTACTTTGCAAGTGTGTCCAGTTCCATTGTCACCTAGGTACATTTATAGGCCTCAATACCTGAAAACACTTCAAAGCATCAATGTGAATTTCAAGTTGATTTGCGTCTGTTGTGTATGATGATTTGAAGCTGAAGATCCTTTGCAGACAAAGAGAATGGATAGCACATTCTGTCTAGAATTAGAACTGAAGAGTCTCCAGTGACGTTAACCACTATGCTTGGACCAACAAGTGGAGGATCTCGGCAATTCACCTTTCTTGGGTCCTCAGTGGGCATTTCATTGCCTTATGTGCTTAACGTATTTTAATTTACCTCCAACTTTGCAAGTTGGTCATAGAAAATTTTTTTCAAAACCTGATAAACAGGCATGTTCCACAGTTTAATTCCCTTAGTCAGGGTTGAGTCATTACTGTTTTCTTACCTTCACACCAGATGTCATCATAGAGGTTTGGGATTTGCTGAAACACTTTCCTCAGAATAAAAAGTTTCACAACTTCATATAGGTTAGGTTTTTCATTGTGTCTGATTTTTAGCATGCTTGAATAAGTTTCAATGCTGGTAACCGGTTGAAAGCAATTGAACCAAAGGAACTAGGAATGATATCACAGATTCTTGGAAATCAGTTATGGTTAAAGATTAGAGCGGACTCTGCTGCTGCCTGTCTTTTTTGTGTAAACATAAAGTTCAAGGGCCACACATGACACAGGAAAAAAAAAAAAAAAGTAACTCCTGCAAAAAGTTTTTTAACTCTTTCTTTAAATAGTTTCCTGATTGTACCCTGTTTGCAAAGTGAATGAAACAGTTCAACTTCCTGGCTGCTGGGCTTTAACAGATAGCAAACTTACTGTCAGATGAATCACATTATTTTTCACCTGCAGTTGAAGATAACGCTGCTCTGTCCCAGGTCAGTCCCCAGACCTCTGAGATGCTGTTTCTGGCCTTGAATCTACTTAGGGTACAGATCGCTCTCATACCTAGCTGAGGTTATATTCTCTACTCTATCTGGCCCTCAATAGGTAAACATCCCCTATGAGGCCAAAAGCAACAAAGCTGAGAAAACTTGGCTGAATCTGGAAACCTGTTATTAGTTCGCCACTTCCCACACCAAGAGTACGTTCTTGCTTATTTCCCAGGGTCTGACTTTGGACCCTGTTCTCTGTTGGCTGTGACCTCAGCACCTCTCTAATATAAGAATTTACACTTTCCTCTCTCTGCCTCATTTCATGCTCTTTTTTTGCACCCTACTACTAAATCTTCAGTCTACGGACATTTTTGGTGTTTCTCCCTAATTTGAATGGACTTTTAGTTTTCTCCAGGCATGGTGTGCCCACCTCCTGTGTCTTCCAGACTTTGACTCACCATTCCTTCCACTCCCCCTGCTACCTCCCCAATCTTATCTACCTCACTCAACAACCTTGTCTCAAGAGTGAGCTTCATGCATCTTAGCCTATTGGAGTTTTGGCCAGCTAACCTTCCGCATCACCTAATGGACCTCACCAACCTGTCTCTCTGCCTGGGGTGATGCCGTCAGGTCTTTAAAAGAGAGTATGACCTGTACCCCTGGGGATAAAAATATATGTTTATAAAAAATAAAAATTAAAAAATATTAAAAAAAAAAAAAAAAAAAAAGAGAGTATGGTTGGGGCTCCTGCGTGGCTTGGTCAATTAAGTAGGTCAGGTCTTGATCTCAGCTCAGATTTTGACCTCAGGATCATGAGTTTGAGCCCCATGTTGGGCTCCATGCTGGGTGTGGAGCCTACTTTAAAAAAAAAAAAAGAGAAGAAGAAGAAGAAAAGAATATGGCTTTGTGCTGATTGGTCCCTCTGGCTTCCCTTTGATTGATTTTTCCCACCACAAATTTCATATTGGATAGAAAAATGTAAGAAAAACACATATACTTCTTTTATTTACTATTTGAGTCAAGTTGTATCACCTAGGCCCTGTTTTAGATGTCACTCCACTAATCTTGTTCAGTCTATTAACATGGGGATAGAGACTTAATAATAAATTAAGTTTAATTTTACTAGCAGAAAGTAATACTTTAGGCATATCTGCTTCTAAATAGGGATGTGTCTATTTAGAAGAGGATTTAAGGGTTCTCTAACAGGCTTTGCTTGGATGCCCAGACTCCTGCATGCAGACGACTGCCATTCTTTTCTTTGATCTAAAACCATGCTTCTCAGACCTTAATGTGAATATGGGTTTGTATATAAAACAGACAGACAAATATATACCTTGAACTTTATGGGCAGAATCACTTTTGAAAATCCCTTTTGTCTGGCCCTTCAACCGAAAATTTTTTTAATACAAATCATTTGCCAATATTTAAAAATCAGGAAATCTCAGCAGAAATCTAGAAATTTTGTTCAAAAATTTTTAAATCTGACAGCACTATGAGCCAGTTCCAAGGAACAGCTGCCTCTGGACACGAGTATGTGCTTGTTGGTTTGACACGAGTATGTGCCTGTCCCGCAGGCCTCACTCACTTTATTCGCTGTTGGGCCTTATAGGTATTTGCATTTGTGATCCTTGTCTTAAAAGGAGAAGAATGGTTGGTGCCAAAGACAATAAAGCGTAGATTTTCACATAGCAGCGTTTTCTTTTGGAAAGTTAAAACGTACAAAAAAATTATAAAAAATAAAGCAATAGTCTTGTATTACCCACCACCCAGAATAAGTCACTGTTGAGTTTTGGGAAGTTTGCTTTCAGGGATTTCCTGCTGTAGAATTTTATTAAGATACGAAGGAGTTAATTTCTTCCTCAGCAAGCTTCCCTCTGTTCTTAATGATTTTGTTACCTTTTTCCTCAGGAGATGTAATTATTTCAGGTTTGCAGAGTCGAGTCATTTTGTGACTAAGGCATTCGGCTTTTTCCAGATCAGGGACTTTACTGGTTCTTGGTTAAGGATTCTTTTTGACCACTAGGCCCAAGTAGAAAACATGGTTGTCAGTTGATTTCCTAATAGTTTAAATAGGACAAAGGCTCAGTTGTGAGTACTTTTAAAAGGTTAATTTGTGAGTATTCTTAAATGGGGAACAGTTCAAGGCAGTTAGATTCATCTTAGTTCTGACCTTACCTGTTTAGGAATGTCTATTTTTTCAGATCAGTGAACAGAGTCAAGTATTCATCTAGACCAAAGTTGAGAAATCCAGCCACCTTTCTCATGTGGTGTGATATCTCTAGCCACACCTCCACTGCCTTCAAACCTTTGTACCAGAGAGCTCTCCCCTTGGGAATGAGTGTGAGAACCCATTTGACTTTTGCTCAGACTACTTACATAATGATCAACTTCTGATCTGCGGTTACCATGCTCAGAGGTTTAGGATGCAAATAATTTTCTTAACTAGGATTTAGACTCTTTTGCTTTTTCCCAAGAGGTAATTTAATATGAATTATTAAATTCATATGTAGTATGGCTGTGATGTACAAATAAATGTATAATAAGGATATAAAATATATTTTCTGATGAGATAAAGTATAGAGCTCAACACTTTGGTATTTAATTAGTGTTTAGTTGAAGTATCTTCCTTATTAAAAATATGCATTATCCTAGCAATGTCATGGGTTAGATACAGTTTGGTGGTCTACTCAGGAAGCCTCACCATGTCATAGCATGGGTTCAGTGGGAAAATACACTCTGTGATACACATATTGGAAAAGGATGCAAAGATGCTTGGAATGTGACTTTGTTACTCAACCACAACCCCAAGCGTGGTGTACGTGACGGCCATTTGTGCCAGTAGATTCCTGCAGACTCTGGTGTTCTTGTTGTTCACACCTTGTACCTCAGGCTAGAGCCCTCTTTTCCTCCACTTTTCCCAGCTCCAGGTGGTGTATTTGGCACATTTTGGCACATGCAACCCATCTCTTTCCCTCTCTCTCTCTCTCTCTCTTTTTTCCCCATTTCTCTTCTGTTTCATTCCCTCGAGTAACATATTGGTCAACAATACGGTATTTCTGAATGAATACACTCTGATTCATTACAGCAACAGGCCATTTCTGTTTGTCTCTCTGTAGCACATGTTTATTATTCTTATCTTGAAGATCAATTTGACTCCTTTGTTTGTCTGTAATCAGGTAAATCACTGTCATTCTTCCCAAATATACATTTCTGTTATTCAAATCTGAAAGTAAATTCCCCTAAGAGAGGACACAAGATTAAACAGAATCTGTATACCGCCCAATTTCAGTGTCCTATGAACTAGCTGGTAACCGAGGTTTTGCTTTGAAAACCAGCAGGAAGTTCAGTTCAGCTAGACTGGGGAAGGGGGGGGCGTGGAGGGTGAAGTAGCGGCCAGATAATGTAATGTCCACTTGTCCATGATAAACAGTTTTTGTTTCATTATAAATGTGATAAGAAGTCATTATAAAGTTTTGGCTGCTGGGTGGAAGGTGGGCTGTGGTGAATAGTGGATGGTGGGGAACAGTGAAAACAAAGAGAACAGTGAAAATGCCTTTGCAAGGGTCCGGGGAAGGATACTGATGGCTTAAACTAGCAGATTAGTAGTGTGGGAAGAGGTTTCAGGTTTGCACTGATCTTGAAGATAAAGCCAGTAGGATTTGCTACTGGATTGGATGTTGCCTGTGAGAGATAAAGAGGAGTCCAAAAAGACCTCTGGTTTGAGTCCCTCAGTTCTTATTGATTCCTTCCCTTCGACACACCTGTTATCCAAGTCCTTTCTTCCTTTCAGAAATCAGTTTTGAGCCTGACTCCATTCTTCAGTGGCTTCTTCTCTCTTTTCCCACCACCCATCTCTGGAAACTTACAGATTCTACCTGCTTCGTGAACTTTCTAACAGATTTTGAAATCCTTGATCTTTCATCAAACTCTTCGGATTGACCAAAGACCACACTCTTTCCACATAGTTTATTCAGTTGGGAGGAAGTGTTTCCATAGCTGTTCTGTCCTCAAACCAGGTACATACGTTGCCTCCTGGCTATAGTGCTCTTTTAACTGAGAAGTTCTAATGCATCGTTTTCTATTTATATATTTGCCCTGTGTGTTTAATTCCGTGTTTCAATATATGTGCATCCATGTAAGTGCCTGTCTTAGATTTTTAAAATTTAAAGGGATACAATTCAGTTCTAAATAAGTTTTTTTTAAGTGATGAGAACATTTCATTTCCAATGTAGTGGCTGGTGGCTTGTTTGGTAAGAATTTTAATCACACTTTGACTAGTAATCGGACTCTTTCCTCCTTGCATTTTAAAATGATGACGTTCCTGGATTTTTCTGAGGACAGCACTCTGCTTTCAGTTTTCCAGGACTGTCCTTTGAAAACTCGGGAAGCCACACTGAGTTTACCAAACTCTCCATTATGCCAACATCATACCTTTGCCGTTCTACCATGTGGGACATCTATTTTCCAATATTGAAAAGTTTCTAACTTTTCTGTTAGAAATTCTTTGGGAAGGGATGGGAAAATACTTTATTTTAGGGGAAAAGTGACACCGTATTTACTGGTAATAAATCTAGAATTTTCATTGAGCTGACTTTAATAATATGTTTTTATGAACCATGTTTAGCAAAGGGAATTAATTTCCTTTGAGTATCACCATGGACTTTTAGAAACCAAGAATGATTTATTTGCTTTGTGTCTAAGATTAACCAAGTTAAGAATGGAAAAATCCTATTAGATCATAAGAGACTGTTCCCTTCCCCACTGTAGGATTATGTGCTACAGTATATTTCCTAATCTTTGTTCTTTTTAATAACATTCTTCCTGTATCCATTTGAAAGTCATTACCCCCAAAATATTTCCGTGAAATTATATCGTGCATGATTTCAGATAAAGATAAATTTATAATGTTTGTTTTACAATACACACCAAAGTTTAGTTTTTTTAAATATTGAGCAATATTCATCTCTATCTAATGAGACAATCATACTAGCTCTCTACAACTTTAAATAATCACAGTATTTTCTTGTACTTGAGTAACTTGTACTATAATTTTGGAATAGTGCTATTTTGTTTGGAACACAGTGTGGACTATGTGTCACTTGTCAGATATACTTTACAAAGAAATTAGAATGTGCCCTAAACTAAGAGGGAAGCAGATCAAGGTTTGTTTTCTTTTTTTGACTTTCTGTTTTTAATATAAAAATGGTGGAAATGATAGACGAATGATGCGTTGGGACATGGATAACTCGTTAAAGTGGTAGTTCATATTCATAGAGAGCATAGAGATACACATGCCGAGCTGCCAGACCTCAGCAAGTGACTATTGTGGGTGGTCCCTGATTCCCACATGGTGTCCAGCCAGGACTTCAGTTGTTCAAAGTTAAGTGAGACCCATTTAGAAACTATAACTAGGAAACAGTGTAAATTCAGTTAATCAGCAAATTAGTTATGAGGTGTGTCATTATGTAATATATTAAATGGGGCTACTGTGGACATTTCTCTCTTTTTTTTTAAAAAAGACTTTATTTATTCATTTGGCAGGCAGAGATCACAAGTAGGCAGAGAGGCAGGCAGAGAGAGAGAGAGAGGAGGAAGCAGGCTCCCTGCCGAGCAGAGAGCCTGATGTGGGGCTCAATCCCAGGACCCTGGGATCATGACCTGAGCCAAAGGCAGAGGCTTTAACCCACTGAGCCACCCAGGCGCCCCTGGACATTTCTCTTTTAACATAATGGTCTGTGGGTTTGGAATTATTCTCAAAGGTGGTTTGAAAAATCAGCTGGCTTAAAAAAAAAAAATACTAGCTAACGTGAGAAACAAAAGAATAAGCCTGAATGTTATGTACCACTTAAGTCGGATTTGCATATTATCTTTGTGTCTGCAATTAGATAATCATCTAAATGAATAGATAACACTTTTTTTCCACCAAACCAGATAAAATCTGCCAAATTACTGCTGAAAAATTGGCCATAGCTCCTCAGTCCCTCCAAGATGAAGTCTAAACTCCTTACCACAGTATATGCTTCAGCACAAAGCTGTGCTCAGTACTCTCTTCTGTCCCTTCTCTTTCCTGAATCTCCCTCCTGCCCCTCCTCCATATCCCAGTTGTCTCATGTCTTTACTGCTGTGGATGCTGCTACCCGGCAACTTCTTCTCTTTCTTTGCTTGGTAAATTCCTATTCATCCTCCATGCCCAACACCAAATGACTGGGCAGTTTTTCTGGGGTTGACCAGGTGGCCCTGAAATATTTTATATCCTGTGGGTTTTTCTAAGGCTGAGATGATGTGTTTTCATTTCTGTATCCCTCTCTTCATCTAGTTTCTGCCCCACTCTCTGCTATATATTTGGTGGCAGGGATATTGAAGGCATTTATGGAGTTTGTCAGTGAATTAATGAATGAACGCTACAGTAATCCATCCATGGGTAGATACTAATCAACTCTTTAATGACTAGTATCCAGTGTTTTCTATTCTGGTTCTTCATAGTTCACACAACTGAATAAATCTAGACCTAACATATGTTGGTACAGAAACCATTTTTTAAATTTGCTTACCTTTACTTTGAATTCAGTGACGGAATTTTGTCATCATTATCTTAGGTAAGCTACCTGATCTCACATAATTGTATACTAAATACTGTGTGCATTTACACTGCTGTGCATTTGTTTGGGTAAAGAGTGATATCACAGTATTCTGGGAATTCTCAGAAAAATTTAGAACTATCCTACTAAAAATCAAAGTATAACATGAATCCATAGCTCTTTTATTTGGAATCTCTTTGGGGAAGCTGAAGAACGAAATGAGAAAAAGGATGCAGAGCTGTACACAGTTGCATTAAAATGCTCAGAGGATAAAGTAATTGCTACAGAAATTCAGAGTGATGTGTTGAGATGGATAAAGAAGGATTAAGGAAGGAGGTAATGTAGGGGTGTGATGAGGGTAAATGGGGGGCAGGATGCTGCAGGAAGTTGGGGGCATCATAAGAAAGGTACAAGCTGTGGAGAATATTTCCTTGATCCCCCTTTCTTACTTTGCCTTTTCTCTAGGCACTCCAGTTTGCCTGCTGCTATGCGTAAGATCACACTAGCCAAGTTCTGGGAAGGGATCCAGTAGGAAGCATGCAAGAAACTTCCTGGCCATAACAGAAAACTGCTTCAATATTAGATTGCTTTGTTGCTTGGGCCTCACATCTGTTTCCTTGTCCTTTCACCAACCTCTGTGCTGGTTAAAGTAGATCTCCTGATTCCTGCCTTCTTGACCTTGTTACCATTCCAGAAGCCTTGCCATTGTGCCTTGGGGTTCTCATCTATCTGCTTGTTTGGTTTCCTTTCTTTTTTTTACTTTTGGTCTCTGAGCTCCTATGATCTCTATGTTCACTCACTTGCCATGAGTGATTCATTTATGGGAATACTGAAAAAAAAAATAGGATAAATCTGTGAAGAGATTTCCTAGATAGGTTGAAGTTTTTTATTCCACACTTTATGTTAGTGGCTTTTGAAATGGGGGGTTTGCACTTCAAAATACACAGGTTGATCCACTGGGGCATGAAAAGAAATTATTATAATGACTGGTTTTTATTTTAAATTTTAAAAAGATCAGGTATTTAAAATACCAAAGAAATGAAAATACAAATATTTAAAATAAAACTAAGTAAATGATACAAATATTTAAATTACAGGTTTACCCAAGTTACTCTGTATGCCAGATGCTCACATATCAAGTGTAGCAACAAGTTTCTCAGAGGAGGTGTCTGAACTCCACATCTTGTAAGAGTTGGGAGTGGGGACCTTCCCTGTTTATTCACTTTCATCGTATTTGAGGAATTGCATTTTTGTGTGCCTGGATTTACAGATTGTGTTTTAAGCTTTAGCCAGAATAGCGCTCAAAAAATAATCAAGTGCCTTAAAAAAGATTCTGGCCAAGAGCCTACAGACTGTGAAGGTACTGCTCATGATAAAACCACACGTACAAATCTTACGCATCTGAGAGCTAGGAACCCAAGGCCTATACTCCTAATACAGACTCTTTCTTAACTACATGAAGAGCAAAATTCAGTGGTATTTTGATAAGTTATTTCCATCAACTTGATCAGAATTCCATCAATTTGATCAGAATTTCCATCCACAAATATTTCCAAAAAACTGTTTGAAAGGCAGATACCTACAAATATCTTTGATGAAGAACGTCACCCAATGTGATACTTCTACTTTGAGATAATAAGCACAATGAGCATGGTATTACAATTTAAAAGTAGTGTTTATTTCACTTCTTTGCTTAACCTTTAAAATAACCACTTTTGCGTATGTTTAGTTACATATATTTAATTCTGGGACTAGATGTGTACATTTTATACATAAATAATATTCATATTTGGAGTACATGATCAAAAATTTTTTGGTGATTGGAGTTGTTCAGTGCTCATTAATTGAAAATGTTTGGAGACCACAGGTACTCCCAGTGCAGGCTGGTTTCAGTCTGGGAGTGACTAGGTGAAGTTAGACTTTCTGAAGTTAATTCTAAAGAGGTTGAATATGGGATACTAATTTATTATTATTTAATTTACTATTAACCTAATCTATTAAATCATTAGGTTCTCATTTGAAATCATAACCCAAAAGAAATTTTTAGGAAAGAATTCACTTCTATTGGGAAATTAAGTTGTATCATTTTCCTGAATACTCAGCATAGGTATATATAAACTAATTAATTTTTTTAAAGATTTTATTTTTTTTATCAGAGAGAGAGCGAGCACGTGCACAAGCAGAGAGAACAGCAGGCAATGGGAGAAGCAGGCTCCCCATCGAGCTGGGAGCCTGATGTGGGGTTTGGGATCACGACCTGAGCTGAAGGCAGATGCTTCGCTCTGACTGAGCCACCCGGCGCCGCTAAACTAATCAATTTTTGAGGAAGAGGAGATGTTTATGTAAACACACACACACACACACACACACATAATTGAATTTTACTCTAAATGTAGTTAAGAAAAAGTTTATATTCAGAGTATAAGTATCACCTTTGACATGTGATTGCATCAGGAGGGGTACTTTCAGTCTGCAAGTTCTTGGCAAGAATCTTTTTAAAGATCTATGTATACGTGTTTTCCTTGCTATCTGAAAATTTACCTTATGTCACTTCGCTTTTCCAAAAAACCTACATTAGTAGCTGTTTGCACTAGCTGAAAGAAATCTAAAGAGGATTTTGCTTTTACAAAATGGTAACTGCCTCTTTGCTTTATACCAATTTGCTTATGAAAGGTTTAATAGAAATCCTCTGCTTTCAGATAGCAGGTGAAGCTTGTATAGGGGTGTGTGTGTGTGTGTGTGTGTGTGTGTACACAGAGACACACACACATATACTTTTCATGGTTTTTATATTTAATAGCGAGAAACCAACTTTTGACCAAAAATCTAATTTTTATGGGAATATATTTGTATTTATGGGAATATAGATATAGATATATATCAAGAGAGAGGGAGAAAGTAGGGGACAGGCAGAGGGAAAGAGAATCCCAAGCAGGTTCCATGCCCAGCACAGAGCCCAACGCAGAGCTCCACTCACAACCCTGAGATCTTGATCTGAGCCAGAATCAAGAGTTTGATTAACCAATGCTTAACCGACTGAGCCACCCAAGCGCCCTGGGAATATATCTTTTGATAGCAAAGTGATGGCAAGTTCTCGTGTCAATGTTCCTTTCTATTCCTATAATAATTCTCATCAGGTATTTGAACTTTGCAACTCGTAAGAAATAGGATGACATTAACACAGTATGAGATGGTCCTTGTTTTAACTAAGTACTAATCATATCTTTTTTTGAAGTTTTTATTTAAATTCCAGTTAGTTAATATACAGTGTAATATTAATTTCGGGTGTACAATATAGTGATTCAACGCTTCCATATAATACCCAGTGCTTATCACAAGTGCGTGCCTTAATTCCCATCACTTTTTTTCACCCATCGTCCTACCCACCTCCCCTCTGGTAACCATCAGTTCATTTTCTGTCATTAAGAGTCTGTTTCTTGGGACACCTAGGTGGCTCAGTCGGTTAAGTGTCCAGTTCTTGATCTCAGTTTTGGTCCTGATCTCAGGGTCATGAGTTCAAGCCCCATGTTGGGCTCTATCCTGGGGGTGGAGCTTACTTAAAAAAAAAAAAAAGAGTCTTTTCTTGGTTTGTCTTTATTCCTCTTCCTCATTTTCGAACTTTTTTTTAATAGATGAATTGGTCCTTTATTAATTTGACTTTATGCTTTTTCTTATTATATTTACTGTGTATATGATGCTACATTCAGTGCATGTTTTTCATTATATGATCTATTGCCTTTATTATTGTTTCTTTGGACATTGAGGGAGATTTCTGTCTTTATTCTAGTGATTATTTTTGTACTGTTACCTTTAAAATTTTTTTTATTTAAATTCAATTTTGTTAACATATAGTGTATTAATGATCTCAGGGGTAGAATTTAGTAGTTCATCTGTTGTATATAAGAGCCAGTATTTGGGGTGCCTGGGTGGTTCAGTGGGTTAAGACACTGCTTTCAGCTCAGGCCACGGTCTCAGGGTCTTGGGATCAAGACCCACATTGGGTTCTCTGCTCAGCAGGGAGCCTGTTTCCCCCTCTCTCTCTGCCTGCCTCTCTGTCTACTTGTGATCTCTCTCTCTCTCTCCATCAAATAAATATATAAATAAATAAGACCCCATATTCATTACAACAAGTGCTCTCCTTAATACCCATCACCCAATTACCCCATCCCCTCCGGTAACCTGCAGTTTGTTTCCTGTAGTTAAGAGTCTCTTACGGTTTGCATCTCAGTTTTTATCTTATTTTATTTTTTCCTTTTCTTCCCTCATGCTCATCTGTTTTGTTTCTTGAATTCCACATGTGAGAGAAATCATAGAGTATTTGTCTTTCTCTGACTGACTTATTTCACTTAGCATAATACCCTCTAATTACATCTGCGTCGTTGCAAGTGGCAAAAACTCATTCTTCATGATGGCTGAGTAGAATTCCATTGTATATATATACCACATCTTCTTTATCCATTCATTTGTTGATGGACATTTGGACTGTTTCCATAGTTTGGCTATTGTAGACATTGCTGCTATAAACACTGGGATACATATGCCCCTTCAAATCACTACTTTTGTATACTTTGGGATATATACCTAATAGTGCAATTGCTGGATTGTAGGGTAGTTCTATTTTTAACTCTCTGAGGAAGCTCCATACTGTTTTCTAGAGAAGCTGCACCAGTCTGCATTCCTACCAGCAATGTAAGAAGTTTCCCCTTTCTCCTCATCCTCACCAACATCTGTTTTTTCCTGACTTGTTAATTTTAGTCATTCTGACAAGTGTGAGGTTTTATATCACTGTGGTTTTGATTTGTGTTTCCCTGATGTTGAGTCATAGTGAGCATTTTTTCATGTGTCTGTTGGCTATTTGTTTATCTTCTTTGGAGAAATATCTGTTCATGTCTTTTGCCCTTTTCTTGACCAGATGTTTTGGTTTTTCCATGTTGAGTTTGATAAGTTCTTTATGGATTTTGAATACTAATCCTGTATCTGGTATGCCATTTGCTAACATCTTCTCCCATTCTGTAGGTTGTCTTTTAGTTTTGTTGACTGTTTCTTTGCTGTGCAACAGCTTTTTATCCTGATGAAGTCCTGATAGTTCATTTTTGCTTTTGTTTCCCTTGTCTTTGGAGATGTGTCTAACAGGAAGTTGCTGTGGCCAAGGTCAGAGAGGTTGCTGAGTACTGGCTATATATTACTTAATACTGCAAAATAAAGTTCCAATGAATGTGTTTTCTGTCCATTCTACAAATCAAACCTCGTAAAGGATTTGTAATAGAGAACTATAACATCTTAAACACATTCAGTGACTTTACTTAGGAAAATTTTATAAAATTGGAGTGACTCAATGTTTATGTGAAGTTCTTCAGGAAAGAGGGATAGGTAGTATAATGAGAATTCTATTTTTTCCATTTTATTTTATTTTATTTCTTTTCAGTGTTCCAGCATTCTTTGTTTATGCACCACACCCAGTGCTCCATGCAATACGTGCCCTCCATAATACCCATCACCAGGTTTGCCCAACCCCGCACCCCCTTCCCCAACAAAACCCTCACTTTGTTTCTCAGAGTCCACAGTCACGAGAATTGTATTTTTAATCTACATCATTTCTTTCATGTATTGACAACGGTGTGACTCTTTTTTTTTTTTTTTTTTTTTACAGACAGACATCACAAGTAGGCAGAGAGGGAGGCAGAGAGAGAGAGAGAGGAGGAAGCAGGCTTCCTGCTGAGCAGAGAGCCCGATGCGGGGCTCCATCCCAGGACCCTGAGATCATGACCTGAGCCGAAGGCAGAGGCTTTAACCCACTGAGCCACCCAGGTGCCCCGGGTGTGACTCTTTTAATGACAGCTAGGCATTTAACTTTTGAACTCTTTCGTATTCTGTAAACATTAGGAAGCACCAGTTTGTCTCTTGATCCAAACATTCCCATCCAGGACTCATGTGCTAAATCCATGATCAGTCACATTTGTTTACTCAAAAATCTATTAAAAGGTGTGATTTGCAGGGCACCTGGGTGTCTCAGTGGGTTAAGCCTCTGCCTTCAGCTTGGGTCATGATCTCAGGGTCCTGGGATCGAGCCCCGCATAGGGTTCTCTGCTCAGCAGGGAAGCTGCTTCCTCCTCTCTCTCTGCCTGCCTCTCTGCCTACTTGGGATCTCTGTCTGTCAAATAAATAAATATAATCTTTAAAAAAAATAAAAGGTGTGATTTGGATTCATTTCCATAGAAACTAAAAAAAAATTGGTCAACCATATTGTTTTATATGTGGTTTACCTAGGAGAATAAAGTTTATGTTAGCTTATGGCAATTTTTATTAATATAAACAATATAAAGTGAATCATTCAAAAGCTGACTTTGAAACTCATCATATGTTATATTAGTGACGTTGATATAACACACTGAATATATAATGCCTATTCCCTGTATTTATGTATTTATTTTGGCCTCGGTCTTCTTAAGCTTTCTGAGGCTCCAGAAGAGTATAAATTTTTTGAAATCAGAAACAATGTCATAGATTTTTTTTCCCCTTGCCTTGTCAGGAAGTTAACTGAAATGGAAACTTTTCCACATCTCCCCCAAAAGGTGTCTTCTAGTAGCTTAGGTTGAGAACCCCTATGCATCCAAGGACAGTTCAAAGTGTCATGTTGATGGACCCCATCACGGTCGGGGAGCCGAGTCTACAGTGCTTCACATCTACCTGGTTTCACATCTTGGCTCTGTCAATTCTGAGCTGCCTAATGGCAGCGGTTTACTTAATGAGTTAGTCTCAGGGAGTTATTATGAGCATGAAATGCAAAAAAGTATACAAACACCCTAATGAGGTACCTAAAACATGGTAATTACTTCATAAATAAAAACTGTTATTTTGTCATTATGACTATGGAGAAGAGAGAACCTTGTGTAACAGGTGTGTTTAAAGAGATAAAGAGTCTCCAGACTCTTGGTAAAAAGCAACAAGCCTGTCGTTTGTAGTGCTGATACCAGGCTCTTTTATAATGAAGGAAGAGGGAGGGAAAGGAAGAAGGGAGACAGCTGAATAGGAAGATCTAAGTCAACTTGAGGCCCGAGTGGCCTTTATAATTCTAAGTAACAGTACCAAGCATTTCTCCTGACCCTCTGCCAACATTATCTTTTGCTCAAGGTTAATTAAGTCCAGTTCTCAGACCTATATTGTCCACATTTGTTTTTGTACAGTAGAAATTTGGGACTTTGACGTTTCCATTTGAAACATATTTTCATTCCCCATAACCTTTCAGGTTTATACTGTATGAAAAATAAGACTAGATGAATATAGTAAGTCCTGAAGAAACTATTTTCTATATTAAATGAAATGAGAAAAATTGTTCAGAGCAAACCCTAACATGGGAAGAAGGCCATTCCTGTTTCTGGTGAAGAGAATTGGACTAGTCATAAATACATTGTTAGAAGCATATATTAAGAGTGTAATCCTCACAAGGACCCTCTGAGTAGGTAGTTATTGCAGTTTTACAGAGGAAGATATTGAGGCACCAAGAATGTAACTTTCTTGAGGTCACATATCCACTAAGTCACCTAGTAGCTAGCTAGTTCTGCTCCAGAGCCTAAACTTGTGTCCTGTCAACCCTCTTAACCCCATTCTGTGTTAATTTTGTGTTCCACATGTATTTCTGACAATTAATGTGTGCCACACATTATGTGCCACACTTAACCGGGAGTTTGTGTTTTCACATAGGTGATTGGGCCCCAGGCAAGGTATGTGCATTATAGACTGCAGAAATGAGGGGCTAGTGCCTTCTCAGTAAGCAGTTTTACTGAAGCCATAACCTCTGGATGTGGAATGGAAGTGTTGCCTCTTGTAGAAGCAGCAATTACACCAGTAATCAGAGCATCAGTGTTCTTACAACTTTCACTCCTAGCCCGAAGCATAAACCTCATTTGTAGATTTTTTTTTTACTACATTATTCTGTCATATCAGTGTTTACCATTTTCTTAGAATTCTTATTTTTATGACTTGGTGGAAGTTATTAGGCACTTAGGCCTAATAGAAGTTTGACTTTGGAAAGTGGTAGCATGAAAGATAATTTTAGAGAGAGTGATTAGTATACATAATGAAATAGTAAAATGCCCTCAGTAAGACTAAGATTATAATAAAATTATAAGAAGTGTCCTCAAATTATTTTTCCTCGATTGCAGGAAATTGAAATTTGATGAGGAAATCTAGAAATCCTCCATTCAGAGTTGTTCACCTCTGTGCCTTCTAAGCCACATTTATTGCAATTCAAGCATCTCTTCCCATGGCAGAGGAGTTTTCTAAATATAATCACAAAGAGAGAGCTTCCTTTCTATAAATCTTATTCTGAAATGAGTTCCATGTAAGTGTTCACAGGAAAAACCAAGCCAACCAAAAGGCACTTTCAGGATACATGGGTTCATTTTATCTGAAAGTATTTAAAATCATTGGTTCACAGATACATGATATTTTCATCATGCCTCAAAATCACAAGTCTTTATTGGTGAATATCATGCTACTGTGTTTTGTCACTGTAGCATGAATTTTGAAGATTTAATAAGTCCCTCTTAGCATGGTTAATTTAACAGTGAAAATTAATCCTTTGTTCAGTAATGTGCAGTAGAGGATAGGACTATTTTAACGGATCCAGGTTTAGCTGAATGGCACTGACCTTAAATGAGGTTTTACTTTGTTGCCAGGCCCTGTGCTAAACCCTTCACGAGGACTATCTCTTTTAATCCTCACAACAGATCTGTGATAAACCCGAGGCTCAGAAAGTTTATTTAGCTTGTCAAAGGTCACCAAATATTAAGGGGTGATAAATTGCTTGACCTTAATTCTGGATGAAAGAATGTGGATATTATGCTCAGTGAAGTATTACTATTATAAGTATATTACTAAAAATTATGTAAATAAAAATTTTGTAAATATGTTTGCTTTATCTAGTAATTAACCTTTAATAAAAGAAGTATTTCTCCTGTTTCTCATTGAGTTTCACTTACCAACAGGTACTGGATCCTTTTCATTAACTTTATAGGTCAAATGGCTAATAATCTTTAAACAGACCTTCAAATCTACAGTCCAAGTTTATTTATTAACAGTTACAAAAACAAAAACAGCCTATTCTTCAAGAAACCTTTTCTAATTTGCAGTAGTCATGTGATTACGATGTTTTAATTACCTTTAAAATCTCGTAAGAGACGAATTCTTGAAGTGACTATTGGAATATTTGTTAGCAAAGAGATTTTTATGATCTCTGCCTGGGTGCCTGTATGATTTCCTCAAAACTTGATAAGTTGTAATGTTTGTAATATTTTTTTCTTTAACTTTGAGAAATTTAAATATAATTAAACTTTCTTTTTAATATTCATTATTATTAATTTTGGAGATTACCTAGAAAATACTAACTTATCAAGACAGCACTCTTAAAGTAATCTTAGAAAAGGTAATATATTCAAATGAGTTTAAGATAACTTTTAGTTATTTGTCATAGGGTGTAGTTTATCATTTTAAAACAAATAAAAATTAAAAAGGATCAGTATTCTGATTTAAAAGCACCTTGATGTTAAAATAAATACTTTGAAGTTTGTTGTATTGAGTGACTATGGAGTTTGGCTGAAGAATTCAGACGTTGTTTAGTTCCGCTGACTTTAGTATTACATATTAATCTCTGTGGCCTTTGCTCTGAAATCTGGGGAAGAACCTCATGAACTCAGCATGATGAGGTCCATGACCTTGTTTGCTTGTTTTTCCATTGTGTCTGAAGGCTAAACTCTTTTAGGAATGCAAAAGCACTCA
Source organism: Mustela nivalis (assembly GCF_964662115.1). NCBI lineage: Eukaryota > Metazoa > Chordata > Mammalia > Carnivora > Mustelidae > Mustela > Mustela nivalis. Next base: position 67,053,916 of record NC_139022.1, on the reverse strand, counting down.
GCAAAAATGAACATTGACTGTAAGATTGGTAGAGAAGGGGGTGGGAACAAAGCAAAAAAATACACATGGAATTCTAAAATTAGCCACTGTTATCAATGCACTGCCCACAGGGGGCTGCTGGCTGTCCTGTGGTTGGGAGGACTTTTCCTCACCCCCCTCACCCCCCAACCCTCCCCCCACCCCGCCTTCACTGGGATGCTTTGAGGAGGAGGATCCCAGCCTCCCCCACGTTCATTGGGATCCCAGCCTCCTGGTCACAGGCTTTGCCCTTATATAACCAAATGCTTGTGCTTCCTCTGCAGAAGAATCACCAAAATTGACTTCCAGAAAAGAGCAGATAGGTTTATTTTACCATAACTATACATAGAACTAATAGTTCAGAATTTCATAATTCATGTGTATAAACATTTAGACTGTAAAGATAAGGCTTTAGGCCATACTTAGCATTATTTGTTGATATTGTCAAGCCCTTAAACATTTTTGGTCCTCCTGTATTTGGGGTGACAGGTTGTGGTTTAGATGGATATGGACAAAGATTTTAGACTTCTTCATAACATTTCCAAGGGATCTTCTTAGGTTGTGGGCCAGCACCAGGGCTTGGAGAGTTGGAGATGTGTGGAGGGTGTATGGGTGCAGTTTGTTCCTTTGGCCTCCCAATGAATATTCAATGTAGCCACTTTATTATATTTTTATGGGATTTCTTCTAGAATCCCATTGTAGTGAATTAATTGAAAGTAATGATTACATTTAACAAGGCAATGGCAATTTTTTAAAAACATGGATTTAATATAATAATTTTTCATTTCATTTGCGGTGATACTTTAAACTGTCATTTAACAACATTAAAATATGAAGGTGTTTTCAGGGCACCGGGGTGACGCAGTTGTTTAAGCATCCCACTCTTGGTTTCAGCTTGGGTCATGACCTTGGGGTTGTGGGATTGAGCCCCACCTGGGACTCTGCACTCAGTGGGGAGTCCACTTGAGAGTCTCTCTCTTCTCCCTCTGCCCCTCCTCCTGCTTGCAAGCTCTCTCTCTCAAATAAATATTTCTTTAAAAAGTGTTTTGAAATTGATATCATCATTATACTCCATAAAATCTTAAGGGAATGTAAATTTTCAAGCATCCCACCACCAATAGATAAATTGATTAGTTATCTTTGTGGTGGAGCCTTGGCATTTGGATTATTGGGACACTCTGCAGGCAACCTTGTATGCACCCCAGGTGAAGAACCCATGTTTGATACAGTTTCAGCCACAGTGTATGTTATTTTAGATTCTGTTTATATGTTCTATTTTCCTTAATGTTGTTATATCAGATACTTCCAGTCCTCCTTCATAATCTTAAAATTTTCATTAGAATGTATATTTGTGTATCATAATTTTTTGAATCATTCTTATAATGTTGTATTTGTCAATCAGCAGAAGACAATGGTTCATTATCATTGAGTTTTTATTAGATGGTTTCCTCACCAAATCAAAGAGAATGAACAAACCTTCCCATTCATTGTTGCCACATTGCTTTCATAAGGGATGTGGCAATGACAATACTATCAGCAATGACTGCTTATTTCACCACAACTTTCCTGGAATTGGGAATTATCATTTACTGAACACATCTTAAGTCCCCATCATTTTCAGGGCTCCAGAAATGGGAAGGGCAAATACCACAGAAAGCTACATTTATAAATAAAGTCAGGTGTAATTCCCTCGAAGCAGGGGGATATAAATAGTGCTGTGTCCATAATCAAATAGATATCCATCAGTTACTCACATTTAAAAGTGACTTTCTAAATCATTATCAACAAAAATTTGTAAAATGTCAATTACCTGCAATAACCAAGAATGAATAAAAATTAACTACCACGACTTAGGCCAACTATGTGTGAGCAGTCAAAATATTCAAAATAAGTAAACAAGACGGTGGTGAATCAAAACAATGAACAGGTGCAACCTGCTCCACGTAGTTAAGGTTTAATACCGCGTACCAATTCTAACTCACTGCCAAGGAAACAGATTTCAAACCTGGTAATTTCTGTAATTAAGAGAACAAGTTTCTTTCGTTAGAAGAATAAATCAACCAGAGAGTCTCATCTCATGTTGTTTATTACCCTCTTGGCTGTGGGAAGTTTGCTTTCAGGGCTCTTGGCTAACAATTACCTAGAAATGCAGATATTCAGAGAATCTCTCTGAACTTTTGAATTGGACTCGTCCTTGTCTTCCTCTTCCTCACGCTCTTATCATTTTTATCATCATCATCATCATTTTGTAAAAGGAGCATTTGTAAAGAATTTACTATGCTGAGTAGTACTTTTTCTTTTTTTATTTCATCTTTGTCATAGCTCTTAGACAGATGTATTTTCCTGCTCCATTTTTCAGAGGAGGAAGCTGAACAAGCTTGTATGACCAGGGATAGCAGAAGCTGAAACGTGACTGAGGTGGAGCAAATCCCAGTGTCTATCCTTCCAACCTTTGCGCTCAAACATCTAAGTGGGCTTTCTGAAACTAGGTGGCTCTCAGAGATACTGTGGTTTGGGTGCTGGTTCAGCCTAGTCCCGTGGTCATGGAAGGTGCTAATTTTCATAGGACATAGTCCCAGAGTTTTGAATCAACTCTGGTTCTAATGATCCTCCAGAGGGCCTTCTTGACTTTTAGGATGCTTATGATGGTTTTATGACAGGACACATCTACTGGACTGAATGAAGACCCAGAGGGAATAATCAAAACATCTCTTCCCCAGAGGCAGTTTCTTTTTTATTGACATCCACATCACTAGGTTTTAATCTTAGGTCTACTTTAATGATTTTATCTTTTGCATGTTACATGTCCATGAGTCACTAAATTCATTTGAGAGGTAGGTACAAAGATTAGTGGAAAGCTGTCTGTTTTTGTTTGTTCGTTTGTTTTTAAGCCTGTCTGTTTTGAAGATAGCTATATCTACATTGAAATCTAGTTGGAAATCCAACCCCGCTACTTACTATTTTTCTAACTTCGGGCAGCTAAGTACTTAATGTCCCTGGGCCTAGATTTTATGGTCTTCAAAATGTATATAATAGTAACAAGTTTTCAGTATTGTTACCAAGATTGAATGAGGAACAACTGAAGTTTGGAAAATGAAAGCTAGTCAAAATAATTTTCTTCCTTGCTAAAATGTACTGCAAATACTTAATGTATTTGTCTATGATTCAGGTGAGGTTTAAGCTTTGAATATATAGTTACCTTAAAGGAGATAGAGACTATAGCTTGATAGAAGAAATAGAAAATTTATTTTGAAGGAATATTCTTTTGCAGTATGTTTAGGGGTGGTTGGGTGGCTCAGTGGGTTGAGACTCTGCCCTCGGCTCAGGTCATGATCTCAGGGTCCTGGGATGGAGCCCTGCATTGGGCTCTCTGCTCAGCAGAGAGCCTGCTTCGCCCTCTCCCTCTGCCTGTCTCTCTGCCTACTTGTGATCTTGCTTTCTCTCTCTCTGTCAAATAAACAAATAAAATCTTTAAAAAATGTTATAAAAGAAAAGAAAATAGTTGAATAAAAAAGATCCTTTTTAGGGGCACCTGGGTGGCTTAGTTGGTTAAGCGTCTACCTTCGGCTCAGGTCATGGTCCCAGGGTCCTGGAATTGAGTCCCACTTCTGGCATCCTGCTTGATGGGGAGCCTACTTCTTCTTCTACCCATCCCCCCTGCTTGTGTGCGCTCTCTCTCTCTCTCTCTCTCTCTCACACACACACACACACACACACACACACACACACATTCTCTTTCTCTCTCTAACAAATAAAATCTTAAAAAAAAAAAAGATCATTTTCAGATTGTCTGCTTGGCTCAGTTGGGTAAGCCTCAGACTCTCGATTTTGTCTCAGATCATGATCTCAGGGTGGTGAGATCAAGCCCCATATCACACTCTGTACTCAGCAGGGAGTCTGCTTCTCTTCCTCTTTCTCTAAAATAAATAAGTAAAGCTTTTTAAAAAATCCTTTTTCCCTTCAGTTTTTACTTTCCATTATTCTAAATCCACCTACTCCCTAGAATTTACATAATTTTATCACATATGACTTATTTTTATATGCTATTGAGGAATGATGAAGATTTTATAGTTTATTCCTATAATGAGCTAAGCTAATCAAGAAATTTATGTTTGGTTAGATAAATTGGAGAAGTTATAATCTCATTAGTATCTTTTCCTCTAATTATTGCAGAAGACAATTTATATTTTCTCATTATAAAACAATTAGAAGCAGTTGTAAATTTCTTATAAAGTGAATAACTCAACAAAAATGGGTGTAGTTAATATTTAAAATGTAAACATGGAATTTTACTTCTTTAAGTTTTAAAAATCTAACCCAAGTTTCTTTGTACTTACAAAAATCCCTCTTGTAATAAACGTGATTACCAAACTTCCACCTGCCAAATCCAATTGTTGTTTCCATTTCTCATCTTCTTTTGATATTATTTACCACATCCTACTTTGTGCAACCCTTTTTAACATTTTAATTAATTTCAGAAACTTATTACGAGACATATAAACTACTAAAAATGTGAGCACTCATATGCCTCTTTCCAGTGTCATAAATAAAACATTATCAATGATTCAACATTCCCCTGTGTGTTCCTCCCTGCTTGTAATTTCCTCCCTGCCCAAGCAGAAGTATAACCGTTATCCATAATTTGGTATAGAGCATTCTCCCGTGTTTTTTATACCTTTACTGTATATGTGTGTACTTTTAGACAATATGTCATGTCATATTTTTGTATGTTTTTAACCTTTATATAAATGACATAGTATGTGTGCATGTGTGTTCTTTAACACTGTTTTTGTATTTTTCACTTGACATGTTTTTTTTCAAATTGGTCCTTTAAAAAAAAAAATTCTGTGACACTAGTTTGTTTCTATTTGTCCTCACCCATATTTGCCCTACTCATCTACTTTGGTTGGTCCCTATCCCTTTATTGGTTTTGTTCCCAGGTCCTGTAACCGACAGCCTTCTCTTCTACTGTGTAGTCTGTGCCTATGCATTCCCCGCCTTACTTGGCTTCTTCAAAGCTCTAGTATTCTCCTGAGATTCAGGCTTGTTTGTCTAAGAACCTGCTGGATATCTGCAACAGGATATCCTGCAAGTACCCTAACTTCCATCTTTCAAAAAGTGAGTTCATTATTTTTTTTTTCTCTAGACCTGCAATTTCTTCTGTTTTTCTTTAATTTGTATAAAGAGACATCCACTCTGTGGTTTCTACCATTCTATCCAGATATTCTGAAACTCCTCGTATTCTTTACACTTCACACTACTTAAACCACTAAGTCTTCTGGAAGGGAAAAGCAAACAGTAAGCTGCTGGAACAAGGCCCAGAATAATAATACATATACACTATAACTCAGACTTAAGTCAGTGAACCTTGCCTTATTTTGTTTTTTTCTTGTACAACAGTCTGAGATGAGCACCCAAGTCAATGGGCAGCTCACATCCACGTCACCCTTCAGAGATTCCGACTATAGCAGCTCTTCCATCATCACCTTAGGACCTCCAAGGTTATCGTTCTAGCTGGTAGGAGAGGGGATAGAGGAAGACTAGGGTCAACAATGGTCTCTTAAGCAAGGACTAAGTTCACATCACTTTGATTTACATTCTGCTGGCTGCAAGAGTTCTCTTGCGGGGCACCTGGGTGGCTCAGTGGGTTAAGCCTCTGCCTTTGGCTCAGGTCATGATCTTAGGGTCCTGGGTTCGAGCCCCATATTCGGCTTTCTGCTCAGTGGGGCGCCTGCTTCTCCTTCTCTCTCTGCCTGCTGCTCTGCCTACTTGTGATCTCTCTCTCTATATATAAAATAAAATACAATAAAATAATAAATAAAATAAAATAATTTTTTAACAAAGAGTTCTCTTGCAGGCAGCCACCCCTGACCATAACTATACCATGAAAACATGGGAGAATGGATTGCGGTGGGCGGTCTCATATCTGTGCCACATGTAGATTCATAACATGTCTCTCAGAGGCTTTCCTTATTCGTGTCACTTTAATGCCACTGCTGTAGTCCAAAGCTTCAACATCTTTTGCTTAAACTATTTCAAATAACCTTTTGTCTGGTCATGTTTATTCCTTCTAGTCCATTCCCCTTGCTAATGTCAAAATCCTTTTTCTAAAATATTAGCATTCTATTGGTTATGTTCAGGAAAAGAAAAAAAGCTAAAGCGTAATGAGTATAGACAACAATATCATACTGCAATCACCAAACTTGCTAAGAGACTAAAACTTAATTATCCCTATCACTAAAAAGAAAGGGAAATTATACAATATGGTAAAAGTGCTAAATATAAGAGCAGTCACATCAGAGTATATAAATATACCATATTAATATGATATTAATATGCTGTACACCTTAAATTTATACTGTGTTATATATCAAAATACATATATGTATAGAATATATATCAAATATATTCAATTAAAACAATTGTTTTAAAGTCCAGTATCCCTCCAGGGCCTCTTCAGTGCATATGAATAAACTTTGTGATGCTTGACAGATGTATACAACGGTCACAACCCGGCGGCCTCAGGTTACATCTCTGACCTCGTCTTTTTTCACTTTTTTCACATATTCCATACTTTCAACACTTGAGCAGGCGTACTGTGACTTAATCATGTCATGTATTTTCACAGCCGTTTTATCTTTATTTTTGAAATTTCCTGTGACTAGAACTCTTTGTCCCTTTATTCGGTATAACCGTCGCCTTCTCTCGGTGGCTTTCCTAGAGATAACCCTCCCTGGAAGCACAGTTCATTGCTACTTTACCTGTGTTGCCAAGTATTTAAACCTTCAGGACTCGGCATATGATCTTCAAACCAATGGCACTGGTATCGTTTGGAAACTTGTTAGAAATGCAGAGTACCTGGCCCAGCCTGACCTGCTGACCCAAGCATCTGCATTTGCACATGTCTGCCATGTGATCGGACATTGCTAGTACACAGGTTTTAGAATCCTATCTCTACATATGCTTCTGTTGTTTTTCTTTTCTCTTTAATACGGTTTGTCTAAAACTCTTTGGCAAAGAAACATGTTTCTAATCAGGGCTATTTTAAGGAGAGATCATGATGTGATTCTTGAGGCAACAGCTTCCTGATCTGCAGGGTCAGATGTACAACTTTCTCATTAGAAACACCGATGCCAATATTTACTCTCGGTGTTGGTCTAACAAAATGAATATGTTGCTAGAGGCAGGTGATGGGTCCTTTGGCAAACTGAATAAAAAACAAACAGATATAGTGAATGAGAAGGCCAACTTTATTTAAAAAAATTGTTTTTATTTTGGACTTCATTGTCCAGGAAGCTTTCTACACAATCTTCCAAATTTATACTGACCAAATGGTAATATCCTTTCATTGTTCTGGTGGCTTTGTGCATACATTGTTATAACTCAGTACTTAATGTATGAGTTTGTGTAAATGTTATGGTATTGTTTTGTTGTGTGTTTATGTTTTTCTTAACCAAATAAAAATTGGCCAAAAGTTGGTGTTAGCCAAACTGTTACTTTTTAAATATTAGAAAATTACTTCTAGATTTACATGAATCTACATTTCTGACTAGAAACTACAATTCTTTACTTACATGATAAGTTTTTATTGCCCTAATAAGCTTGGTCTTTTAGTTTTATAAATTACTCCATTTAATGAAAATGAGGAAAGACTGGGATTTCAAGTCTACTAATTTTCCTGGGTGTCAAAGAATATATCTCTCACAATGTAAGAACCTATTTAATGTAGACTGTTCAACTCAGTAAACACCTTGTAGAGTGTCCACTATGGGTGATGCTGGTGCTGGTGACTAGGGATGAACAGTGCCTGACTTTGAGAAGGAGAAACTTTTTAAAAAAAGGATTTTACTTATTTATTTGTGTGTGTGTGAGAGAGAGCACAAGCTGGGAGGAGAAAGAGAAGCCTAGAGGAGAGGAGAAGCAGGCTCCCTGTTGAGGAGGCAGCCCGATGTGGGGCTTGATCCCAGAACCCTGAGATCATGACCTGAGCCGAGGTCAGATGCTTAACTGAATGAGCCTCCCAGGTCCCCTGAGAAGGAAGAACTTAAACAGATCATTTTAGTACAAGTGTCAGTGCTAAGATAAGGCTTATGAACATGCACCGTGAGAGTTCCATGAAGGGAACTTTGCTCATTGTGAGGTGACTTGGTAGATGACATCCAGTGTAAGTACCGAAGGATTGTAGACTTTTGATAGATGAAGCAAAGGAGGAGCGGTAGAAGGGATACTTCCTGGAATGTGTCCGGGTAGAGCTAGCGGCATTGGTAAAAACAGATAATGCTGCCAGAGTGTCCGGTGTTGTCGGAGAAGGGATCACACAGCAGTTTAGGGTGATTGGCTATAAAGCAAAATAGGGCAGGAGTGCAAGATTAGGCTAGCCTGGTAAGCCAGAGCTGAGCATCAAAGGTCAGGTATCAAAGAAGCTTGTAATTTTACCTTCGATGAGGAGGTAGTGAAGATTTAGAGTAGAGAACAATATGAAAGGGATCAATTAGTTCTTCTTTCAAGAACGTATCCAGCTCCCCCTTAAGTGGCTTCTGCAAAATAAATTTCTTTTCTTGGTTCAGGTCTTATATTGCTGTCCTAATGGATAAATTTCACTAGACCAAAAATGTTTGTTTTCCTAAGAGTAATATAATTCTAATTAGTAAATCTTTCAAAATCCCAAAGTATAAGAAAAAAATAACTTTTTGTTGTTATGAATGCTTTTGTGCTAAACTTTATATAAGTGATAAATTCAAATATAGAAATTAGAGTATGATTTAACAAACATGCAATTACATTGACAACACAATTTCTAAAGGGAAATATATTAATAATTGTCCATTCCTATTTCTTTGATAATTCACAATTAGGAATGTTTCTGAGTTAATGGACAGATATGAAATAACTATTTTTGGACAGGTATATGCTTAAAAAGCTTCTATTATACTTTGACTCAGAGAAAAGTCATTGACAGTTTGTTGCTGATCTAAATTTGGACACCTGGTATCTTAAAATTTAATTGAATATTTAGCGGTCATAAAATACGTGATTCATAGGAATAAAGGGACAAAGTTGGAACAGCAAGGAGAACCATGAACTTTGGCTCTATGTTTTTACTTCACTCACTTTGTTTTCTTTTCCTTTCCCATGTAAATTATTATAAATTTTCCACTTGCTGGAAAGGATTTCTTAAGCATTGCTGGCCTGTTTAGTTTATTTTCCTCATGAACAAATCCGTATGTAATCATTTTAGCAGGTGAGAGAATTCAAGGAAGTCGTGACTTGCTAGGAAATGAGTTTGCAAGGCTGTGAATTTTTTGTCGTTAGCGGAATGATTTCCCAAATATCCCATTTCATTTTTACGTAAAAGGTACTTTTCCGTCTCATCAGTCCTACAATGAGTATGTCAACCCACTAGGAGGCACTCTTTCCAAACGCTCCTTCTCAGTGCCCAGAAGACTTTTCCCCTATAAACTCTGGGTATTTGTTCTTTTCTGCTTTTTGTCTCTAAGATAAAGGTTTTTGCACTGAGTCTCTATTTGCTGGTGGAGCTGGGCTTTCTTGGTTGTTAAAGAAAGAAAGGAAAAAAAAGCAGTTCCAACCGTTTTGACTGGTACCTATTTTTCTAGGTACTATTTTGTGGAGGGAGCTTTTTGTTAGAAAACCACAATCTCTAAGATATCAAATATTTCTTAAAATTTTTAATGATACCTTTAAAATAGTGATTCTCTCATCAATAATTTTTTTTCTCTTCAGTGGAAACACGGAGATCCCTAAATGTATCTCCGTTTTGAGCATTGGAGGATGTGGAGTCACAATAGAATGCAACGTTATAAAAAGTAGTGATTTGTGTTGGGAAGAACTTTCAGATTCAAAAAAAAAAAAAATCTTCAGAGATTCTAAGATTGGTGTGTGGTGTACATACATATACATACAAACAGATGAGAATGACCAGATAATAGAGAACATTTTCATAGTGTCACATGAAAGTCAGTCTCATCATTGCTGGTCACACAGCTGATATACACAGTTGGAATAATGATTTACATAAAATTAAATGAGAGTTTTTAGTCATGTCAGAAATAATCACACATTACATTTCAGAGGTAGTAACTAATACAGGTATTAAATACTTGAGTAGTTTCAAATTTCTGTTACCAGAGATTATAAGTGAGCATTTAAAACGCCACCTAGGGGCACCTGGGTGGCTCAGTGGGTTAAAGCCTCTGCTTTCGGCTCAGGTCATGATCCCAGGGTCCTGGGATCGAGCCCCACATCAGGCTCTCTGCTCAGCGGGGAACCTGTTTCCTCCTCTCTCTCTGCCTGCCTCTGTGCCTACTTGTGATCTCTGTCTGTCAAATAAATAAATAAAATATTTAAAAAATAAATAAATAAAATGTACTTCCTATTGAAATCAGTTGGTTTACTTAAAGTACATGATTTTTCAGATTTGTTATATCAGGATGAGAGACCTGGCTCCATTGATCATTCATTTATTGAATGAATACTCTTGTCAGGTCTGTTCCTAACTTTGTTTAGAGCCATAAACATACAGACAAAATTCCTTTACTTGTGTCTCTTGTTGTTGGTAGTCGTGGCAGGGGGCGAGGATGCATACCAGGTTAGGAGGAAGTACAATGAAAAAAGATAAAGCGGTTGCAAAAGGACTGAGTATCAGAAGCTGAGCCACTTTGTATTGAGAGGTCAAGGAAGACGGGGGCACTCTGAGACGGTATCATTTGAGCAGAGATGTGATGGAAATGAAGATGAAAGCCATGCATGTAACTGGGGAAAAGCATTCCAGATGAAAGGAGAAGCAAAAAGCAAGCACTGTGCTGGGGTTTATATGAGGAACAGTTAAGAGCATGAGTCTGGAATGTGGTGGGGAGTGGTCGCAGAAGAGGTCAGGTAGACGTGAGAGGGCCTAGGAGAGTCTCCTTCCAAAGGGCACAGGAAGCCACTGGTGGGGTTTATGCAGAAGGGTGGGGTCACCTGACAAATTTTGCAGAGGGTCACTGACTTCTGAAGTGAATCTGGATTATACACGGGGCTGGGATGAAAGCAGGAACACTAAGTCATTTTGCAGTTATCTAAGTTAGAGATGTTGGGTCTGCATGAACTTGAGGAAGTTCCTTATCTTTGTTGAGGTTGTTTCCTCATGATAATGTGAGGATAATGAGACCTATGCATCAGCTTGTTTTGGGGGATTAAATGATAGAACCTCTTGGGTCCATTTAGCCAAGCATTGTGGAGCTGATTCATTCAGAAGATCATCCTCAGAGTTTTATAAACACACACACAATATCAAAATCGTACCTTTGTTTCAAGAGTCAGTCTACTTCATGTTCTCCCAGTCTTTTGTCTTCTCTGTCAAATGCGTTTTTCACATTAATTATATTTATCAACACAAGTATGTTTCTTTGACTCTGTGCCCCACCCCCCATTCACAAACCTGTGATGGTTCCCTGTAACCTTCGCTTCAAGTCAGAACTTCTGGATTTAGTGTTTGAAAGCCTTCAGTATTAAGTTTCATTCACCTATAGTATGCAGTATCAGACTGCTCGCCATTTCCAGTAAATGCCCTGCTCTCCAGTCCTCTTTTGCTTTCTTTAAGTTTCCCTGCCTGGGATATCAGGGGGATGAATCTCAGTCCACCCACACAGATACCTGAGGACTAGAACTCATTTGATCCTACCTGAATTGGGCCTCATTCTGCTGGGCGGTGGAAACTTAATCTGCAATTCTGGGCTCCCTTGACCTTTTCCTAGGGCCGTACTTGGTTCTTGGAGACTTCTAGAATAGGAAGCCATCTGAGGGAAAAAGGCAAGGGTATCCTCAGTCTAGTCCTACTCTGTGATCATTCATGGGCAGTTCCACTCCAGCTGGCGTCCCCAGGATTCTGCCAGTCTGCTGCTCCAGAGTAGGGGCTGAGGTCTTCACTCCTGCTCCCTGAGAGTGAGTAATTTTACTGAGGGTTCTGGGGCTTTGTCTCTCCCTACAATACTCACTTCAATGTGTGTACTCCTTGGACTCTGACTGGTCGCAGTGGAGTGAACAGAATAGCTCTAACATATTTGGGCAGGTTTTGCTCTCTAATATAGAGGGGAGAAATGGATTGTGCTCTTGAAACTTACAGAAATTCATAGTTCGTATGTTCAACAGGAAAAAAAAAAAGTCTGAAAAAAAGGTATGTGATTTTCTAATAGTACTTGTTGCTGGCTTTAGGTATTTACTCTGTGGGTACCATAGAATCTGTACCTTCACCCCTCTCACACACACATAAGGTTTGTGCTCACGACAGTTAGGAAGATGTACTTGGCTTTTATAGGCAGATATTCAAATGTCTTGGGTCTTGAAGCAATATTTACTGAGAATGTGGCTTGAGAACCAACTCTATTAGAATTACCAGGAATGCTTGTTAAAAATAAGTTATTTTAGGGAGTGTGGGTGTTTCAGATGGTTAAACATCTTCAGCTCAGGTCATGATCCCAGCATTCTGGGATCGAGCCCCACATCGGGCTCCTTGCTCAGTGGGAGCCTCCTTTTCCCTCTGCCTCTGCCATTCCCTCTACTTGCACTTTCTGGCTCTCTCTCTCTCTCTTCAAATAAATAAATAAAATCTTTAAAAAATAGAAGTTATTCTAAAATTTTGCTTTAGAATCTCCTATGATGAAGCTTGATAGTGGGCATTTGTAATAATTTCTAAAGTGATTCTTTTATACCCCATTCTTTGTGAATCATCATTCTAAGTAGTGGGAAAAAAAAGACAATGATCATGTTCTGCAATGTTCTCCGAAACCACCTTTTCAATTTCTTCTAGGCTTAGATATTTTAGATTATGGATCAAATTTATTTAGTTATTACTAGATTATTAATTTTTCACTTTCTGTTTATTTCTAGCATCAGTCTTGGTATAATAATTAACTAAATTTGATGCACACACCCATTCTATCTGTATATAAACCTAACCACTATAACTTTTAAATTTATCATTATGAATATTTTGTATTTCTGTGACTTTTATTTATTTATTTATTAACATTTAATGTATTATTAGCCCCAGGGATACAGGTCTGTGAATCATCAGGCTTACACACTTCGCAGCACTCACCATAGCACATACCCTCCCCAATGTCCATAACCCAACCACCCTCTCCCTACCCCTCCACCCAGCAACCCTCAGTTTGTTTTGTGAGATTAAGGGTCTCTTATGGTTTGTCTCCTTCCCAATCCCATCTTGTTTCATTTTTTCCATCCCTACCCTCCAAATCCCCCATGTTGTCCCTCAACTTTCTCATATTAGGGAGATCATATGATAATTATCTTTCTCTGATTGATTTATTTTGCTCAGCATAATACCCTCTAGTTTCATCCACGTCATTGCAAATGGCAAGATTTCATTTCTTTTGATGGCTGCATAGTATTCCATTTATATATACCACCTCATCTTGATCCATTCATCTGTTGATGGACATCTAGGTTCTTTCCATAGTTTGTCTATTGTGGACATTGCTGCTATAAATATTTGGGTGCATGTGCCCCTTCGGATCACTACATTTGTATCTTTAGGGTAAATACCCAGTAGTGCGATTGCTGGGTCATAGCATAGCTCTACTTTTAACTTTCTAGGGACCCTCTGTGCTGTTTCCCAGAGTGGCTGCACCAGCTTGCATTCCCACCAACAGTGTAAGAGGGTTCCCCTTTCTCTGCATCCTTGCCAGCATCTGTAGTTTCCTGATTTGTTAATTTTAGCCATTCTGACTGGTATGAGGTGGTATCTCATTGTGGTTTTGATTTGTATTTCCCTGATGCTGAGTGATGTGGAGCACTTTTTCACGTGTCTTTTGGCCATCTGAATGTCTTCTTTGCAGAAATGTCTGTTAATGTCCTCTGCCCATTTCTTGGTTGGATTATTTGTTCTTCGGGTGTTGAGTTTAATAAATTAATTCTTTATAGATTTTGGATACTAGCTCTTTATCTGATATGTCGTTTTCACATACCTTCTCTCATTCTGTCAGTTGTCTTTTGGTTTTGTTGACTGTTTCCTTTGCTGTGCAAAAGTTTTTGATGTTGATGAGGTCCCAATAGTTCATTTTTGCCCTCGCTTCCCTTGCCTTTGGCGATGTTTCTAGGAAGAGGTTGCTGTGGCTGAGGTAGAAGAGGTTGCTGCCTGTGTTCTTCTCAAGTATTTTGATGGATTCCTTTCTCACATTGAGGTCTTCCATCCATTTGCAGTCTGTTTTTGTCTGTGGTATAAGGAAATGGTCCAGTTTCATTTTTCTGTGTGTAGCTCTCCGATTTTCCCAACACCATTTGTTGATGAGACTGTCTTTTTCCATCGGACATTCTTTCCTGCTTTGTCAAAGATTAGTTGACCATAGAATTGAGGGTCTATTTCTGGGCTCTCTATTCTGTTCCATTGATCTATGTGTCTGTTTTTGTGCCAGTACCATGCTGTCTTGATGATGACAGCTTTATAATAGATCTTGAAGTTTGGTGTGACTTTTTAAAAAAGTGACATTAGATATACCTGTAAATAACTTCCTTTTTTCATACCTATTGTTGTTTATTTGTGCCTCTTTTCTTGATTTCTCAAGGTTTCTCTCTTTTATTGACATTTTCAAAGAACAAGCTTATGGTTTTACTTACTGTATCTGTTTTTTCCAGCAGTTTGCCCATCCCTTGTTATTTATTTTCTTCTACCTACTTTACATTTTTCTTTACTTAACTTTGGAATTAAATTTTAGTTTTGTTTTGTAAGTAAATAAAATTAAATCTATAAATTACCTTTACGTATTACTGTAGCTGCTTTCCAATACAGTTTGGTTCTTTTGTTGTCATTTCCAAACACTTGTGATCTCCATTTTAATTTATTGAATTAATTTGGGAGCACATTTTTAAAAAATTGAATATGTTTTTATTTATTTTTTTTTACTGGTTTTTGTAATTGCTGTTTTCTAATTTAATAACATTGGGTCAAAATGTAGTATATATGACACCATTTTTAAAATTTGGTTGAGATTTTAGGGCAAATCTAGTACCTAGTCAATTCCTGTAAATATTTTCTCTTACCTTGTTACCTCAACATTTTGTTTGCTTAAACTTTTTTTTCTCCTTACTATTTTTTATCTGTGTGATCTCTCAGTATCTGATAGAAGTGTTTTGAATCTTTTAGTTTTTTTAACTGTATTCATTTATTTAAGTAATCTCTAAACCCAACATGGGTTTCAAACTCAAGACCCTGAGATCAGAAGTCACATCCCCTTCTGACTGAGCCAGCCAGGCTCCCCTTAAATCTTTTCTTTTGGTTGGGTATAACTCACTATCTCCTTTTAATTCTGCCAGATATGATAAGATCAAAGTATAGTTTTCATATATTTCTGACAGTTTTATTTTCTACTATAGGTATCCTTTTATATCCATTAATGCTTTTTTCTTTTAAATCCTATTTTGTCTGAATTTCTTAGTGCGTAGTTATCTTCTTGTTGCTGTTTTTAATATATTTCTATGGTATATCTTTTTTCATACCTTATTTTCAGCCTCTTCTGTGTTTTTATTTTAGATAAAATTTTTTGTAAGCGGTTAATAGTTTGATTTTTTAAATTAAATCAGGTATTCTCTCTTTCTTAATAAGTGATTTTAATCTATATCTGTTTATTGTGGTTACTGATACACAGGGTAGAATTCTACATTATTTTTTGTTTTCTGTTTATCGTCTTTTTTTTTGCTTTCATTTTTCTCCTTTCCTATTTTCTGTTTAATCAATAATGTATTCTTTGGACTTTTATATTTCTCTGATAATTTGGAAATTGTGGATTGTATTGTTTACTCATAAATTTTAACATGTATATTTAATTGTAAAAATGTAGCAATACTTATAGTTATTTTTGTCTTCTTTCTAACTGTAACAGGAATCTTGTCAATTTTTTTTTTGTTTGTAGATTTTTTAAACAAAAATTATTATCATTTACCATTCTTTGAGTAAACAGAGAAAAGTTTTCATGCACATGTTACTTGCTGTGTGTACTGTTGTTACTTGTATATTACACCTTCTGGTATGTTTAATTTTCTTTTTCCAGAAGACTTTAATGAGTCTTTTGACAAATATTAGTGCCAAGTATCTTAGTCTTTTCATGTCTAAATATCTTCATTTTGAGCTCAGTCTTAAATAATAGCTTAGCTAGGTATAAGACTCTAGGTTAAGAGTTGAATTTCTTTGGCATCTTGAAAATATCACTTTGTTCTTTCTTGATCTGTGAGAAGATTATTGTCAGCCTTCCTGTCATTCTAATGTGGATAATTTGTATTTCCCCCACTCTGGTAGTTTTTGAAGCTCTGTGGTTTTATTACAATATACTTCGGTCTAGATTTATATTTATTTATAGAGTACTTGAGGTGCACTTCAACTAATAACATGTTGTTCCTTAATTCTGAAAGTTTTTTTTAAGATTTTATTTATTTGAGATACAGCAGGAGTGGGGGCAGGGTGGGGAAATAGAGAGGGAGAAGCAGATGTCTACCGAGCCCAGAGCCCAATGCAGGGCTCCTTCCCAGCATCCTGAGATCAAGACCTGAGGCAAAGTCAGACGCTTAACCAACTGAGCCACTCAGGTACCCCAATTCTGAAAGATGTTTAATCAATTGTCTCATTATTTCTTTACCATTTCCTTTATTCTCTTTTTCTGGAGGATATGTTAGGATGCTTTCCTATACCTTAAATATTCTTTCTTAATGCTTAGCCTTGTCTTTCTGTGCTTTTCTTTGTATTCTGGGTGAGTTCTTCAGTATTCACTACATCTTCATTAATTCATTCTTGTTCCCAGTCTAAAGTTATCATGTTTATTGCATCTTTTAATTTCAATAACTATTGCTTTTAAATTTCAAGGATTGTATAAGAATTTACCTATTCTTATTTCATTTCTGACTGTATATTCTATAGCCTCTTGCCATTTTTACTGATAACTTTGTCTTCATTAATTTCTCGTCATTGTTAACATACTCTTTTAAGATCTTTGTCAGATTGTTTTATGAAATTAATTTCATCTGGAGTGCATTTATGTTCAATTTATTGATTTTATTGATTACCTTTTATTTGCATTAGATTTATTCTTGTGTTCTGAAATATTGCTTGGCAGACTCACTTTTGAGTGGCAGATTTTTTTGTTTTCTTTTGTTTTCTCCATTCTTCTCCTCTCTTTTCCTTTCTTCATCACATCTTCATATCTAATGGTATTTCAGTAGCTTCCACCTTAGAACTCCCATTCTGGAATTCAGACTTACAATAACAAAATAATACTGGGTATATGGTTAATCTAGTCTTGGAGCAAAATGATAACATGGCTCATTTTCTCATCAGGAGGCTATATTGTTGTTTTACCCAGTCCTACAGCTCCATAAGACACATTAGTGGGCAATGACTGGCAGAAATTGTTCTAGTCTTTTTTCAGGAAGTTTAGGTAAGAAAGCACCAAAACATGACATATGCCACCTGCAGTTTCTCACTTCCTGTGAAACTTTTTTTTTTCTTTTTTTAACCCTGCAGGAACCAAAATATCTGATGTCTCAGCATACTTCCAAACTCATAGCACAACAAAGTCACTACTTTTGTTCCATTTCTGGCTCACAAAAATATTTTATTGTGTTTGACCATGTCTGTACTGTAAATTTTACTCCCTCCACTTTTTTTTTTGTTTTAACCCAATCATTGGTTTATATTTAAAATGGACTTGTTTCTTATGAAGCCATTGTGTGTCTTGAACTAGAAGTCCCAAACAGCCTGTTTGAGAAAGAGGGAGAAATAAAAAATAATTTCATTGGGGTTGTCATTCAGTAATGTTTAATGTCAATTAGGACAAAAGCAACTTTTTATTTACTGGTTTTTATTCCAGTTGTAGTACTTATTGCTTTGAAAAATCCATTTTAATTAACTTGAAGCTACTCTTATCTATATTTTCTCAGTCTTAGAATTGCTTGGTTTTGACTTGTATTTTGT
Organism: Mustela nivalis; assembly: GCF_964662115.1. Classification (NCBI taxonomy): domain Eukaryota; kingdom Metazoa; phylum Chordata; class Mammalia; order Carnivora; family Mustelidae; genus Mustela; species Mustela nivalis. The sequence continues at coordinate 67,035,921 of NC_139022.1, read as the reverse complement.
TGCCTGATTTAACACTCTACCATAAGTATGGAAGAATATGTTTTTTGGAGACAAAGAATAACAGTGAGGCTGATAATGTTTGAGTGTTAAAAGAGATACCATTTTATGAAAAGCTTACCCACTGACTGCTTCTGTTAGGGCTTTCTGCAATCTACTCTGAAGCATCTGACTGTTCCACCATGCAGAGCCTCTGCTTAATTCTCTACTCCCTTTCACTCAACAAATATTTTACTGAGCATTTGTTATATGCTGGCTACTCTTCTGTGCACAAAATGTGGGTATACAACAGCAGACAAGTCATCTAACACACTACCTCCCTTGAGCCTACATTCCAGTTTATTGCCAGTAATAGCTATGATCAAGCAGGGTTTTTACTAATCACTGAACACTGGGCAAAGTTACAATTCTGAGATTGGGTTTTTACCCCTGGTAGGAGAAGTACAGTAGATGATTCAAGATTCACTTTCATAATATATCTTCAACTCAGAATCTGTGTCTTGAAGAACTCACCTTTATTCTCTGTGGCACATACCTAGGACACTGATACAAGAAACACTCCGTATACCTGTGTGTGTGTGTGTGCGTGTGTGTGTGTGCGTGTGTGTGTGTGTTTCTGTGAGAGAGTAAATCTATACTAGTAGAAGACTATCAGTGACTCTAAGGCCAAAGCTATGGATGTAAAATTAATCTAGAAGATTGATAATCTACTTTATTTCTCTTTAAATCAAATGTGCCATTTTTAGAAAATCAAATTCAGATCTTCCAGCTTGGAAAACAAAGTTAAATCAAGACAATAAAAGAAACATATTGTCAGGGTAAGCCTTGGAGTTATGTTTGAAAACACAGTAGTCAAAGTACAGGCCCGTTTTTAGTGAGGTACAAGATATGGGTCAGAGTTTCATTGATTACTAGCTGTGTGAGGAATGAACTTAAAAGCAATTGTAGGGTATTAGTTTTCATTGACTTACTCATTTTCCTTTGATTTTCTGCTGTGATTAATGAAGTTTTGAGCAATGATGATTAGGTTAGTTTGAGTTCATTATTCACATACCAGGACCTAATAAATGGAACACTAACTAGGAGGTCAGGAAATGTGAATTCCATTCTAGGCTCACTGCTTACTTTCCATGCAATTTGAATTTCTTCCTGCCTTGTGGAGATATTGTGGATTAATGTTATTGTGAATGAATTACTCTAAAGGACAAGGATATAAAGTATTATGAAAGTACATGTGGAGAAAACTGACAATAATTTAGAGGGAAAAAAAAATCTCTCTAGTTCACCTTGTAATAATACTTAGAATTGATGAGCAACTTTTCCTAGGAAATTGAGATCCTGTGCTCCACAGGTAGAAGAATAGCATTTCCTTTCACTTGGTTTTAAAATATCATATCTAACATTCGAATGATGATTTCCAGGTTTTTAAAGAACTTTCTCACTGGAATATCATGTGATCCTTACAAAAGCCCAGTAAATTAGACCATTTCTGTGTGGCCTCGTGAAAAGCAGAAAATTATGTTTTTTCAGAGAGTTTAAGAGAGATTGGACATATTTACCTTACCCTTCAACATTGATGCTATTTTAGAGTTCCCCATAGAGACAAGAGATCCTGTCATTCTTTTTTTTTTTTTTTTAAGATTTTGTTTATTTATTTGAGAGAGAGAGAGCCCGAGATGGGGGAAGGTCAGAGGAAGAAGCAGACTCCCTGCTGAGCCGGGAGCCCAATACGGGACTCAATCCTGGGACTCCGGGATCATGACTTGAGCCGAAGGCATTTGCTTAACCAACTCAGCCACCCAGGCACCCGATCCTGTCATTCTTACCTTACTTCATCTCTTCATGAAGATCAGATATAACCTATTTCCCAAAATGGCATTGTTGACTTCTTTTCTCCTTAAGAACTATTCCTGTAACTTGCTCCTAGCATTTATTGCAGACTAGCAGAAAAGCTAAAGAACTGCATTTACTTCATAGAAGCAATGTGAATAGGATCAGAATCTTCCACTGTACTAACTGGACTTGGGTATAAATGTGATTCTGTCATCTCCAAAATATGAGTGGCTTTAGGAGCACACTCAGTGTGTGTGCGTATCTGTATGTGATATATCACAAAAGGAAGATACATCATCTTCGTCGTTCTTTTAGTTTTCACTAAGAATCCAAAATCAGAAGGCACAGTGTATTTGGCATTTACTCGGAATTTACGAGTCATGCATGATTTCGATGACATTCCTTCTTATTTCAAGTTTGTCCATTACTGGCAAAGGGATGATACCTAGGTGAGTTGGCTGAATTTCAGTGCAATGTTCTGTTTAATTGTAAGCATATACTCTGGGGATAGACAAGACTGGGATATGTACACTCTGCCAAGTCTGTTGGTACAGTGAATGGGCTTCTGAGTCAGAATTCCTAAGACAGAGAGAGAAACCCATGTCAAGAGCTTGGAGACAGGCTTCAGAAGGTAGCTAGTGGAGATGTCAAGTTTTAGGACTCGGCTTCTGAGGTAAATCACAAACTCAGAGGCCTTCAGGGGTCAGTCACCCCATAAATGTATGAATGAAAACAAGTGTAAAGCAATGTGGAATGGTGACAGATGGGGAGATAAGGAGTACATGCCCTGCCTAGGGGCTCTCTCATTCAAATTATCAAAAACACTGAACTGGCCAAAGAAAACACATGTGCAGACAAAAGTTCACTTTCCAGTGTGTGATGCCTGCTGTTTGGCCAAGTTCCGTTCTCTTGACTGGTGTCGTTTGGTGGATCACATTAGATTTTTCAAGCATATGTTAACATCTGAGGGGGTTCTAAAGCCTTGAGTGAAAGAATCAAAGGGTCATTGACCCTAACCCCTTGGCCTCATCTTTTCTCTGTTCCTCTTACACCCCTCACAGCACACATACATACACGCATGCACAGGCCTGGAAATACAGAAGCCTGAGGCCAATGCTGCACTCAGAACAGGTTGGTATGTTAGTCCTCAACCCAAGCAGGGTAACTGTACTTGATATGTGGTGTGGTGGCTATTTGGTATAACTAAATAATATTAATTTTTATTTCATCAGAATATATAATATTTCTGTGCTTTCATTTGCTTTTGTTTCCTTTGAATTTTGGTAATGACATATACTTATTCTGGAAACAAAAGTTGCTTTGAAATAGTTTTCCTTCCCAAAGGTACTGTTACAGAAGGGACATATTCAGTACTTAAAATAATTGATTCTAAAAGCAGTGCATTGCTTAAAATAACGCCACCGCATCAGAGACATTTTCCGGTTTTCCCTTTGTTATGTGACTCAGGACTTTCTGTTTACTCTTCCTGTCTGTCCAGTGGGAAAGCAGAAAAAGTTAGGATATTTGAATGAACTTTCCTTGGATTCATTTCAAATGCTTTATTTAAATATTTCTGTAGGACTTTATAAAGAGCAAACAGAACAATTATACAGAATGACTTAAGATTAGCCAATGGATAAAAAAACTATTGAACTAGCAGAACCAGGAGAATAGGCAAAATACAAATATATGTGATGATAAATAGTACACATGCAGTTGTATTTGCTTCAGGTTAATAGGATCTCTTCAGACAATCATACCACTAATAGGTTATTGAATGATACGCCATGATGTTTTTCAGTCTGTGGGTTAATTGGACAAGCTACATGGAAGCAAAAAGCCATGCTCTGTTGTAACTGGAACAAAAGCCTAGAGAAAGAGAGGAAGGATGCTGCGCACACTGGAGCCAGCCAGTTTGAACCGGCGCTAGTTAGAACTGACAGGGAGAGGAGAGGTGGGACCAGAAGAGAGGAGGAGCACTGGGAAAGGGAATTATGTTCAGCCAATTCCTCATTTCAGAGGCTCATCGTAAGGCTGTTTAGAGACTCTCATTTGAATGCGTGGTTATGGGCGTGATGGTCTCACAAACTTATTATTCTTCTGTGAAACACAGAAATAGCTGTTTGTACTATAGCAGAGCTTTCTACATTTTTTTCTCCTGGGATTTGCCTTTTTTTCCTCCTTTTCAGAGAAGAATGTGAATCCCGGTAAAATAGCATTTTTTGTTTTGAACATTTCTTAAGAAAAAAAATAAAGTATAAACAAAACCTGTTTCCTAATAAGCTCAGGCCAAATAAAAACATTTCTTTTAAATATTATAAGCAGATAGCACCAGCAAAAGCAAATAAAACTGTACTTCAAAATGATGTCTAATTATAATATTGTAGAATATGCATTAGGTACGTATATTTGCTCTATATCAACAGAAGCAGGAAATCACTTATAACCCTTGTGAGGATTTAAGTCACTTAAGATTTTCTTAGGTAAAAGAAAATGAAATTGGTTAATATTAAATGATCAGTCTTGTGAAAACATATAATGCAAATAGTGATACGAAAATAAGAATGACTTTCAGGAATGAGTTAAATTGAGTGGGCAGGAGAATGGATGTGAGGCTTCTGGTATATTTCAAACTCATGATTCTCAAATCAGTTCTGTCTCATTAATTTTGGGTTTTACTACGACTAGGCAGCAATCCAAAATCATTTAAAACTTGCTAGATGGTTTCCACTCTAAGAGTCACTGCCAACCCAGTCCCCCAGCTGAAATTACAGGGGTTGGAGACAGATCTGGGAGAGCTATCTAACCCAGAGTCTCAGCCATAGAGGTATCCTGAGGAATTTAAAGATTGAACTTCTGAGCAGACTTCTATGCAGAATAGAGACAGTCTAAATTGAAATGCATATGATATAAAGCCCACAGCTTAATATTGCATTTTGATATTACATTTATAGAAATCATCTAGGTTTTAACTCATAAATATTATTTAATGATTTTGGAAGTCAAAATCTGGTGATTCAGTTGATTTTAAATTTTCCATGGTGACTGTTATCACAGAAAGTCTGGGTAATCTAATAATCTTATTTTAGCCATTGATTTTAATCTTTTTCTCACAAAGCCTTATATTAGAGCAATTTAGAAGAAAACCATACCTTTATTTATTCTCCTCCTCTTTGGTAGATATTGAGTAAGGAACCCTCTAGAAATAACAGCGTGTAGCAAAAAGGCTAGCTAAGCTAATTCAAAAGAAAATAATTAGAATGATGAACTAGCCATCCTTTCTTTGGTGATGACTCATTGACACCATTCACTTACTATGTTAGGAAACACGTTATGAAAGCCAACCTTGTGTATTGTAGCTCTAAGTGGTAATATGATAGCAGAGAAGTTCCTGACAGTACAGTAATTGGCTAAACATATGTACTCGACAGTTAACTATAACAAGGTGAGGCATCATTCAATTAAGAATAATCTAAGTAGCAAACACAATAAGGAGTTGGTTCTGGAAAAACAATAGGCCAGGCATATTTGGAGGAAGGACTGTCATATGGGTTGTTCCCTGGAGGAGTGGTAGAAGTGAATAAAAGAAAGGTGAGGGGAAATGAACATGAGATATTTATAGAAGATTGAGGAGTTTTTCAAAGTTAATGGTAGGTTCTGAGTTTGAGACTAGTGAAAGGTTTAAGTGGGCTTGGGTTAGAGATTGTAAAGCTATTCCTTATCGATAAATACTGACAAACCCAAATGCCCGAAAAAGGCCAGACAAGCTATTTAAGTGAGATTTGAGGGACTGGCAGATAGGTGTGTCCCTTCTAATGTGTGTCCCTTCTAAGTAGAAGCTACTTTCCAACTCTTGACTAGTCATTCCCTATGGCAAGAACATCTTTTTAAGAAAAATCAAGGGGGCGCCTGGTTGGTTTACTTGTTAGGCATCTGCCTTCCGCTCGGGTCATGATCCTAGAGTCCTGGGATCATGACCTGAGGACCTTCCTGCTCAGCAGGAAGCCTGCTTCTCCCTCTTCAATCCCCACTGCTGTCTCTCTCTCTCTCTCTGTCAAATAAATAAATATTTTTTTAAAAAGAAAAATTAAATACCCAAAGAATTGTGTGACATATCTGGATTTTTAAGGCACTAGGTAGACATAACAAAACTTATCTGGAAGCTGCGAAGCTATATCTACAATTTGCATGGGAAAAATAGCCTTGCAGCCTGTTGGTCAGGCCACAGAGATGATGAGTATTTTAGGAAGGTTTTCACAGTTGTTGCCCATAGGTGATTTTGAATGGGCAGTATCTACAGTGTCAAAAAAGCCTTTTGTGTAACTTCTCCAACTAGGAGCTATATATGGTCCCCAAGACTTTGAGACTGACTGAGCTGGTCCTCACGTACTTCTATAGGGTGCTTTGGGTAGGAGGGAAAACTGTAGAGTAACTCTTCAAAACTGGCCTTCTCCTGTCACTCATAAAAGTGTCCTTTATCAGCATATCTTTACTGTCTACCTATAGCCACATTTCACTCTTAATCACCAAGACAGTGAGGGATGCATGGGTGGGTGAGTTGGTTGGTTTGTTGGTTGGTTGTTGTGAGGATCTCCTGAGATCTAGCTGTGCTATGGAAGCTTTAATCCCTGGTTTTCAAGTTAGAAGACCTAGACCTATTCTGTACTTCCTGGCAGGACCTGTAGGACCTTGGACAAATCCTAGGTTTCTTGAACCTGGCCAACTCATTCCCATTCTGGGGCCATGGTACATACTATATTCCTTTGGCCTGCAAAACTCTTTTTCTCCTACTTGCTGACTGTCACTTCCTTGTCCTTAAGATGACAGCTAAAATGTCACCTTTTCAGAGCAGCCTCCTATGACCTTCCCCTCTAAAGGAAGCCCAGTGCTGCTGTAACAAAGTACCACAAACTGGACCACTTAAAACAAGAGAAATTTAGTCTCTCATGGTTCTAGAAGCTAGGTGTCTGAAATCAAGGTATCGGTGGCGCCATGCTCCCTCCAAAGGCTCTAGAGAAGAGTCCTCCTTTGCTCTTTCCTCATTTTTGTTGGGTGCCAGCAGTCCATGGTATTTCTTGGATGGCAGCTACATTAATCCAGTCTCTGCTTCTGTTATCACCATGGCCTCCTGCCTTGTGTGTGCATCTGTGGGGTTCTTATAAGAACACCAGTCATGGGATTCAGGGTCTCCCTAAGCTGGTGTGATCTCATCTAAACTGATGACACCTGCAAAGACCCTGTTTCCAAATAAAGTCAACTTTATTCAGGTTGGAAGGAGGTTCAGGTTGACATGAATTTTGGGGTGATACTATTCAACCATTACAAGTCCCCTCTTTGACTCTCTCCTCCATTGTACTGACCATATTTGTAGTTATATATTCATTTTTTGGTTTATCGTCTTGACATGGAAACGCTGTAAGGGCAGGCTTTAAGTCTGTTTTATTTGTTTCTACCTGCTGTTTGTGCCTGGGTCATGGTTGACACCTAAAAGCAAATAAAAACTATTTTTTTTAAGATTTATTTATTTATTTATTAGACAGACAGAGATCACAAGTAGGCAGAGAGGCAGGCAGAGAGAGAGAGAGGGGGAAGCTGGCTCCCTGCCGAGCAGAGAGCCCGATGTAGGGCTGGATTTCAGGACTCTGAGATCATGACCTGAGCCGAAGGCAGAGGCTTAACCCATTGAGCCACCCAGGTGCCCTGCAAATCATAACTATTTATACAGTGAATTAAATAACCTTTTTCCCTGGGGGCAAATTTTCTTCATTGGTAAAAGGATGGGGTTGAAACTGCTGGTTCTTGAGGTATTTCACAGTGCAAATAATACGTGATTCTGGCCTTTCTCTAGATGCTGGGTGACACCAGTTCAGTCTGCGAATCAGTGCAGTATGCATTTACTTCCATGAGATTTTTTATTTTTTTAAAGATTTTATTTATTTATTTAACAGAGAGAGAGAGAGAGAGAGAGAGAGAGATCATAAGTAGGCGGGGTGGGGGGTGGGAAGCAGGCTCCCTGCTAAGCAGGGAGCCTGATGTAGGGCTTGATCCCAGGACCCTGAGATCATGACCTGAGATCATGACAGAGGCTCAACCCCCTGAGCCACCCAGGCACCCCTGCTTCCATGAGATTTTTAAAAAATTGCAATTACAGTTTGTTTTTTATTTAGGGTTCTACTTGAAGGGAAAGGACGGGGGGAAAAACCACATGGCCCTGAAATAACAATTCATTTGCCTAATATTAAAGAGAGAATTATAAAAGGGACAACCAGATTCAATACTCTGATTGTGTTTTAAGTGTAGGGAACATTCATTCTGGGTTACATTGTAAATATGCTGGATATTATGAAAACTAGACACGAAATCTAAATGTACTTCAAGCACTGTTCACTTTTACCTTCAGAGAGATTGATGCTGTAAAGACCTTTTTAAACTTCAAACAATTTTATTTCATAGGAATGTAATATAATTCATTTCTTTTTTAATTTAAAAAGAAGTGGGATAATTATTTCTCATGGAAGTTAATTTATCAGTTTAAATTATTTAACTGGAAAACAATTAAAAATTAGTCATTAGTCTTGACACTTAATACTTGAGTGTTGCTGAAACATACTGTTTGGGAACTTCAAATTCCATCAGAAAGAGAGTCTGTTTAATTCTATTACTGAGAAAATGGGCTTTTTAAAAAAATTAAAACATGATTTTGTTTGCATTAAATTTTAGAACGTTTGTTTTAAAAAAATGCAATTCTAAAAAATGCAATTCTAAAATTCCTGAGCACTTATAATTAAAAAGAAACATAACTTTGTGATAAAAATGGTAAATAACTGAGTATACTAATATTTTTAGGCTGTTGCTATCAGTGATTAAAAAAGCTATTAATAAGCATTTTTTATTTTCCTAGAAATATCACCAAAATAGTCATAGTTTTGGTGTCAGTTAAAAATCATATGTCAACTATAATTAAGTTAAAACTTTTTTTTTTAAATCTATTTATTTGACAGAGATCACAAGCAGGTAAAGAGGCAGGCAGAGATAGAGGGGGAAGCAGGCTCCCTGCCAAGCAGAGAACCCGATGTGGGGCTCGATCCTAGGACTCTGAGATCATGACCTGAGCTGAAGGCAGAGGCTTAACCCATTGAGCCACCCAGTTGCCCCAAGTTAAAGCTTTTTTAAAAAATCAGATGACTTCATGATCCTAGGATCCTGGGATCGAGCTCCGAGTTGGGCTCCCTGCTCACCGAGGAGACTGCTTCTCCCTCTCTATCCCTCTCCTACTCTACTCGTGTTCTCTCTCTCATGCACTCTCTCTCTCTCAAATAAATAAATAAAAACTTAAAAAAAAAATAAATCAGGGTGCCTGGGTGCCTCTGCCTTCAGCTCAGGTCATGATCTCAGGGTCCTGGGATCGAGGCCCTTATCGGGCTCTCTGCTTGGCAGGGAGCCTGCTTCCTCCTCTCTCTCTGCTTGCCTCTCTGCCTACTTGTGATCTCTCTCTCTGTCAAATAAATAAATAAAATCTTTATAATAAATAAATAAATAAATCAAAAGACTTCAGTTCAATTCAATAGATACATTTTAATCCAGGCTCTGTGTATATGCTGAAGATAAAAAGCAAAATAGTACAAGGCACTTCCTGGTCAATGAACTGAATTTTCTCCTATTCCAAAGACAAATTTTTCTTTTTTTTTTTTTTCTTTAGTGTTCTAAATTAATCATTGCTGTAGGAAGAGAGGAAAATTAAAATCCCAATGACTGGGAAGTTGGCAGGAGAGGAGCCAAGTATCAGCCATGCCCTTTTATTTCCCATCTTCCCAACCAAGAAGAGGACTTTGGTAATGAGCACAGGTGAAGATAAGAAAGGGGACATGGTTTTCCCTGCCACTGGGAAACTCTATAGGCTCTCTTCATAATAGGGTACCCTTACACATAATGGGTAGACTTGGTTTAGAGTCTCATACATGTGTTCTGAGATGATTTTGAATGAAAAGTCAGAAGGAAGCTGAAAAAAATCGTAATTTTAGAGCAGTATAGAAAGGTACCTTAGCTTTCAACCAGCCCTATCCTCTGATTTTAAAATAGATTGTATTCCATTGACTCTTTGGAAGTGACTCTGTAGAGTACGTGGTGCTCTGATGTGAAGTTTCTTGAACTGAGAAGAGATGCTTTTATTCATGTTTGGTTAACCATTTCCAGAATAACATTGCTAAACACAAACTTTGTACAATGTTTGATCCATGATTCCTATCAGCATCTTAATAATTGAATGTTTCTGCATGAATGTTGGAGAATATATTCATTGAAGTATGGTAGTCACTTCAGTGGAAAATGTGGTGTATTTCTACATATGAAGGTGAATACACCATACTCTTCTCTGTGGAGAAGTAGTAGTCCAGATGGGGGATAATCATGGAAAGGGAGGAGGGATTGACATATTCAAGAGGTATTTAAAAGCATAGCTGATAGAATTTGAGAACTAAATGCACAGGATGAAAAAAAAAACAATAAACTCAAGGGCTTGATTAATTGGCTAGGTTACTAAACAGAAAACACTAGAAGGACTTTCAGTGGTGGGGAGCAAATTTCCATGTAGAGTCTTGTAGGGAACAGTTATACCTGAGTATGTATCTCTGATTAATTCACATAATCATAATTGGTCTTGTTTAAGTTTTAAATTTAATACCATCTGATCATTATTTATCTCAAATAGAGCCTAGTAACAAATTTTATTTTTGCCACTATTTACTCATAAAAATGAGCATTTTGCATGTTAATGTAATTTGTTTTATTAGAAATCATGATTGCAGTTGACTTAAAAAGCTAAACAAATAACTTTTAACGGTGCAAGTAATAAAATGAAAAGGTCTCCAATTCAAATTTAGTTTCTAAATCACAGATCTGTAAACATTTCCAAATGAATTGGTACCCTGCAAGTAATAAGTTCAAAATATTTATTTAAACTAAGTAATAAATAATATTTATAAATGTATTGTTCATAAGTAATAAATTATTAATTTAAATAATAAATGATATTTCTTTAAATTCAGTAATCAATATTCAACAAACACATTAGACTCTCACTAGGTTCTAGCCAATATTGTTAGACATACCTCAATAAACAATATGTGCGCCCTGCCCTTTGCAACAACATGGATGGATCTAAATGAATCACAGAAAGACAAATACCATAAGATTTCATTTATACGTAGAGTTTAAGAAACAAAAAAACAAACAAAGGAAGAAAAAAAACAGACGAATGCCAGCTGCTGGTGGCCAGAGGGGAAGTGGACAGGGAAATGGGTGAAATAGGTGATGGGGATTCAAGAGTACACTTTTCGTGATGAGCACTGAATATTGTATAAAGTTGTTGAATCATTATATTGTATACCTGTAACAAATATAACACTGTACGCTAATTATACTAGAATTAAAGCAAAAATTTAGGGGCCCTGGGGTGGCTCAGTTTATTTAGCGTCTGCCTTCAGCTCAGGTCATGGACTCACAGTGCTTGGATCAAGCCCTGCCTTGGGCTCCCTGCTCAGTAGGGAGTCTGCTTCTCCCTGTCCCTCTGCTGCTCCCCCTGCTTGTGCTCTTTCTCTAGTAATTCTTATAGTTTTGTGGTATACTTGTAAAAGGAGGAATGGTACAAAGAATTACTAACAGAGAATGAGTAGGATAATGGCTGTAGGGAACTTATTTCATTTTTTATTCCTTAAAAACCTAAATGACAGGTGAAAGCTTTTTTCTTTAAAGACATCTAGAGGGATGCCTGGGTGGCTCAGTCAGTTGAGCATCTGCCTTCAGCTCAGGTTCTGATCCCAAGGTCCTGGGATCGAGTCCCACATCGGGTTTCCTGCTTGGTGGGGAGCCTGCTTCTTCCTCTGCCTGCCGCTTATGCAATCTCTCCCCATTTGTGTGCTCTCTCTCTCTTTCACACACCAATAAATAAATAAAATCTTAAAAAAAAGTTTTAAAGGCCTCTAGAAATGTTTGGTTTTTCTAATTGTGAATCAAGTTTCTGCTATGTTTATTTAATTTTAGCTATGTCAATGGACTGATCAAATAATTATCAATAATATTTAAACGTCCTTCATATATTAAAACAAATACTGAGGTAACTAAATGTTAAGCTGAAGTTGATTTTTAATGTTAACGGAATATATTAAATATCCATGTATTGTGTAAAAACCTATGGAAAATATAGAACTTCTCTAAGCCTTTTTTTTTTTTAAACATTTATTAAGCTTCAGTTTCCTCATCTATAAAATGGAGGCAGTGTTCTCTAAATTGCATGGGTTATTTAGGGTAAGATGAAATAATGTCTTGTGGGGCATTTAGTGTAGTACCTGGCACATAATAACCACTCATTAAATAGTAATTATTATTATTATTGTGACTGTTGCTGATATAAATAAGTTAGTGCCTTTTTGGCTCTATACCAGATAAAGAAGACTAGTTTTGGTGGTAATGATGCATGACTCATAAAGGTCTCTTTCTCAGAAAATTACCTTTTAAAGAAAAGAGAAGAAATTAAAACATGTAAAATACCTCTAAAAAATTCTGAAATAGGGGCTGAGTTGGTTTTTTTGTTTGTTTTGTTTTTTGGCAAATTCTACCATTGTTTCTTGCAGAATGGCCTTTTAAAAAGTCTTTATCTGTGAGGGCAGATATCCCATGTAGTCTATTTTACCAAAAATGAGGTATGACAAAAATTGTGGTGTGTATAAGGTTTGGGTTTTTGTTTTTGTTTTTTCCTTAGTGATACTTGCCATTGATTGACTGACTGAAGTCTTATAGTAAAACAAATAACTTAATCTGACTATATGCATGTGCAATCTAAGTGGACACTCCCAATCTCCATCTGCTTCTGACTGAGTGATAGCTTCTGATTTACTGAAAGGCATGCATTTGTATATTTTAATTATTAGATGTGATAAGAAAACAGTATGTGTCATGATCTGCCAGTCCTATGTTATTTACAGTAACAGGCACAAGGATATACTAAAGATAGTGCATATACACAATGTGCCATTAGAAAACTGTAAATGTTGATTGATTTTGGTACTGTATTTTCACTATGACAACAATAAAAAAGTAATAATTGTAAAAACCTGTTCAGACCAGTTTCTGACATTCACGAGTTGCCAGAAACTATTTCATTGCATTAAACACCTCCCTGACACACCCAAGACATTCAGAGGCATATTTAATTCAGTATTCAAGGGTCTTTGATTCCATACATTTATATAACAAAGTAAGTATAAAATACAGAGAGTCAGGATTTGTATGAGAAGGGAAGGAAAAAGCAAGCTAGCTGTGAATGTGAGCATAATAGATTTTATGTTCTGTGACCTGAAGACCATAGGAAGGTCATCTAAAAATATTTAAAATGTTCTAGTCAATGTGGAAAAAAAGGAATGGCTGTCTAAAATCAGTGAAAATAGTTATAATGTTAAGTACAATGCTTTTGATAATAGTGAAAATTCAGATTTGGCATTGACAGAATACTTCTGATATTTAAATATTCCCTTAAAGTCTGAAGTAGACATATCAATGAAAAAGACGCTAGCCTAGGCTGGGGTGGTGGGTGGGGTGGGCTGGGGGATGGTCAATAATAAACATACCACATGATGCAAGGTAATGAAAAAGAAATTAAGTATGGCATTATTTCAAGTGTTTTGTTTATAGGGACATGCTATAGGCAATCTCTATTGAGCACACCAATTTTAAAAAAAATTGATAATTTTTCCTTACAGTTACTTTTCCATTTCTGGTTTCTACGTTATTGCATAAGGAATTAACTATGATCCCTAAGTGCTCTTGAACTTTGTTCAATAGAATGAACTTTGTTTTCTTTGTTAAAGTTCTTCAAATAGTTTTTAAATGTTTCTTCAAAATTTTAAAAGTTATACAGATAATGATTAAAAGTTAAACAAAGGAGAGGCTCTCACCAGAATGTATTAGTCATGGAAATGTCATTATACTTTGTGAATATTCCATTATCATTGGCATTGCCACATTGGTAATAGCCAATACATCAGCAGCATGCAAAGGTCTCTTTGTCTTTAGCATCGGATTAATGTTATACACAGCATTCTAATGAAAGGGATTTTGCAGACATAAATGATTAACAAGTAGCAGAAATAATTTAGTGCTCAGCATTTCGTGATTTTTTTAAAAGATTTTTATTTATTTATTTGACAGACAGAGATCACAAGTAGGCAGAGAGGCAGGCAGAGAGAGAGGAAGGGAAGCAGGCTCCCTGCTGAGCAGAAAACCTGATGCGCAGCTCGATCCCAGAACCCTGGGATCATGACCTGAGTGGAAGGCAGAGAGAGGCTTAACCCACTGAGCCACCCAGGTGCCCCGATTTTTTTTAACTTAAAATATCTTACTTTTGATATTGAAGCAATTGTTTAAAATAGCTTAATCATCAATTAACTTGGGAAGAAGTGAGTAAAAAACTTTTTTGATCAGGTGATGCTAAGTAGATTAGAAAACGTGAGGTATAAAAATTCACAAAATAGCACACCGTCTTTGGTGTGATCCATGGTGGACGTTTTGAGGGCAGCTGACCTACCGCCTGCACGTCCCGGACCGCCTCCCGTGGAAGCCTGAGCCGGCGGTGTAGCTTTCTCCCTTTGTCTCATAACCATGTCCACCAACGAGGATGCTAATTCACCAGCTGCCCGCCTTAACAGATTCAAGAACAAGGGGAAAGACAGTAAGAAATGAGGCGGCGTCGAATAGAAGTTAATGTAGAGCTGAGGAAAGCGAAGAAGGACGACCAGATGCTGAAAAGGAGAAACATAAGCTCGTTTCCCGATGATGCTACTTCTCCACTGCAGGAAAACCACAACAACCAGGGCACTGTAAATTGGTCAGTTGATGACATTGTCAAGGGCATAAATAGCAACAATTTGGAAAGCCAGCTCCAGGCTACTCAAGCTGCTAGGAGACTGCTTTCTCGGGAAAAGCAGCCCCCCATAGACAACATAATTCGGGCTGGTTTGATTCCAAAATTTGTATCCTTCTTGGGCAGAACTGACTGTAGTCCCATTCAGTTTGAATCTGCTTGGGCTCTCACCAACATTGCTTCCGGGACCTCAGAGCAGACCAAGGCTGTGGTCGATGGAGGCACAATCCCAGCATTCATTTCCCTGTTGGCATCTTCCCACGCCCACATCAGCGAACAAACTGTGTGGGCTCTAGGAAACATTGCAGGGGATGGTTCCGTTTTTCGAGACTTGGTTATCAAGTATGGTGCAGTTGATTCGCTTCTGGCTCTCCTCGCGGTTCCTGATATATCATCGTTAGCATGTGGCTACTTACGTAACCTTACTTGGACACTTTCAAACCTTTGTCGCAACAAGAACCCCGCACCCCCGCTAGATGCCGTCGAGCAGATTCTTCCTACCTTAGTTCGTCTCCTACATCACGATGATCCAGAGGTCTTGGCAGATACCTGCTGGGCCATCTCCTACCTGACGGATGGTCCAAACGAATGGATTGAAATGGTCGTGAAAACAGGAGTTGTGCCCCAGCTTGTGAAGCTTCTAGGAGCTACTGAATTGCCCATTGTGACTCCTACGCTAAGAGCCATAGGAAATATTGTCACTGGGACAGATGAACAGACTCAGGTTGTAATAGACTCAGGAGTGCTTTCTATCTTTCCCAGCCTGCTAACGAACCCCAAAACTAATATTCAGAAGGAAGCCACGTGGACGATGTCAAACATCACAGCTGGCCACCAGGACCAGATACAGCAAGTTGTGAATCATGGATTAGTCCTGTTCCTCATTGGTGTTCTCTCTAAGGCAAACTTTAAGACACAAAAGGAAGCTGTCTGGGCTGTGACCAACTATACAAGTGGTGGGACAGTTGAACAGATTGTATACCTCGTCCATTGTGGCATAATAGAACCATTGATGAACCTCTTAACTGCGAAGGATACCAAAATTATTCTGGTCATTTTGGATGCCCTTTCCAACATCTTTCAGGCTGCTGAGAAACTAGGTGAAACTGAGAAACTTAGTATAATGATTGAAGAATGTAGAGGTTTGGACAAAATCGAGGCTCTACAAAACCATGAAAATGAGACTGTGTACAAAGCTTCATTAAACTTGATTGAGAAGTATTTCTCTGTAGAGGAAGAGGAAGATCAGAATGTTGTGCCAGAAACTACCTCTGAAGGCTATACATTCCAGGTTCAGGATGGCACTGCTGGGACCTTTAACTTTTAGCTTATACAGCCTACGCAGAAAGTTGTTTGTGGTGTGCTTTGTTTGGTAGAAATTTGTCTTACTGTTTTTCTACTAAGAACTCTTTTTAAATGTGTTTTGTTATTGTAGCACTTTTTACAACAAAACTCTACTTGACCAGTTCCAAACTGTAAAAACTGTATGAAGCTCCTCCTGCCAGTGGATTTCTTACTTCTATGTGGACTCTCCTCTCTTGCAGTGTCCTGTAAATAACGATTAAATTCCACCCTTTTCTTTACTTCACCGTTAAAAGAAAAAAAAAAATCACAAAATAGAGTAAGTGGATAATTTAGATTCAGGTGCTGTTCAGTTAAGTTCAAGACAAAACACCATAATAATAGTAAATATTTTAATCAGGAAAAAGGGAAATTAATAGCAGGATCTAAAAGGTGTTAATACTGGCAAGATTCTGCTTCAAGATGAGACGAAATAATAGGGACCAGATTTGCCCTCAGATCTGAAACAGATGGAAAAACGGAACAATATACAAAACAGCAATTTCAATAGGCTCGACCTCAAGCAGTGAAGGATAAGGGTCCCTGAAGTGTAAGAAACAAACAGGGTGAGATTAGTAGTTGCCCTGGAATACTGCCTTATAAAATTTTCTAGGCTTTGCCACAAAAAGGAGGAATCCAGGGGTAGTCTACAGAGTCAAAGGACTAAGGGGACAAGATGAGAGTCTGAGAAAACCAAGGTGCTAAAGTTCGCAGGTCAAAGTACTGAAAGGGAAAGAACCTTGGTTATGTGCATGGAGTTCTTAGTTTTCACTGAGTACTGACCAGCCCATGTGTGTGAAGAAACTATCCAAGGCTAGAGAGTCCTGCAAAAGGCAAAGGTGAATAATGGGAGGGGCTTACACATAGCCATCAGTAGTGTCTTTTCCCCCTACTAAACTAAAAACCTCAAGATCCACAAATGCTTGGGTAGAGTACACAGAAATGTCTGCCCTTGGCCTTGGCCTTGTGGAATGATTGGCCTGAGCACCAGGCCCTGCCCAACAGATTTTAACAGCAAGAATCGGAAAGACCAAACTGCTTCTTCCATGGGCATCCTAGGGCAAAGCTCAAAAATATAGGAGAACAAATGTCCAATACCCAAAGAGGTAAAATCACAGTGTTTGACATTCAGTTAAAAAAAAAAAACCTGTAAGACATGATAAAGGGCAAGAAAATATGATGCATAATTAAGAGATTAAGTCAATAAATCAACTAATACAGAAGTCTTGCAGATGTTAGAATTGGCTGACTAGGACACCAGTACGTTTATTATGGCTGACTCTGTGCATTCAGAAGGTTAAGCAGAGACATGGGAGAGATTCAAAATGAACTAAATCAAACTTTTAGAAATGAAAACTGCAATGTGTGAGAAGAAAAGCACCCTGGTTGGGAGTAGTAGCAGATTAGAAATAATGGAAGAAAAAATAAGCAGATTTGAAAACAGCAGTATCAATTACTCTAAAATGAAAAAAGAGGAAGTCAAAATAAATCAACAGAGCACCAGTGAGCTGTGGGGGGAAAATTAAGCATCTCATGTGTACTTGTGCCAGAAAGATTGGAGAGAGAGCATTTTAATGGCCGGGGAAAAGCATGTTAAAAAGTTAACCACCTGGGTGGTTCAGTGGTTAAAGCCTCTGCCTTCAGCTCAGGTCATGATCCCGGGGTCCTGGGATCAAGCCTCACATCGGGCTCTCTGCTCAGCAGGGAGCCTGCCTCCTCCTCCTCTCTCTCTCTGCCTGCCTCTGTGCCTACTTGTGATCTGTCTGTCAAATAAATAAAAATCTTAAAAAAAAAAAAAACTTAACAATTAAAAATTCCCAAATTTCTTAAAAACTCTAAACACACATATTCAAGAAGCTTAATAAGCCCCAAACAGAAGGAACATGAAGAAACCATACAAAAAGTATATCATAATAAAATTGAGCAAAAGCAACATAAAGAGAAAGATCTTTAAAACAACAAAAATGAAAGAATTCTGTGCAGAGGAAGAAATATAAGAATTACAGAAAATTTCTTGTCAGAAATAAAATAAATGAGGAATTAGTAGAGCAACATGTTTAACTGAAGGAGAAAAAAACCTGTCAACTAAAATATTTTTCAGAATAAAGGCTAGGGCGCCTGGGTGGGTCAGTCGGTTGAATGTTCCACTGTTGGTTTTGGCTCAGGTCATGATCTCAAGGTCTTGAGATAGAGTCCTTGTCTGGGCTCTGTGCTCAAAGGAGAGTCTGCTTGAGATTCTCTCTTCCTGTCCATCTGCCTTTCTCCCACTCTAGAATAAATAAGTACATCTCTAAAAAGAAAGGAATAAAAGTTGAATAAAATGTCTTAAATTGTACAATAGCTAAAAGAAATTACTGGATAATTCTCACAGAAGTAACAAAAATGAAACAGCAAAAAACTCTGCCATGGGGTTTCGGTTGCATTAGAGCACTCTATTCAGCATGTAATTGGAGGAAATACAATGGAAATACTGAAATAAAAGTAATATTCTCCCTAATAAAAAAAAATCAAACAGCAAGATACTGGACTTAAAAATCAGCATACAAAATCAGATTAAATGCAACTAGTCTATGCCATTTAGAAGGAGATTTTCAAATTGAATAAAAAAGCAAGACACTATACACTGCCTACAAGAAACACATTTCAAACATAAAGACAGCTATAGGTCAAAAGTTAAAAGATTGACAAACATTGGATTGATTATATTAACACCAAAGTAGATTTTAGAGCAAGGTAATACCAGAAAAAAGGAAGATCATTCCATAACGATAAAGGGGTCAGTTTATTGAGAGGATATAATTACCCTAAATATTCAGGTACTTAATAACCAAGCTTCCAAATATGCCATGCAAGGCCACCTGGGTGGCTCAGTCAGTTAAGCATCTGATGCTTGGTCTCAGCTCAGGTCTTGATCTCAGGGTTGTGAGTTCAAGCCCTGCATTGGGGCTCCATGCCTACTTTAAAATATTCTTTCTTATAAAATACTTTTTTATAAATATCTGTGTGTGTGTGTGTGGTATGTATACATACATATATGTATGTATATATATGTGCATGCAAAAATTTATTGAGCCACAAGGAAAACTTGACAAATCCACAATTGTAGTTGGGAATTTAAAGATCTCTTCAATAATTGATAGAAACTTTTTAAAAAAGAACAGAAAAGCTGTAACAACATAGATTTTAGGGGAGTTGTTTTTTCTTAGAATATAGAATTTTTTAAAATAATTGTCATCCAATCTGACCTATTGAGATTTATAAAGTACTCAAATTAACAATAGAAGAATACTTGTTTTTATCAAGTATACACAGAACATAGACTGGTAAATTAAAAATGATTAAAGTCAGGGGCGCTTGGGTGGCTCAGTGGGTTAAAGCCTCTGCCTTCGGCTCAGGTCATGATCTCAGGGTCCTGGGATCGAGCCCCATATCAGGCTCTCTGCTCAGGGGGGAGCCTGCTTCCCTTCCTCTCTCTCTGCCTGCCTCTCTGCTTACTTGTGATCTCTGTCTGTCAAATAAATACAATCTTTAAAAAAAATGATTAAAGTCATAAGGAATGTGTCTTCTGACCACAATAGAATTAAGCTAGAAATCAACAGAAGGATCACTGGAATATCCTCAAATATTTGGAAACTAACTGGCACATTTATAAATAATCCATAGGTCAGAAATGAAATCAGTAGGGGAATTTCATAAATGAATGAAAATGAAATAATGTATCAAAATTTGAGGCATCCTGCTAAAGCAATGTTAGAAGAAAGTTTATAGAACTAAATGCCTATATTAGAAAAAGAAGTAAGGTTTCAAAAGCAGACTACATAAAAAGAAAACCAATTCTTAAATTAAAAATACATAGGAGAAATCGATAATTAAGAAAGAGGGAAAATCACTGAAATAGAAAACAGTAAAACAATAGAGAAGCCAAGATAAGAAGATCAGTAATATCATCAACCTTGAGCCAGATGATCAAGAAGAAAAAGAGAGGACATCTGAATCACCAGTATGTTGGATGAGAGAAATGGCATCACTACAGATTCTAAAGATCTTAAGAGAATAATAAGGGAATATGATTTAAAAAAAAGCCTTATACCAACAGATTTTCCAATTTTGGTTAAATAGACAAATTCCTTAAAAAGACACATACTACTAAAACTCAGGGAGAATTAGGTTATCTGAATAGTTCTGTTATATATTTTAAAAATTGAATATATATTTAAAAATTTTGCCCCTAAGAAAACTATAGTCCTAATATGGGCTTAAGAAAGAAGAAAGTGTAAATTCTTTACAAGTTCTTCCAGAAAATTGAAAAGGAGAAAATATTTACCAACTCACTGAAACCAGCATTACCCTGATACCAAAATGAGACAAAGACATATCAAGAAAACTACCAGTGTTCCTCATGAGCCCTGATGCATATATTTCTTAATATAGTTTTAGCAAATCAAAAGGACAGTACATCACAACAAAGTTGTAAATCCCAGTAATGGAAAAGTTGGTTTAATATTCAAATATCAATCAAATTACTGCATCATATTAGCAAGCAAAACTGGAATAAAAATTTTTTGTAACTTCAGTGGAGAAAGATCATTTGCCAAAATTCAAAATCCATTGCTGGTAAAATCTTCCAACCAAGCAGGAATAGATGGCAGTTTTCTCAACTTGATAATGGCATCTACAAAAAACAATTATGTAACTGGCCTCATACTTGTATTAAATTACTAAGGCGGCCATAACAAAATATCACAGACTGTATGGCTTAAATAAGACATTTGTTCTCACAGTTCTAAAAGCTAGAAATCTGAGATCTAGGTGGTGAGAGGGTGGATTTCATACTGAGTCCTCACTCCCTGCTGTATAGATGGCTGTCTTCTCCCTTAAACATGTGGTTTTTCTCCTGCACATGTGCTTGTGTGTATCCAAAATTTCCTCTTCTTCTAAGGAAATTTAGTCATATTGGGTAATGGCCCACAATTTTAATTTAATTACCTCTTTAATGACTTTATTTGCATATGCAGTTATATTCTGAGTAACTGGAGGTTAGGATTTCAATGTATGAATTTGAAGGGACACAATTCAGCACATAGAAATACTTAATGGTGGGGCACCTGGGTGGCTCAGTGGGTTAAGCCTCTGCCTTCAGCTCAGGTCATGATCTCAGGGTCCTGGGATGGAGCCCGCATCCAAATCCAGCTCTCTGATCAGCAGGGAGCCTGCTTCCCCCTGCCCCCCACTCTCTGCCAGCCTCTCTGCCTACTTGTATCTCTCTCTCTGTCATAAATAAATAAAATCTTTAAAAAAAAAAGAATTTTTGAAAACAAGCCACAATAGAAGGAAATATTTGCAAATCAAATACCTGATGAAAGACTTGTATCGTGAATATAAAAATAACTCATAAAACTCAACAGTAAGAAAACAACCCAATTTTAAAAGTAGGTAAAAGAGCTTGACAGACAGGCATTTCTTCTTCGACGAGATATGGCTTGCAGTTAGCACATGAAAAAATTATCATCATTACTGATTAGGAAAATGCAAATTTAAACCACAATGAGGAACTACACATACCTATTAGGTAAGAAGGCTAATTTTTTTTTTTTTTTTACTAACCAGAACAAGCTTTATGTCTAGCCACTCCAGAATATGGAGTGGCTAGACACTAATACATTGCTGATGAGAGTGGGAAATGTTACAAGCACTTTGGAAAATAATGTATCAAATTTTAAGAATATTAAATGCCCACTTGCCATATGATCCAGCTATTCTACTCTTAGATATTTATTCAAGATAACAGAAAGCATAAGTCCGTACAGAGGCTCATATAGTCATAGCTGCTTTATTTGTAAAAATCAAAAACTGGGAAAAAAAACTAAATATCCACCAAAAGGTGAAAGAATACACAATTAAAATGTTACTAGGGAGATCCAGTGAAGGTTATGAGGAAATTCTGGGGAAGGATGGATGTGTTAATTATCTTGATTGTGATGATGGTTTCATGGATGTATATATGTCAAAACTTGTTAAATCATACACACTTCAAACATGTAGCATTTGCTGTCTGTCAGTCATACTCCAATATAGCTGTTTTAACAAACAATATGCTTAAACCCATGATAGGATCTGTATAGGATAATGAATACTTGCTATGTTTTCTTTTTTTAAAAATGTACCTCAAAGTAATTATAATAAAGAATAAGATCAATTTGTTGCCTTTAGGGAGTTGACAGTTTTCTGAGAGATTACAGTTGATTTTATCTAAGAATTGGGAGAATTGAGGTTTTAGGAAAATCAAACCTTATGTTAATAGAATCCTATTTTAAATATTCAGAGGAGGAAAAGTTTGTTTATGGTTGAAAGAAAAAGCCATATATTCATGATAGAGTTGACATTGCCAGCATGCCTTAAAAAGTAGACATGAGGGGCGCCTGGGTGGCTCAGCGGGTTAAAGCCTCTGCCTTCGGCTCAGGTCGTGATCCCAGAGTTCTGGGATCGAGCCCCACATCGGGCTCTCTGTTCGGCAGGGAGCCTGCTTCCCTCTCATTCTCTCTCTCTCTCTCTCTGCCTGCTTGTGATTTCTGTCAAAAAAAAAAAAAAAGTAGACATGATTTCAGCAGAGGAAGATAAGACAGAAATTCTAGGCAGGAGGAAGAAGAAGAACAAAGGCAAAGAGTTGAGAGGTGGTGGAACATGTTTTAGGAATAGCTATCAGTACAGCTAGAATAGAATGCTTGGAAAGATCTTGTGGAAGATAAGCTTAGGAAGAGCAGGTGGGTGGGGCAGATCGGACTTAAGAGGCCATACCAAGACAATTCTGTTTTCCTCTTTAAATATTTCTTTGACTCCCAAAGGTAGAACTAATCAGTCTTGACTGTGTTTCCCTGGCATTTTACTACATATCCTTTGATAACACCTGTCACATTTTATTGCATCTTGTGTGTGGCTTTACCCTTAGGCACTCTCCTATTAGAAAGGACAATATTCAGCTCATTTTAAATACTCAATAACAGGTGTTTTCCCACTTTAAAAAATAGAAAAGTCTAGGAGCTTGTCATAATCTCAGTAGGCAGGTGGAATTTGAACTGGTCTTGGAAAAACCGAGTAGGTTTTGGATGAGATGGAAAGTAGACAGAAGGGTATTTCATAGAGCAGAGTGAAAATGTCCATAGTAAACAGGGGGATGGGTATATAAGGAGTACTGAGAATTGATGTTTACAAGAAAGCCAATTTTTGTTATTGGTTATTATTTAGCCCAAGCAAACAAAGACACATGCTCCATATTTACTATGAAAACTACATGGGTACAGGAGAGCTCTCAACAACCAGAAGCAAAGAATTTTATAAGTTACTAGCAGAATCTCTCTCTCTCTGCAGAACTATGTTTATTTTTCTTTTCTCTTTAGTTAAGATTTATATGTGTTATACAAACATAGAAATAGGAGTAGTATTGTATTTTCTATTGGCATTGCATTCTATTGTCATTATGAACCTTTGGTAGCTCATGAACCATTGGTTAAAAGGATTGAGAGGGGCCCCTGAGGGGCTCAGTCTGTTAAGTGTCCAGTTGTTGATTTTGGCTCAGGTCATGATCTCAGGGTTGTGAGATGGAGCCCTTGTCAGACTCTGTGCTCAACATGGAGGCTGCTTGAGATATTCTCTCTCTCTCTCTCTCTGCCCCTCCCTCCATGTATATATGCTCTTTCTTGCTCTCAAATAAATAAATATTAAATAGAATCTTTAAAAACAAAAGGATTGAGAGAGAGTGAAGTAGAATTTCAGCACTTTGAGGCAGACTTGTACTTGATTTATTTCTATAGGATACAGCATGCTGTTCTACAGAGAACACTATATAAATCAAAACACCAGGATTTGAGGGGCGCCTGGATGGCTCAGTGGGTTAAAGCCTCTGCCTTCCGCTCAGGTCATGATCCCAGGGTCCTGGGATTTGAGCCCCACATTAGGCTCTCTGCTCAGCGGGGAGCCTGCTTCCTCCTCTCTCTCTGCCTGTCTCTCTGCCTACTTGTGTTCTCTGTCAAATAAATAAACAAAAATCTTAAACAACAACAACAACAGGATTTGAATCCCACTTTAACTTTAGAATATGTTTAATGTCTCTAAAAAGTTAGTTCCAGTATGAGATCCTCTTTCATTATTTATTAAGTTGGTATAAAAACAGTAATGACTTCACATTGTTAGTATGTGGGTTGCACAAGGTAACAAGGGAAACATGCAGCCCCTTGCTGCCATGCCACGGCGTTGTCCATGTCACATGCATAGCATAATGCTATGGAGGTTGTAGGTACTCACCTGCTTACCGAATGAAGCAATACATGAGTGACTGAGAACCTTTGAAAAAAATTTTTTTTCTGTTATGGTGTTAATGCATCCAGAGAACTGACTGTGAAAATAATCTTTTTCCTGGTCATCTCTGTGTGTTTGAGTAAAAGAACAATGGTAAAAGTTCATTTTTTATTTGCATTATCTGCCTAAAAGATACATGTGCTAAATATGCTAGAAGATGGCATTTTGTTTTCCTTTATCATTTAGTTTGTATTTTAATTCAGTTTAATTTAATTTCAGATGTGCCTGGTTACACGTAATAGCTGGTTCTCCCAAGTATTTTTAGCTCATCCTGTCATAGCAATGTGCCTTGCGACAAATCAACCTTCTCTTGCTGACCTATCTCCTCCTATGCATATGGAAGTATTTCTTGTAATTTAAAGATCATTCTGGAAGAATGTTCATAGTTTACAAAAGTAGATTTGTAACTGCCATTTTGATGACTTAGAAAAGGAGGTTAAAATATAATAAAATATGAAGAAGTCATACCTTAAGGAGAGAATTTTGGGTGTTAAAACTGTATTCTGAAAGTAAATGTAGTTCAAACAATAACCTGTACTAATTTGTTTCAAAGAAAAGGTTTTTAAGAGACTAAGACTTATTCAAATTAGCATACCATTTATAAATAGTCTCATAGAATGCTTAAAACTAAGCATATTAATTACAATTTGGATTACACCATTGTTTTACACAGCAAACTCTTCAGGTTGATTAGAACAAAACTACCAGGTGAAATTCAACGCAATCTGTATTATAGGAAATGAATTAGAGAGGCTCAAATTTATTTTAGGTATGCTTATAAAACCTTTATGGAAATAGATTCCACTTTGTAAAAAGAAAGAATATAAAATCTTAAAATTCTTTCTCCTTCCCTCCCCCCCCATCCTCCCTTTCTTTCACTGAATCTCTCAGTCTGCATGTCCAGCAGCTTTTAAGGTAGTTTTGGTGCTTAGTGTTTCCTGTTAGTATTTTCGTGAACGTGTTCAGTGAATATTTGTGGTATTTAGGAAAAGGAAACTTATGATCCAGAACATTTTACAATTCAGAAATTAGAAGATAAGATCTAGGAAAATCTAAGCCTGTTTTCAAAATAAGCTCTAATAATTGAAAAGCTATTTATGATATGTTCTGGAAAGGCAAATTTGTTGACTTCATTTTTTCAGAGAACTCATTTTTTCAGACTGTTAGGAAATGTGACATAAATTTCTAGCTTCTGCTTTTTTTTTTTTTTTTTTTTTTTAAATAGTGTACGTTACAAATGCTTCAAATCCAGGGCCAAATAAACAAAAATTTGATTCAGGAATGCTTCTCATTTAAAAAAGTAATCCTGGAATCCTGGGGTAGAAAGGAACGTTAAAGTTTATCTTTTTCATCTTCCTACTACTGATGAAAAAATTAGTTCCAGGAGAGTAAACTGAGTTTAGTGTCTACAGCTTAAAAAGAAAGAAAGAAAGAAAGAAAAGAAAAGAAAAGAAAAGAAAAGAAAAGAAAAGAAAAGAAAAGAAAAGAAAAGAAAAGAAAAGAAAAGAAGACAAGACAAGCTAAGCTTTTTCCCCCCCTTCTCTACTTGGTACAGGAAGTACTCAATAATTTCCACCAGGGAAGAGTCAACATGGCATGAGATTTATATATTATTATAAGTTTATTAATTAACATTTCAGTGCTTCTTTAACTAAGTAGGGTGGTTATGGTGAGTCTTGCCCTGCAAAGTGAAGATGTTCGGAGCATGTAAAGCCTCACCCCAGATTCTGACAAATTTACCCCAGTGATGCTACCCTAGGGTTACCACTGGGTAGCAGTGTTCAAGGAGATTTAATGGACACAAGTTTTAGAACAAAAAGATTGTGTAGGCACATACTTCATTTGAAGATAAAAGCAGTACTTTGTCCCATTGTTCAAATTTGGTTTTGAGCACATTATTCATTTTTAAAAATTCAAACAGACTTAGAGTTATTTATGTTTCCTTCTTAGAAGTTGGGTTTTGGGGGCGCCTGGGTGGCTCAGTGGGTTAAAGCCTCTGCCTTCGGCTCAGGTCATGATCCCAGGGTCCTGGGATTGAGCCCCGCATCAGGCTTTCGGCTCCGCAGAGAGCCTGCTTCCTCCTCTCTCTCCCTGCCTGCCTCTCTTGCCTCCTTGTAATCTCTGTCTGTCAAATAAATAAAATCTTTAAAAAATAAAATAAAATAAAATAAAAAAGAAGTTGGGTTTTAAGGCATAAGTCAGCTAGTTTTCTTCTTGGAACACCCTTCGTCTTTTTGGAATCAGTCATTCTTTCTTTAAACAATCATTTATCAAACATTTGTATATTCCAGCCACAGTGGTGGCTTATTAAAATATAGAATCACAAAGACTTGGTTGCTGTCCTAAAAAGGGAGGTTATTCTTTGAGAAGTTACGGTATACGATCATTGCTCCAAATTTTCCCTTGCCATCTGCAGTTATCATTATAAAATTTAACACAGTAATCATATATTGTAGAAAATACAAAATGATAGAACCCACGAGAGTGTTTCACTTCATTTATTTATTCACTTATTCTACAAGTATTTACTGAATATCTACTATGTGCCAGACACTGGGCTTTGTGGTTGGGATACATCAGTGACTAAAACATTCAATGATCCTACCCTCGTGAGGATGATAACCTAGTAGATGAGGTGAATAATAACCAAGAAACATACTAAATAAACAAATTACAGAGCATGTTAGAAGGTGATAAGTGTTTAAAAAATTAGAAATAAGGAGTTATCTCTTTAGATGTAGGGGTATCATGTGTGTGTGGGAAGGACAGAAGAAAAGAAGGTATAATCTTTTTTTTTTAAGACAGATCACAAGTAGGCGGAGTGGGGGTGGTGGGGTGGCGTGGTACACTCCCTGCTGAGCAGAGAGCTCGATGCAGGGCTCTATCCCAGGACCCTGGGATCATGACCCGAGCTGAAGGCAGAGGCTTTAACCCACTGAGCCACCCAGGCGCCCCAAGAAGGTATAATCTTAAAACAGTGTGGTCAAGAAAGGCCTCATTGTGAAGCTTTCTTTTGACCAAAGTCTTGAGGCAGTTGAAATAAAAATAAAAGTCCAAAGAATAAAGTAATCCTAGGATTTGAAATTTTAAATTGAAGTCTGTTTTGTTACTTGTTATTTCACAACAAGAAGATGCAGATGATGATAAAATCAAGAGTTTTTGCTTTTCTTTCTTTTCCTTCTTAATTAGCTTTGACTTTTAATGTCTATTTTTTCTACTTAGCCAAAATAAATGTATTTCATGGGATTCTTGTCCATTCGTAATAAGAACAGGGTTTACTTTGAAAATCATCTCTTGACAGACCAGAGCAATGTGTAGCATAATTTCATATAGTTCATTGTTTCTAAGAAATGTAAAAATCCAGAAGACACAGCATAAGGAAAGTAATCAACGCTATTTTAGTAGCGATGTAACGGGATAAACGGCAGCTGCACTCGTGGTGAGCACAGCATCGTGTACAAACTTGTCAAATCACTAAGTTGTACGCCTGAAACGAATGTAACATTATGTCAACTATATTCAGATAAGTAAGTGGAAGAAACATGAAAGTCTATGTAGTGCCATTCTTAGATGACTGTTTGTTATCTCGGTTTGAGCAACAGATCAACTTATTTTCTCTTTGAGTCACTGAATCCTAGATTCTGATGAGAAAGTTTTATTTTCATAATATTCTTGATTGATTTTAGCATGATTTAAAAATACAGGTATTGTTTCTTACAGATTGTGTTTCTGGTGTCTGCATACGCAAGTCCCCAACTCGCAGAGGAGAGCTGTTCGGCCGTGGCTGCCGTCACACATTATCTGTATCTTTGCCAGTTTAGCTGGATGCTCATTCAGGTGGGTACCTCATTTCCTCCTCCCACCCCCTCCTACTGTCCAGTGAATCTGCATGGAGTGTTCTTCCTATCTGCTGTTCTTCATACTGAGCTGGAAATGATTCCATATATCCATAACCGCATTCCCAGGAGATCGATGGAAAGAAAACTTTATAAGCTGTACAACATCAGAAATTATAGTGAATTGGGGGGAATGAGAAGAAACCTAGAAGGGGTAGAAATTAAGGAGTGGTGCAAGATGAGGCTTGTGATGTGGGGCCTGTAAACCACAGCAAGAAATTTGAACTTTGTTCTAGGGGAGGCCATAGAATTAAACAAGTAAGACGGTAACATTTGTGTTTGAGAAATATCTCCCTGTTTGTAGTGAATTCGTGACAAAAGAATTGACATTGGTGCTATTAAGTACCGTTAGCTTATCCAGGCAGGAGAACAAGGCAGTGTGAACCTGGGACTGGCAGAAGAAGCCAGGGGAATAGGACAGCTTTTGAGATTTCATTTTTCTGTTCTTTTCCTTTCTTGCTTAATTCTTTCTTTCTTTCTTTCTTTCTTTCTTTCTTTCTTTCTTTCTTTCTTTCTTTCTTTCTTTCTTTCTTTTTCAGTATAGCAATAGAATGTAGAGATTGGTTAAGAAGAGTGCAGAAGATGGAACCAAAGATGTTTCCCAAGTTTCTGGTGTGAGGGGCTGGATAGACAGTAGTGTCTTGAAGTGAAATAATGACCCCTGGAAATTGCAGGAAGGTTGATGAGAAATTTGGGACATACGGAGCACGAAGTTCCTCCAGTGTGAGACTTCCAATGGGGACGTTGAGAGATGGGGGATACACAGGACTAAAGCTCAGAACAGAGATTTATATATAGCCTATGCTATAAATACTTTAGAAAATTGTTGACTTACAATTGGAATATGACTCTGTTATTTTTGGAAGAGATCACCTGGGGAGAAAGTATGGAGTGAGACCCAAAGAGTCCTAATATACTCTTCTGAGGAACTAGTAAGTGTTGGGGAGAGACTTGAACTCTCCCTTTTCTGACTAAAATCCCAAATTCCCTTTATTGTCCTATGCTGATTTGCTTGATAAAGAGGCAAATATGAAAGTTGGATCCAATTCAGTAGTATTAATGTCATCAATTTAATGGCTCAACTAAAGGAAATGTTGCCTTTAATGCTTTCTTTGTAGTAGTATTGTTACATCTTTCATATAATAGAAATAGTTTTATATATTTTTTAGAATGCTTGTGAACTATTTTATATAAACAGATGCATTCAGTCATTTGCACATTCTTCTTTCTTGTTGAATAAAAGGATGTGGGATTTCCACTGTACAGCAATAATGAAAGCATGTGAGAATACCATACAGACTCATGGAAGGGATAGTTTCCCAGGTACGATATTATAGTTGTAGGGAGAACTGCACTGAGTTATTTAGTTAATAGAGCTAGTTGCAATAATTAGAGCCCTGAATCTGGGATTGAATTCTGGTTTTGCTACTATCTTTGTAAACTTAATCAAGTTACTGGCTCTTCCTAAGTTTTGTTGCTAAATCTTCATATGAAGATAATAATTCCTTCCTCATAGAATTATTATTTCATAAGTCTTAAACAGCTCTAATTATGGAAAGTTTATGGTATTCTCAAAATCCCTCCCAAATAAAAAAATAAAGCTAAATCTCAAGGATATAACATAAAACGTAATATTTGCTGAAATTAAAATAATATTTGCTAGATTCTCTGATTGCAAGATTTTTTAGGCGTTTATCAAAGCTGAACTTTCCGTGTGTACCGCATGTATGTTATTTATCTGCTTGGACTGAGGTCCCCAGTGTTGTGCAGAAGGACTTTGTCCATGTCCCTGACCTACTCAGTTTTTGATGAATGACTTGGATGAAGACATAGGAAACTGTCTTATCAGGTATGCAGATGATACGGAGGTGGAAGGACAGCTAAAACAGCAAGCTGCCTGGGTTAGGGATGCAGGTACAATCAATACAGAGAAAGTGCTGTGACAGATTGAAACCTAGAGTGAAACAGACTTAATTTGATGGGGGTTAAGGTAAACAACTTGAAATATTTTATTTAACACAAACTTAGTGTGGTCAAGTGTGTGACCAGATTGCTTAAAACAACAACTACAAAAACAATACAGACCTAGGTTACATTAGTAACAGCATAGAGGCAGATGAGGGCATCGTGGTTTACACTGTAATCTACAAAGGTTCAAGACAAGCTTGGAACCCTATAACCACTTTCATAAATCATGTTTCACCAGGAGCATTAACCAGCTGATGAAAAGTTGAAAATAGTCCTGTAAGAAACTTTTGAGTCAGCTAGAGATAGCTAACCTGCAGTGAATTTAGAGTGATGTGATAGCTGTCTACAAACACTAGAAGGGATGCTACAGGAAAGAAAGACCGGACTGCAGGTCCATTAGGAAGAATGAAACAAATGGGTCAAAAATGAAAAAAGTTGGGCGCCTGGTGGCTCACTGGGTTAAGCCGCTGCCTTCGGCTCAGGTCATGATCTCAGGGTCCTGGGATCGAGTCCCACATCGGGCTCTTTGTTCAGCAGGGAGCCTGCTTCCCTCTCTCTCTCTCTCTGCCTGCCTCTCCGACTACTTGTGATTTCTCTCTGTCAAATAAATAAATAAATAATCTTTTTAAAAAAATGAAAAAAGTAAATTTTGATTCAATTAAGAACTCTGATAGCCTGTAAAACTGTCAGAATTGAAGAGGCTGTTCCTACAAGCAGAAAGCATCCAGTCAGTGAAGTGCATTCAAATAGGGGGAAATGACCAACTTTCAAAATGTTTTCCTGCTTTGGGGGAGCATTAGATGAGATTGCATATAAGATTTCACCCAACTTAATAGAGACTGGTATCCTCTAGATCTCTTTTTCCAGTCTTCAGTAAATAAAATTGTGGCTGATGAACATTTAGTAAGCTAATTAGGTTTCTGTATGGCTGATGGTTATGAAAACTATTTAAAGTACCAGTAAATAAAACTATTTGAAGTTTAATGTATTTCAAATGGTATACCACACATTTTTCATGGTTTGTGGTGTGACCACAAGGGAAAAATTCAATAACTTCTGATTCTAGTAGGTTACTTCTCATAAGTTATTTTGTGGGAAGAGGTTATTCCTTTACCAACCTGTGTTTTCCTTCTTATAAAATACTGTCTACTAAATCTTTTTTTTTTTTTTCCAAAAAGTAGAATCCATTTTTAAAACATTATATAAAAGATTAGGCCCCTGTTAATCCAGTACTTCTAGTCAATTAGGGTTCAAAATTTTCAAAAAATAAAATAACATTTTAGTAATTCTACTTCATATTTTCTTTTTTTTTTTTTAAGATTTTATTTATTTATTTGAGAGAGAGAGAGTGTGAGAGAGAGAATGAGAGAGGAGAAGGTCAGAGGGAGAAGCAGACTCTCCATGGAGCTGGGAACCCGATGTGGGACTTAATCCCGGGACTCCCGGATTATGACCTGAGCTGAAGGCAGTTGCTTAACCAACTAAGCCACCCAGGTGGCTCTACTTCATATTTTCTTAAAGATTTTATTTATTTATTTGACAGAGAGACAGGTGAGAGAGATCATAAGCTGGGAGGGAGTTGGGGGAAAGCAGAGGAGAGGAAGAAACAGACTCCCCGCCCAGCAGGCAGCCCAGTCTGGGGCTTGATCCCAACCTGAGCTGAAGGCAGATGCTCAACTAACTGAGCCACCTAGTACCCCTCTACTTCATATTTTTAACATTATGGAGGAGAGAATTTGATAGATGTGTGTGCGTACATAACTTAGGACAAAATGTTAACCATTAACTTAATCATTGGGTTTAGTATATCAGAATTACTATTTATTTTGATTTGCATCGTATCTTCAATCTTCA
The DNA here is from genome assembly GCF_964662115.1 of Mustela nivalis. Lineage (NCBI taxonomy): Eukaryota > Metazoa > Chordata > Mammalia > Carnivora > Mustelidae > Mustela > Mustela nivalis. Next base: position 67,003,767 of record NC_139022.1, on the reverse strand, counting down.
AAAAAAATGCACTTAAATGAATTTATCTTGAACTTTTATTTCTCTGTCATATACCTTTAATTGGATTATATTTTTATAGTAGCTAAAGAAGAATTTTTTTGGTAAACAAGTTATGTAACTTTTCTGAGCCTAGATTTTTATCTGAATAATCAGATCTGTAATAACAGTACCTGTCTTTGAGGATTGTGGAAAGATAAAATGAATTTGTGCATGAAAAGAGCTTGGAATTGGGCCTGGCACAAGCTATACAACACGCCATACATATGTACCGAATATTACTAGCTAAACAAATATGTGTGGCCCATATCTCATTGATTTTGAAACATGTTGAAAACTCTGGTTTTCCAATTTAATTTATACTCTTTTTTTTTTTTCCCAAAAAAGAATTTACTTGATAATAGTGGGGAGAGACTTAGAGTGAGGCAGACACCAACTAGCTGTGAAGCTAAAGCAAGCTGTGTAAATAACCTCTAACCTCTTTACTGAAGTACATGCGTGGCTCATCGCGGAATCTCTAACTGGTGGCCTTCACTGTTTCTTTAGGCCTTCCCGTTTTTCTGACAAGGAGGTTCTACCACACATTATGAGAATATAGTAACAGATTATTTTGCCTTTTTTTTTTTAAGCAAACTTCTCACAAATTCCCTTTGAGGCCATGGAACTTGACTTATCCTTCTATTTGCTCCTTATATAAAATCACTGTGAAATTACTGAAATCATTTCCCACTTCCTTAAAAAACAGCAAGTCTTGTCTACTTAGAGAAAGTTTGACAGCGAGAATTTAAACTCTCGTTATAATATGTTTACTCTATTTCCTTAGTTTTTATTGTTCTATTTTCATTTCCTTTTCTGTTTTGATTTGCTTTCCTCTTAGAAATTGTATATACTAATGGTACAAAGCATAATCAAATACTGAAGAGAAATATAAAGTGAAACGTACATCTGTTTCTCCCTATTTCACACACCCTCAACTCTCTGCTTTACCCTCAACCCTACTCCCAAAGGTAAACAGTGTTAATGGTTTCCTGTATATCTTTCCAGAAATATTCCACAAATATACAAATGTTTATAAATATGTAAAAAGCACATATGTGTATGTTCTTGTGTGTGTGTATATATATTTACTTATTTATATATAGTTCATCTAAGTTTTTGTATATGTATACATTCACCAAGTACAGATACACTTTTTTCCATTCCATAATGTGGTTGTTTCAGTTTATTTTGAAATGCTAGTTACTTCCAGTTATTTTTACTATTATAAACAATGTTTCCTTGAACATCCTTGCATTCTGAATATTTATTTACTTATGGAATATTCTTAGAATAAATTCCTAGAATTTATGCCTTTATTATTAGCATTTACATGAAATGGACTGCCAGACCATGAGTTAACCCCTGAAGGAATAAATCACAGTAAGTTGAGGTATCTGTATATAATATAGGTAAATAGAAATTTAATTTTTCTGTGTATTTATTTGGCCCAGTTTTATTAGCATTTCCTGTCACTAAATCATATAGCAATCTGCTTCAATTATGAACAGTATCCAAACTTTAGATTGCTCCTGCAGTTTGTTGATTTCATGCTATGGAAACAGTGTAATGTTTTATTTTGAAACTAAAGCTTACTTAAGGGACATGTTTTTTAAATGGTGGAATAAAGGTAGAAATCATTCTACAATTATACTTGATCATTTATAGCTTGTGCCTTAACTTTTCTGTAAGATCAGGCTATGTGGAGGCAAATATACATATTTATTCCTTGGCAGAAAGGCCACTTAGTATCAGGGCATAGCAAAAAGAAGGGTAATGTTAAAAGTAGCCATGTTTTTCCTTTGTCACTGATTCAATTGGGCAGGCAGTCGGGGTGGGGGGGCAGGAGGTTGGGGGTGGTGGGACAGGACATCAAAGGTATTGAGGACAACAGACGGGTAATTACCAAGATAAAAATGATATACCCGGGAAATACAGAATTCTCTGGTCCGCAAAAAGCCTTGCAATTTATTTCATGTAAAAATTGCTAAGAGAGAGGATAACTGGAGCAAGGACATGTGATAATATTTCTTAGACGCTTCTCTGAAATGAATGACTAAGAACGTATGTTAATGACAAAATTAATAGCGTCCATGACCTCTGACTAAACTTGATACTATAAATCAGTCCAGGGTTTCTGGTGACACGGTTAATAACCAAATATTATTAAATAACAAGCTGGATACCAATCTTATCCCACATAGTATAAAAATGTATGGGGTTCAAGCAGTCTATTTTTAACTTAAGAAAAAAAAAGTAAATATTGGTTGCATTCTTCCTCTCATAAACTATTCCGTGTAACATTTTAAAATTTGCTCCAAATGGGACGCCTAGGTGGCTTAGTCAGTTAAGTGTCTGCCTTCAGCCTGCTTCTCCCTCTCCTTGCCACTCTCCCTACTTGTGCGCTCTCTCTCTTTCTCTCTCTCTAGCAAATAAATAAATAAAATATTTTGAAATGTAAAAATAAATTAAATTTGCACCAATTAACTTTGTCGCTCTCCACTAGGAGTTATTGAGCCTCCCAAAAATCTTTTCTGGCAAGATAGTATATAACTGAGTAAAATCAGTAACTAAACCAAATTATGAAATTATTATTAAATTCAACAAAAATTATTAACTCAAGTTGTAGAAAACATTTGTTTTAATATGAGGTTTACAAAAATTAATCTATCACAGGCCACAGTCATGTTTGAGTGATTTATATTCTAATAAACATTTTAAAGTTGTCCTTTAGTCTTAGCAAAAAAAAAAAAAAAATGGAAAGGAAAAGAGAAATGGTAATGTCCACATTTTTATTAAAAAATGCATCTGCACTGACATATAAAGTGTGTGGGGGGTAATGAGAGAGGGAAAAAAAAGCTCTCATGCAAATAATATTCTCAATATTTGTGTGAGTCTCTATGGAAATAAATCTTAATCAGTCTTCAGAAGAGCTTTGGACTTGTGTTCTGTCCCAAGTTCTGTAACTAAGCAGCATATGAAAAAACTGTGCTTTCCTCTGATTACATCTGTTTCCTCATCTCTAGATGAGAGGATTTGTGTGGTCAGATGATCTGTAAGGTCTGTATTACTTCCAAAATCCATACCATTCGTGTTTTTATTTCAGTATTTGTAATTTATTTCAGTATTTGTAATTTCACTCACAAACTGGGAGTCAGGAAATTGTTAATAACTTACAGTTTAACTTGTCCCTTTACTAGAAGAAGAAATTGAAACCCAGAAGAACCAAGTAATATTGGCCAAAAACATACAGCTTATCCATTTAGAACCATGTCAAAATTTAAGTCACTAATTACCATGTCTTTTCAAGTTTTTTAAAACATCATTATAGTGTTCACTATTTACATGAAAGTTTATCTTTTGATTGTGTACCTCTTCAAGTTCTCCTTTCCTGTATTTCTCTAGATTGTATTTATGACAGGAAATTGTCACAAATATCATTAGGTAGTTTTCTTTAAATTTGTTAAAATGGAGGGCTCTGGGTGGCTCCATCGGTTAAGCATCTGACTCTTGGTTTTGGCTCAGGTCATGATCTCTGGGTCCCGCGATCAAGCCCCATGTCTTTGCAAAAAGCAAGATTTCTTTTATTGGATGGCTGTATAGTATTTATATTATTTTAAAAATATATATATATATAAATGTAAATATATATAAATATATTTAAATATATGTAAATATATAAATATATATATATATGTTGTATATATATGTATATACATATATATACATATGTCTAGCAAGCAGTTGCTGTGGCCAAGGTCACAGAGGTTGCTGCTTGTGTTCTTCTCTGGGATTTTGATGGGTTCCTGTCTTAAATTGAGATCTTTCATCCATTTTGAGTCTATTTTTGTGTACGGTGTAAGGAAATGGTCCAGTTTCATTCTCCTGCATGTGGCTGTCCAGTTTTCCCAACACCATTTGTTGAAGACACTCTTTTTCCCACTGGACATTCTTTCCTGCTTTGTGAAAGATTAGTTGACCATAGAGTTAAGGGTCCATTTCTGGTTTCTCTATTCTGTTCCCTTGATCTATGTGTCTGTTTTTGTGTCAGTACCATACAGTCATGATGATTATAGTTTTGTAATAGAGCTTGAAGTCTGGAATTGTGATACCACCAGCTTTGGTTTTCTTTTTCAACATTCCTTTGGCTATTCAGGGTCTTTTTTCTGGTTCCATACAAATTTTAGGATTATTTGTTCCAGCTCTGTGAAAAATGTTGATGGTATTTTGATATGGATTGCATAAAATGTGTAGCTTGCTCTAGGTAGCATTACATTTTAACAGTATTTGTTTTTCCAATCCATGAGCATGGGACATTTTTCCATTTCATTGTGTCTTCCTCAATTTCTTCCATGAGTACTTTATAGTTTTCTGAGCACAGATCCTTTGCCTCTTTTCACCCAGGTAATCTTGAAATGCTGGTAATTGCGAAAAGTGTACAAATTCAAATACATCATCCTTCAGTGGTGAGCACTGACAGAAGTAAGAAGGTGGAATTCAGATGCACCAGTGTTGAGAAGTGACATTAAAGATGTGACTGTGGTAACCTCACCAAGTTTTAGACACTGCAAAACATTTTATTCAGTTTTCTCCTTTGAAGTGTCTAATTTGGTTGCTAAAACTGAAAATAGTTTTGAATCTTTTAGGGCTTGCCTTCAGCTTACATTATATTAATGCTAGGAATGCGTATGCTGCATGTATACAGTATAGTCAAGTTGGATTAATGTACTTGATTAAATTGGGGGACAACTTTGGGGGAGTTGGAGTATTTTGCTTTTTTTTGTTTTTAGAGAAGGAGAGAGGGTTGAGGCGGGGAGGGGCAGAGAAAACCTTAAGCAGGTTCCATGCCCAGCACAAATCCCGATTCAGGGCTTGATCCCACAACCCTGAGATGATGACCTGAGCTGAAATCAAGAGTCAGATACTTAACTGAGTGAGCCACCCAGGCAGCCCAGGGATAATATTTTGGTTAAAAAGGTAACATGACTACATAATGATGATGTCTTGAGATGGTCTGTAAGATGGTTCTAACAAAATTTTTAAAGCTTAGAGATAGAAGTGTAAATAGAGACCTAACTATTACCATTCTCAGTTCACAGTTAGTGTTTAGCAGGAAAAACATCACATGGGCAGTGAATAGTGAGCCATGCCCAGTCCACTTGCATCATTTCTGGGTGAGAGTGATACCCTTTAAACTATTGAGTTTTCCAAATTTCATTAGCTCCAACACTGAATAGTCACACAGACACCAAGGCACACATATGCTATGTGTCTGTCAGCATAAAATTATTATTCAAACATAGTGGTCTTTAAATAGGCTTAGATTACAAAAGAGGAACCTTGATTACAAGGAAAAGAACATAGTCAGTGCTCCACTGTTTCCTCTGTTTAGAGAATGGTAGTAACTGGTGGTTTCAATTCCACTGGTTTTGAATAGCAATATATACCTCAGTCAATTTCTTTTTTTCTTTTAACATAAAGAAAAACTAAATTGAGCTAATTTAAGCAAACATTTACATCATAAGAGGAATAATAGGCATATAGGATAACTACTGAACCCACGAACCATATTCTCTATAAACACACTTTCTCTCCACTGTGCTTCTGCCTTTCTCCATCACTAAAGTCTGTATGTCCTCTTTTTCCAGCTGACCAGCTTAGACTGTCACTGAATTTCATGGAATTCAGTGATTCATGATTGGCCCAGCCTGGGGCAGACTTCTCCAGATCAAATCAGCTGTGGGTGGAGGAGCAGAGTCATGAACCCACTCTGCATATGTTGGGGTGGGATGAAATAAGATTCTAAGAAGGAGAACTCATGACCTAGGCATATTCCTACCACATTATATTAAAATAACTTAAAATTCAAGTAAAACTTGAAATTAGGTAGTCAAAACAAATCTTATGTTTGGGCCATATGGTATTTCTAAAATAATTAGACATCATTTAATTACATAGTATTTCAATTCTATAGAAAAAAAGAAAAAAAAACATACAATAGGAAATAAGTCTTTAAGGTACACCTCAGTGGTTGGATTCTTCTGGGAAGAAAAGTGATTTTTTTTTTTTTAAGTCAACAAAAGCTTGTGACTACAGGAACTTGTTTTGCTTAATTGACTGTTCAGCCACACTATGCCTTGAGCTCTTTGGAGCAGAAGCCGTGCATGTACAAATCAAACAGTTACACTTGTTTCAGTCTTATCGGAGTCTCTGGTAAAGGTCAAACAATTGCTGAAAGGTTGAGTGATTCTAACTGATGGAACTAATGTCCATTTTCGTAAAGGCAGACATTTTGGAAATATCCCAGTCTCTATTATGATGAATCAACTTAGGAGTTATTTACCATGCTCTGCTTTCCGACACTTCCACCAAAGACACCCGTGAGTTACCATCTTATATGGTTACAAACACAAACATCTATTTAAAATAAATAATTAGCAGTTTTATTTTGGAGATGGGCTCGTCATCCTTCCTTTGCCTGAATTTTCATTCTCTGACAGGCAGTTTGATCACCTCAGTGTTAGATACTTGATACCATCACACTTACTTAGGTGTGTGTCCCTGTACTAATTATGGAATGAACGGGGAAAACCCTGTTGGATTTAATGATCCAAAAAAGAAGTTAGAACAAATTTACATAAGCAACAACTCAAATTACTCATAATTATAGATATATGCAGGTATACATAAAGATATGGAGTGCTGACAGGAAATAAAATTCAGAGACAAAAATCTCCAAGTAACCAAACATTTTTATTTTTCCCTTGTTTAGCCCAGTTAATACTAATCCCTCAAGGCTGATTTGGTCCAGATAGAGTCTTACTTAGAAGCCTCCGTAAATAGCACCTGAAAGCCTTTCCATGAACATAAGGCATGTTTATTTATCACAGAGAAAGAGCTTCCGTCATATCACAGCTTACTTTGTTCTTAAACTATTCATCTTTTGTCTTTCACACTGTCTGACATCCTAATAGGAGATTTAAAGGAGCTGGCAACATTTCCCTATGCTGACTATGTGCTCAGCCTTTCATACATAATATCTCATTTAATCTTTAGAGTAACCTCATTGTATACATGAAGAAACTGAAGCTACGGGATTGTTGTTGCTTGCTACTGATTATCCCTCTGATGTATATACGAATAATATGTATGTATGTATGTATGTATGTATATGTAATTTATCTATACTCACACTTTTTCCACCATAAGAAACTAAGAAGGGGGATTTATCTAGTGGAGAAGTACCATTGTGTGAAATATATGACATTCAGTGTTGTTTCTGTGCTAAATGATAATTAAGTGTAAGTGAGCTAGTGGAAAAAGAACACTAGAAGGCAGAATATGTAAGTTCTAGATTTGGCTTAGGTGTAGGATTGAAGTGCGGGATTTGGGGCCAATAAGAACATTTTCTTTTCCTATTCTCTTTATCTAATGTGTCCCCTCATTCCCCTCTATATACTTATCCTTTTTATATATTTTTTTAATTGTATTTATTTATTTGAGAGAGAGAGAGAGCACAAGTAGGCAGAGTGGCAGGCAGAGGGAGAGGGAGAAACAGACTCCCCTCCAAGCAGGGAGCCTGACCTGAGGCACAATCCCAAGACCATGGGCCAAAGGCAGATGCTTAACCGACTGAGCCACCCAGGTGTCCCTCATTTTTATATTTCTTATCTTAATAAGAAATAATGGATATAAAATACATGATAAATATAAAATACATACTTTCTATGATGACTTCTTTCCCACTTCCTTGGAAACTAACATAAAGGAAAGTAAATACCTCCCTCATCTCTTTCAGTTCTATATCCCCCATGCTTGGACTGGTCCCTGAAATTTAGTAGGCACTCAATAAATAATTGTCAAGTCCATGAATGAAAAAAAGAGCATATAAACTGAGAAGGAAAAATAGGTACAAAACCTATCTCATCGCAGAACTTTTGTCTCTGTGAAGACATTTTCTGTTTACTCATATATGTCTTCTGCTGGGGACTGACATGGGGCTCTCTTCACAATTATATACCCATTCCCTGAAAAAGTATCTAGCCCTCTCATATGATAAGGCCTTAAGAAAATTTAACAGGGGTGTCTGACTGGCTCAGTCAGTTAAGCAACCAACTCTTCATTTCAGCTCTGTCATGATCTCGGAGTCGTGAGATTGACCACCATGTCGGGCTCTGTGCTCACTGGGGAGTCTGCCTGAGATTCTCTCTCTCCCTCTCCTTCTGCTCCTTCCCCCACCCCAACGTGCACTTACTCTCTCTCACTCTTGAAAAAATATAAATAAAAATCTTTTAAAAAGTTTTCCAAAGTCTGACACAAAGGGCTGTTCACTTTATTATCATCATGAAGCTGTTCACATGGGAAGTAGGTTTGAATATCAGTGTATGTTTCTTCAACATGCATAGAACAATCACAGAGGACTATGGCTGTGAATAAATGAAAGCAAACTAAGGAAAATAAAAAGTACAATTAATATTTTCCAGTGTTTCAAGATTTTTGAGGTATTCTTAATTTCTTGGATGTACGAAATATATGAATTATCTAAAAAACAAAGAAACAAACAAAAAAATAATTATTAAGTAATTCTAGCCTTTGTTGGACCATAACACTTTATGTCCAGCCCAGGTGAGTTTGTGTCCTGTGACATTAGACCAGAACTTACTCATTTTCTGTTCTGTTTCCTTCCTTAGTCTGTGAATTTCTGGTATGTACTGGTGATGAACGATGAACACACAGAGAGACGATATCTGCTGTTTTTCCTTCTGAGTTGGGGACTTCCAGCCTTTGTGGTGATTCTCCTCATTATTATTTTGAGAGGAATCTATCATCAGAGCATGCCACAGATCTATGGACTCATCCACGGTGACCTGTAAGTACATCCAGGCGGAACTCCTTGCCTTCTTAGCCTTTGTAAACTCAGATAGCTTCATTAGTAGATGGTGGAGCAGTAGACTAGGCAGTATGGCCAAACAAAGAATACCAGACAGACCTCTGCTTTCCCACCAGACTGACTAAATCTCTACTTCCTCTGATTATCCCTTGAAGTAAGAAACGGTTGCCTTTCTAGTTCCTCTGATGGATACAGTTTTCTCAGGTGAGTTGAGCTATTAGACAATTCTCAGTAATTCGTACCTTAGCATAATTTAGTTTATTAGATTTATTAGATTAAGACCAATACCTAGTAATACAGTACCTAGTAAAATCAGGGACCTATGAAAGTTTTGATAAAGAATAGAATCAGTGAAAAATATGGAGTTGGGCCTATTATCTAAGGAATCTGACGTTTTGGGGGAGGTTGGGAAGGGGAGGATGGCAGTCACTGTCCTCCACAACATCCTTAAAGACCTAAAGGCTGTATCGGAGTGAATGGAGAGTGTCTGCAAAAGGACACAAGAAGGAGACAGGGTCAACTGGGACCTTCTTATATGTTCTGACTAAGGTGCATTAATAGTCTTTAAATGTAACAAATCTTTATACACACATATACATGCCTTAATCTTCAATCTGGTGTCTTACAGCTTTGAGGAATACTCAACCCCTTTTATTGACTCCATATGCAGGAGGGGGAAAAAATTTATAATAAAGTTTAATCTGCTTCCTTGGTGTAATGAGGATTAGATGGGGGAAAGTAACATTTCTAAATAAGAAAGAATAACCTATTTCCAATTTTATGATGACAGTTTACCTAATTATCTCACAGGTTATTGTGAAGATAAAAATGAGTTAATTGATGTGAAAAATCTTTGAAAGTAAAAGTACTATATAAGCAGAAGTCATTTCAATATCATTATTGCCTCTGATCAGTTATAATTGTTCATTATTACTTAATAAATAATTGTAATTAATGTATGCAAATGTATTTCACAAATAGGCAATCACACACACACATATCCCACACTCTATTCAACCAAGGAAACTAGCTATGTGATATGCACACACCCACTGAGAGGCCATATATAGTAATTTTTTATTGAGATTCATTAAAATTCCCTCATACTGATTACTTTATAACATTATAATGTATTTTGTGCATTAAAATTCCTAAAGCCTGATCTTCTAGAAGGGAATTATTGTGTCTTTTCAAAATTATGTTATGACACTTTGTTACCCCTGGCATTAATTTAAATCTTGGGCAGCCAGGATTAATTTCAGAAAGTTTGACATCATTCTTTGTCAAATACAAAGTAACCATGAGACAAACCCTGGTGGCCAGCTGCCCATCCCTTTCACGAGTTTCCTGGCAAGACAGGACTTATTTGGCAGCAGTTTTAGCATTACATGTGTACCCACCCAGCCTTGATAAATGGGACCTGATGAAAGTGATATTAATTAAAAGAACTCTTTTGGTACTTGTTAAGGGGTTTTTAAAGAGGGAAATAAACTATTATACAAGAATGTCCAAATCAACTGTTAAAATATTTGCCTTCTGAGGCTTTTGCAAAAAGTTTTTTATTATCAGCTCAGTTATAATAAGTGAAATGCAAAATACATTAACCTCTACCTGGTTTTAATATGATAGGGATTATTAGACCAAAAGTGACTGAGTTTTGTAAGTATTATAAGTTATTTGTGTCCTCCACAAAAAATTCCTAAATCATCCCTATGTAAATTTGTTACAGTTATAAAAATTTTTTTAATTCTGTATTTTTAATTATCACTTTAATATCAATATAAGTATACAAGTTACTATATTATTTATGAAAAATCTTGTATACCTTGATCATATACATAAACATACCTTTTCTTTCGGAGTAATGATAGGATTTGTGATGGTGTGAAATAGTAGCTCATTTGTTGTGCAGTGGTTACTTCATAGTAATAAACAATTTCTTTTTAGTAAAGAATTTTCTCTAAATCTCTATTGTATCAGTATGTACAACTTGCTTTTTAAAAGATGGTTTTGTCAAATTTTGGAACCAAGATTATGATAATTTCATGAAAGCAGGGAGTGATCTCTCTTGTATTAGCTGGAATGGTTTTCAAGTTTTGTGTTATTTCTTCCTTAGTTTTTTTTTTTTTTTTTAAAGTAAGCTCTCTGCCCAACATGGGGCTTGAACTCATGACCCTAAGATTAAAAGTTGCATGCTTGGGATACCTGGGTGGCTTGGTCGCTTCCAACTCCCTGGAGCAGAGCTGTTGTGTGGAGCTCTCCTCTCTCTTTCTCAAATAATTAAATTAATCTTAAAAAAATAAAAGGTCCAGATTTCATTTCCTTTGGGTATGTACGCAGAGATGAGATTGTTAGGTCATATAATAGTTCTGTTTTTAATTTTCTGAGGAACCTCCGTACTGTTTACTTACTGTTTACTCTAGTGGCTGTGTCAGTTTACATTCCCACCAACATTCTGTGATCTTTATTATTTCCTTTCTTCTGCTAACTGTGGGCTGAGTTTGTTCTTTTTTTCTAGTTCCTTGAGGTGTTGTTAATTTGCTAGGTTGTTAGGTTGTTAATTTGACATCTTTCTTTTTTCTAATGTAAGCACTTATCACTATAAATATCATCTTAGAACTGTTTTTTCTGCATCCCATGTTTTGGTATGTTGTGTTTCCGTTTTTGTTTGTTTCAGATTACTTTTTTATTTCCCTTTTGATTTCTTCTTTTTACGCATTAGTTGTTTAGGGGTATATTGTTTAATTTCCACATATTTGTGAATTTTTTAGTTATCTTCCTGTTACTGATTTCTAGTTTCATACCATTGTGGTTGGAAAGGTATTTGGTATGATTTCAGTCTTCTTTAATTTGTTAAGACTTGTTTTGTAGCCTAATGTATGATCTATTCTGGAGAATGTTCTGTGTGCGCATTAGAAGATTGTATAGCCACAAAAAAAAAAAAAAAAGAAAGAAGAAGAAGAAGAGTGTATCTTGCTACTATTGGATTGAATGTTCTGTATTTATCTGTAGGCCCATTTAATCTAACTATAGTTCAAGTCTAACATTTTCATTTGATAAATCCATCATTAAAAATAGAATATTAAAGCTCCCTACTATTATTGTATTGTTGTTTGTTTCTCCGTCTGATCTGTTAGTATTCCCTTAATATATTTTGGTGATCTGACATTAGGTACAGGTGTATTTATGATTGTTATATACCTGCTTGATGAATTGCCCCTTTATCATTATTATATCATGGCTTGCGTTATTACTTGTTATACCTTTTTGAGTTGAAGTTTATTTTGTCTGATATAAGTATAACACTACCCCTCTTCACTCTTTGGGTTTCCACTTGATGGACTATCTTTCACATTTTTAAAATTTTGAATCCATGTATGTCCCTGAAACTGAAGTGACTCTCTTGTAGGCAGCATACAATTAGATCTTTTTTGTTCCTTTCCATCCATTCAGCTACTCTGTCCTTTTGTTGGAGAACTGAGCTCATTTACATTTAGAGTACATATTGATATATAAAAACTAACTAATGTCATCTTACTAATTGTCTTCTGTTTTGTACTTCACATACTCCTTTCTTCTTTCTCTGCTGTCTTCTTTTATTAATTGATGGTTTCCTTAGTGGTATACTTTGATTCCTTCTTTTTGTCTTTCGTGCCTCTACTGTGGGTTTTTGTTTTGTGATTACCGTGAGGCTTACATAAAACAACATCTAGATGTAACTATTTTATGCTAACAACTTAACTTTAATTACATGCACAAACACTACCCTTGAACATTATCCCTCCTTTTGCAACTTACTTCTTTTTACATTGAGTATTCATTTAAAAATTCATGAGACTGTCATTATTTTTAATCTTTTTTTTTCTTCAGTCTTTATGCTAGAATTATATGATTAACATACCATGGTAATACACTATTGAGAATTCTGAATTTGACCATATAGTTTCCTTTACCAGTATTCTGTATATTTTCATGTATTTTCAGGTAACCCATTAGCATCCTTTCATTTCAGCTTGAAGAACTCCTCTCACCTTTTCTCATAAGGCAGGACTAGTGGTGATGAAGTCCTTCAGCTTTTATTTGTGTGGGGAAATCTTTATTTCTCCTTCATTTCTGAAGGATAATTTTGCCTGATAGGGTATTCTTGATTAGCACATTTTTTTTTTTCCTTTCAGCACTCTGAATATATCATCCCACTCTTCCCTGTCCTGTAAGGTTTAAGTTGAGAAATCCACTGAAAGCATTAGTGGGCTTCCTTTGTAAGTTACATGCTTGTTTTCTGTCTCTGCTTTTAAGATTCTCTTTGTCTTTGATTTTTCACAGTTTTATTGTAATGTGTTTTGGAAAAGCTGAGATTGTTTGGGGACTTATAGATGTAGAAGTCCAATAAACATCTTTACCAGAATGACACACAGCTTTATTATACTTAGTCTGTTTTAAATTGATCTTCTAAATGTGTGCTTTGATCTACATTTTCTAGAAAGAACCACCATGCACCTGGGAACCCACTTAAGTTTTTCTACTTCTTTTTCTTATAATTCACATGCTATTAATCACAAGTTATTTTCTAGCCTAATTCTTAAATGTCTTCCTAATTTACTTTCTCATTTTCATCTTCATCTTTTATTTCATCATTGTCTCTTCAGTTCATTTCTGTCATCTTTGTCTGCTCTGTCGGGTTGCCTCCTAACTTGTGTTCCTCACTCTGATTTCTTCTTTTTTGAATCCATCTACTAAATTCTGAAACATGGAAATGTTTATATCACTCTGATGCTTAAAACCCAACAGTTGCTTTTCATTACCTTCAAGATCCTGGACTCTTAGGTCATCCATGGTTGACACTAACCTGTCGAACCAGCTTCCTTAGCTTCCCTAATACCCATCCTCCCCAGTTCTCCTTTGCAACTGAATCATTTGATATTTCCCATGATTTCTTGTGCCTATACCTTTGAATATATGCTTTATGTCTCAAATGGCTTTCTTTCCTTTTGTCTGCCTAGAAAATACCTATTTTTCCCCTTTAAACATCAGCTTAATTATCAACTCTGTGGAGTATCTAGTTTCAGATTAATGAGTCTATCCTCATTAGACTCAGAACCTTTCATAAATCCTGTGATTGTACCAATCATACCATATTGTAAATTTTTGAAACATTTACAAATATTATAAGTATTTGATGATTATGTCAGCTATATTAATTGAAATTCAGAGTGGAGATCAGTGATTAGTACCTGGTAACAGATGGTAAAAGTTACTAAATTTTTGAAGGATGCAGGGCTTAATGTATTCTTTGATGTAAATATCGGAACTGGAAAAAGGAAATCCTTAACAACCAAAGGAAGTATATACAAATAAGGGATTAGAAATAACTTTCATGCTTTCTCTATGTAGTAACATATTTATATTAAAATTGATAATATGATTATCAAAATGTATCTAAAATACTCGGAAGTTACCAAATAATACTGAATATCTCAATACTCAAAATACTACATGAGGACTGTCAATTTTTTTCTTATGTATACATATACATATACATTTCTTATATGTACATATGTATATGTATGTACATATACAAAAGATCAAATTCTAATTTACCTCAACCAGTGGGTTTTTTAATCCAGATTTAAGTTACACAACATGATCTGGAGAAAAGCCCTACAGAGATTATAAAATTTAAAATTTACTTTTGTCTCTTTTGTCTGTAAAATAGAAAATCCAGTATAGACTTGTTACTGCTTCTTTATCACTGAGCCAGATGATCTTATGACTCTATGAGGAATCATACTGTACTCAGAATTAACAAAAGGCTTCCTATACCTTTAATGTGTTTTTAATGACATTTTCATCACTTTTTGAAATTGATTCTAGATATTCTTCCAGCTTTATTTTTTATCTTATAATTGAACAGTGCTTTACTAAAATAACGTCAAAGTAAAGGAAATCTGGCCTTGATTGATTTCCATTGGTTGTAGAAATAATTCTAATGAGAATACCCAGGGGTAATCTCTCTTAAATAGTTTGTAGAGTGTCTTTGGGATTATTTGTCTATTTTTCTTGGATTTGCTTCTTGGCTACTTTACGAAAAAGAAACTAGGTGAAGGATGGAACTAGAGGGCATTATGCTTAGTGAAATAAGTCAGTTGGAGAAAAACAACTATCATATGATCTCCCTGATATGAGGAAATGGAGATGCAATGTGGGGGTTTGGGGGGTAGGAAAAGAATAAATGAAACAAGATGGGATTGGGAGGGAGACAAACCATAAGTGACTCTTAATCTGACAAAACAAACTGAGGGTTGCTGGGGGGGAGAGGGGGTTGTGAGAGGGTGGTGGGGTTATGGACATTGGGGAGGGTATGTGCTCTGGTGAGTGCTGTGAAATGTGTAAAACTGGCGATTCACATACCTGTACCCCTGGGGCTGATAATACATTATATGTTAATTAAAAAATTGAAAAATTAAAAAAAAAAGAAACAAGGTGAAGAGAAATCCCTAGTCTGATCAAGCAAAGTGCAGAGGAAAAAGGATATAGAACTGAGTCAAGAGCTAGGGTAGGAGCAAAGGTAATGCAGCCCTGAAAATTGTCCCTAAAGGGATGAAAAGCCATTATTGGGCCCACAACTCTGTGGCTAAGAAAGGACAGTGACTGAGAATGAGTGTCAGAGTCATGTCATAGAGAAGAAAGGACAGTGAAGACTTTCCCTCTCTCACTATTCTTTTCAGCTGCAAAATCCTGACACATTAATAAATGTCAATAACAGTAAAACTGACATAATAATGATGATAGGTTGGTTTGTATTTCTAAAATACTTGCTTTGGGTTTCTGGAGGGGAAGGTGGTGAGGGAATGGGGTAACTGGGTGATGGACATTAAGGAGGGCATGTAATGTAATGAACAGTGGGTGATGAATCACAGATGGGTACCTCTGAAACCAATAATATATTTTATGTTAATAAAAAAAAGTAATATAAAAAGATTGCTTTTTTTCTCTTTCTTGCTAATTCTTATGAATGCAAACTTAAAAAAAGTCGGCTTATATAGAATAACAATAATGGGCAAAGATCTAAGTGAACTCTCTTCTATTTAAGCTAAGAATTTGTTAACTAACTCATAATGAAAAAATGAATAACTTAATTTTAACATTAATTATAGTCTTAAAATTTTGTAGTATTTCAGTTTTAGTATTTTAGCATCATGTTTTACTTTTGTTAGTTTTAACAAATCTTAATTATAACTTCTTCTGATTATCCTGGTCCTGAACTGAATTACCCATTTTATAAATTACTTAATCCTCGGAAAACAATCTAATTTTGCTAGCTGTATTAAGAGAAATGTTGTTAATATAGAGAACAAATCTATTTTCTTAATTAGAACTAAGTAGAAGTAATAGCACTTTATGGAAAGTTTGATATCATATGAGACTCTTTATTAAATTACTTAAAAAGAGAATCATGAAAAAAATGTTTATAAACATAGGGAGACTGTTTACTTACTGTCTGAGGATTAGAGAAAATCCCTTTCTTTCTATGATATATCTATCATAGATAGTTATATGTATCTATGAAAGAGGAGTATTGTGAAGACCTCTTCATAGATATGCACAGGTGTGGGATGTATTATTGCATATGTTTATTATTGCACACACATACCATATATATATAAATGCCAATCTAAAGCTTCTCTCTCTCTCTCCATATATATATCTCCAACCTATCTATATAGGTTGGAGATATATATATGGAGAGAGAGAGAGAAGCTTTAGATTGGCATTTTCCATTCATTCAGAGCTCCAAAGTAAAGAGGTGTTGGAAGTATGCTTTCCTTCAAGGTCTTAGAATAAAAGTATTGAAGGGTTGGAAAATATCTAGCTTGCCTTAATAACACAAAAACATTATGATTCAAACCCTGTTCAGGGTATCTTGAACTTCTTATTCCAGATATTCAGTTTATTTTACTTTTTCGTGGGTACTGATTAACAACTCATTTCAGTTATCTTATCTCATTCTCTTGTCTTGTGTTAGTTTTCTCTCTCCTAGCAACACCTTAGCTTTTGTGACTACTGCTTTTTTTTTTTTTTAAGATTTTATTTATTTATTTGACAGAGAGAGATCACAAGTAGGCAGAGAGAGTGGGGAAGCAGGCTCCCTGCTGAGCAGAGAGCCCAATGTGGGGCTTAATCCTAGGACCCAGAGACCATGACCTGAGCCCAAGGTAGAGGCTTAACCCACTGAGCCACCCAGGCACCCCTGTGATTACTGCTTTATCTCTCTGAGAAAAATTCTGTCGGGTACATTGAGTTACATCCTTCATGGCTTCTCAGTTCCTAGACCTTCTTTTTTCAGGCAAGGCAGAACCTGGACAAAATAAAATAAGAACTTTATAAAGCATCGAAGCCAGTCCCCACGCACTCCTTGAGTAATCTTTACATCATTGCAGACAAATGTTCATTTACTTTATGGTGGAACTTGTCTGTGAGAAAAAATTTATTCCCTCCCAGGGTTGTTTTTCACATATAGTAGAAATCCTGTAGATTCTGGCTCTGTATTTAGTTGCTGAGCTCATACCAAAAAACAAACAAGAAACAAAAAGTAACCTCATATTTTCAACTTGATAAGCCTTCAGTTTGTCACAGTTCTTTTTTTTTTTCAAGCTTAACGTTTACTTGTTAAAATATATCCTGATATGACATGCTTTTGCATCTTTTCTCTCTTAGTAGCTCTCCTCCAAACTTGCTCTATCGATATCAATCTTTTTTTTCTTACATTTTGTTTTTTAAAGAATTTTAAACACGGAAAATTTGTAGAAATTGTCAGCATTCATGTATACCCTTCACCCTGGGTACACACATACATACTTACATAACCATAGTGCAATGATCAAAACCAGGATATTAACTGTGATAAGGAAGTATTAACTAAATGACAGACCATGCTCAGATTTTAGCAGTTTTCTCTGCAATGTGCTTTTTCTGTTCCAAAATCCAAGGATTCCACACATCATTTAGTGACCTTGCCTCATTATCTCTTCCAATCTGATAGTTCCTCTGTCTTCCCTTGTTTTTTTACTTTTGATGAATACTGGTCAGTTATTTTATGAATGTCTCCAAATTTGATTTTATTTAATCTTTTTGCATGATTAGACAGAAGTTGGACATTTTTTACAAGCATGGCACACAATATAAAAGTACAAGTTTTTTTGTGTCAACATGTTTTCAGTTCACTTGGGAATACACCTAAAGTAGAATTGTTGGGTCATATGATTTAACTTGCTGCTTTCAAATCTCTCTCTTTGTCTTTCAGCAGTTTAATTATGACATGGCTAGATACAGTTCTCTCTAGTTTATCCTAATTAGAGTTTGTTGAGCTTCTTGGATATGTAGATTGATGTTTTTCATCAGATTTTAGGAGTTTGGGGCCATTATTTCTCCAGATATTCTTTCTGCCTCTTTCTTTACTCTTTTGGAACCCTTAATATGCATTTGTTTATAAGCTTGATGGTGTCCCAAGAACTCTGAGATTCTGTTGCTCTTCCTTCATTGTTTTTCTTCCTGTTCCTCAAACTTGATAATCTCAACTGACTTATCTTCCTATTTACTGATTCTTTCTTCCACCTGCTCAAAACTTCTATTGAGTCCTATAGTGAAATTTTTAGTTTAGTTATTATAATTTTTAACTTTAGAATCTTTGTTGGTCGTTTCTTTGCATGGCTTGTAGCTTTTATGTATTCTAAATATTATAATGTGGAAAATCTTAAGATTATATTCTCCCTTTTTCCTGAGTTTGTGTTTTTTGCTCATTACAGTAGTAGTTCATTTGTTGAGTTTTATGAACTAATTCTCTAAATGTGTAAATCTAAATTCTATAAATATTCTTTGTGATATGTGACCACTAATCTATGTTCTGTTAATTTAGTGGTTAGTTAATGATTGACAGATATTTCCTTAAATGCCATCAAACAATTAATCTCTCACTCTTTGCCAAGGGGCTCTGTGTGCACGTTAGAACATGACTTCAACTCTCCAGCAGGCAGATGACAACTCCCCCTTAACCTTCACTTCTGCTTAGGTAGATATACAAACTTAATCAGTGGTGAGATAACCTAGGGCCTTCTCAAGTCTTTCCTGAGCATAAACACGGCGCTAGGCATGCATGTGGATTTCTAAACTCTCAGGCACACTGGAGCTTTTCAAAACCTCTGTGGGCATCTCATACCCCAGGTTCTCTTTATTTTTCTTTCTTTCCCCCCCAAAAAAATATTTATTTATTTATTTGCAAGATGGGGAGAGTGCTGGGGGAGAATCAGAGAGGGAGGGGGGTGGGGAGAATGTGTCCCAACCAGACTCCAGACTGAGTATGAAGCCCAACCTAAGACTCAATCCCATGATGCTGAGATCATGCCCTGAGCCAAAACCAAGAGTCAAACCCCAGCTTTTCTTATAAGCTTTTTGGATTGTCTTGCGGCAGTCTTTGCTATCCTCTAATTCAGGCAGCTGTTAAGTTTAATCACTTGCTTTACATTGTTTTTAATAAACAATCCTATCCCTTCACCCCCTAATTCTTACCCCCTAACCAAGAAGCAGAATTTCTGCACTGACTGGACTCTGAGACAGGTCAAATACAGAGATCCTTACAAGGTGGAGCTTTCATTAGAAATGAAGCTTTGAGAGAACTACAGCTGCATTCTTCTTCCCACTCAGGTTTCTTCCCTAGAGGCTACCAGATTGTGCTGGGCATGTGAGCTGTTATTTTTCAAGGCTACATGAAACTAGAGATCATGTTAAACTGCCTTAAAGCTTGCTGTTCCTACTAAATTGCCTTGAAGCTTGCTGTTCCTACTAAAAATCAGCTTTTGAGTCTTAATTCTAGTACACAGCATTTAACTATTAAATAAATATGCTTGATTTTAGAACACCCATGTACAGAAATGCAGGGACACAAAAAAGTATAGTTTAGAAAACTCACTATACTAAGTATGTCTGGAGATGTGGCTGGAAGATTTTTTTCAGTTGGAGCGCAGTAGAAAGAACAGGAGCTTTGGAAGTAGATAGACAAGAAGTCAAATACTGGCTCTGCCATGTTCTTTCTCTGTGACCCTGCACAAGTTACCCTCTGAGAGTTTAAAGTTTCCTGTCTGTGGAGTAGGAGTAATAAAACCTTTGTCATAGAACTGTGGTGTGGACTGAGATGATGCATGTGCAAAACAGCATGTTTGTGTACAGTATCTGGCACACTGGAGGGGTCAGTTCAAGCCTCACTTACTGCTCTGGGAATGTATGGCTCATGTGAAGTAGTAATTACATCTCCCCTGCCTAAATATTATTGACCCTATAAATTCTTAAAGAATTGCTTATCATTTTATTACCTCTAGGCATTCTGATACTATTAAATTATTTCTATCCTTTTCTTTGACATTAAGATTGCCAATAATACACTCTTCCATATTTCCGAACCTCAGAAGCTTTTATCAGCCTAACTTTGAAGTTTTTTGTTTTTGTGATAAATGAGGGAAAAAATACCTCTAAAGCTTTCCGTCTTTTATGATAATATCTCATTTAGTTTTGACTGATGTAACAGAAGAATTCCATACACTGGGTGACTCTGCCAACAAATGTTTATTTTTCATAGTTCTGGAAGCTGGAAGTCCAGGTCAAGGTGCCATGGTCACCTCTTAGTGAGAGCCCTTTCACTGGTTATGCCCTCGCGTAGCCTTCCCAGGAATGCACAGAAAGAGGGATTCTGCATTTCCTATTTTTATCAGAGCATTAACCCTAGCTTGAGGCCCCACCCTCATGATCTAATTTACAATAATTCCTTCTCAAAGGCTCCATCTCCAAATACATCACTTTGGGGGTTAGGGTTTTAGCGTGTGAATTTTATGACGGATGGAACATTCATTCTATGGCAGGTGTTTTCTATAGTTTATCTAAATGTGAATATACTCTGAAGTAAGTGATTAAGTATCCATTTAGTTCCAAGGAGTCTTTTTTGGTAAGGCTACAAGTTGTGAAAAATAGTAGAACTTTAATGTCATTTTTGTTGAAAGCTAAGGAACTATATTCTTATGTATCCAGAAACAACCAGGTTTATTCTAAAATTATTCTTAGAGAGTTGAGTCATACAAATGTTTTTATTTATGATGACTTCATTAGTATCAGTAATAGATCTTTCCAAGTCTTAATACTTACTCTAATAACAATGGTTTTTAATGTATAGCTTCATCTTTAACTTCATCCCAAAGATAATTTGGTCTATTTTTTATTTTGCCTTTTTTCTCTGCATATGCATACACTCATATACGTATACACATGCATTCGCAACAAAAGCAGGATACTATATGTACTATTTTGCAATTTACTTTTCATTTATGAGACAGTTTTCTATATTAATCTATATATATTAATCACATTCTATCCTGTAATGTTCTATTATGTTTGTTTCACCAACCCTTCTTTGGCAGACTTCTGGACTATGTCTAGTTTTGTTTTGTTTTTTTAAATAACACCGTTGTAATGAATATCCCACTAAAGGTATGTTTGTTATATTTGTGTTAATATTTTCCATAGGATAAGTTTTGAGCAAAGGAATGGCTCATTTAAAGGATACATTTATAATTTTTTACTTTAAAATATATTACCAAAGTGTAATAACCTTTTGACCCACATTCTTGCCAATTCTGGGCATCATAAGTTTTTTTTCAGTGTTTGCAAATGCAAAATAGAAAATATTTTAAAATTTTCATTTCTTTAATAATTAGTATATTTTAATAGCTTTATTCTGTACCAGACATTATACTAAGTACATGGCCTTAGATCTATATCTTCCCATAGCTTTATTTAGCATTTTTCTTTTGTCAGTTGCTTGTTCATCTCCCCGCATTAATTTTTCTGATTGTTCATGTTTTCTAATAATATGAAGAGTATTTGTTTCTCTTTTTCTCTTTTTAAAGGTGAGGTTGGCTATATTAGGGCTATTACTTTTGTCTTCCTTGAATTTTTATTTCTCTATTAACACATCATTCTCCTGTCCATTTTTAAGGAAATTTTACATTTTAATGTATGAGATAGGTTTTTGTGTGATATCAGATCATTTCAGGGAATTATTTTAAGTATTTTGTGTGCTAATTAAATTTTCCAAGTGCAGCGATAGATTTAACATGTTGAGAACATTTGAAGTGATTTAATCAGGGTCAAAATGGTGAATATGTGTTGCTACAAGAACCTCAGTCTCTATCCATCTTAATTTATTAACTAGAGGCAGAATCAGGAAGACTAATGATCACTTTTTAATGCAAAAGGCTAAGAACTTAGGCATTTGAAATATCAAGCCAAATAAAGCATTGGTAAGGAAGTAATTGTAAAACTGTGGGAGGTGGAGTAATACTCATAGAGATGCTTGTGAAATTGCATTTTATCTTGCTTATTTCCTTTAAAAATTTTAGGGATCAAATGCAAAAGTTGGTCAGCCTCATTTTCAGATATTTTTTATTACAGAGCAGTGTCACAAAAATTCTCGTTTGAGAAACTGAAAATTTCAAGCTTATACAACCACAAAGGTCAAGTTTGTATTAGTTCAGGAAACAAATCAGTTATTTATAGAGGAAGTTCTGTTGAAGATAATTCTAATGAAAAAGGAAATGCCCACAAACATAAACAGTGTGTCAAACAGGATACTTACTAAAATTTAAGAAAGCTGTTCCTGGCTTAAAAGGATTTTCTGACAGTTGATTTTTGGGTTCTATTTTTTACTTCATAACTTCTCAGAGGAAGGGTATCTGCCTGCTTAATGTAATTTTCTTTTCTTATTATAAAATTAATCAGTGATTAGAAAGTATGGAACACTTAGAAATATAATTTTTAAAAATAAAAATCAGACATATCTCCATCTTTCTAAGCTCTTCTAATTGTTGATAGTTTCTGTTTATGTTCTGATTTATTTTTACTTTTATAATACAAAATTATAATCACACATTTTTATCTCCCCATTTCACTTAATGTTATATCATTAGAATTTCCCATAGCATTAACTATACCTCAATATTTTTTAACTGGTATCACAGTACCTTTCTTTTTTTTTTTTCCCCACAGTATCTCTCTCATGATAGAACTTATCATAATGTGTTTACCATTCCCCAGCATTGGACATTTTGGTTCTTCTCTGTCACAATTTTTAATATTTAAAAACCTGCATCAAATGTATTGAATCACATTTCCACATCACAGCTTCTTTGAAATTAAATTACTGGAGATAAGAAGTTTTTAGAAATACTGAAATTTAGAAATATTGCAATTACAAAACCATCATCCAGAAAGGTTGTAAATATAGTCTTTTTTTTTTTTAATTTATTTATTTATTTGAGAGAGAGACAGTGAGAGAGAGCATGAGAGGCGAGAAGGTCAGAGGGAGAAGCAGACTCCCCATGGAGCTGGGAGCCCGATGCGGGACTCAATCCTGGGACTCCAGGACCGTGACCTGAGCCGAAAGCAGTTGCTTAACCAACTGAGCCACCCAGGCGCCCTGTAAATACAGTCTTAATGATATTTCTTGAAAGTACCAGTCTCCTAACACCAGTGATAGTCTTGATTGTGAGCTTCATGATTTTGACAGGTAAATGTGTTATATTGGGGTTTTTCTGAGAAGTAGAACCAGTAGGGTATAGATAGATGAGAGATAGATGGGTAGATATACAAATAGATAGATATAAATTTATGATAAGGAATTGGTTTAATGAGACTGGAGGCTAGCAATTACCACAGTCTGCAAGAAAAGTCAGCAAGCTGGAGACAGAGGAGAACAAGAAAGTGTAGTTCCAGGCAAAGACCATCAGGCAGGAAGAATTCCCTTTTTTTTAGGGAAGCATCAGGGTTTTTTGTTGTATTCAGGTCTTCAGCTGCTTGGATAAGGCCCACCTTCATTAAGGAAAACAATATGCTTTAATCAGGTTATCTACTGGTGTAAATGTTCGCGTCATCCAAAAGCACCTTCACAGACACATCCAGAATAATGTTTGACTAAATATCTGGGCATCCCATGGCCCAAACAAGTTGACATATAACCAACATATGCAATGAAATATTGTGGGGTTTTTTGCTATTTGTTTAATGAGACTAGGGAGTTTGAATATACTTTTCTATGTTTATTGGCTGTTTGTACCTCTCTTATAAATTGTTCGTATTCTGGGACACCTGGGTGGTTCACTTGGTTAAGCATCTGCCTTTAGCTCAAGTCATGATCTCAGGGACATGGGATTCAGCCCTGGATCAGTCTCTCTGCCCGGCGGGAAGTCTGCTTCTCCCTCTCCCTCTTTCCCTGCCCGCTGTTTGTGCTCCCTCTCTCTCTCTCAAATAAAGAAATAAAATCTTTTAATAAGTAGTTTCTGCAGGGAGTCTGCTTCTCCCTCTGACTTTCCTTCTCTTGTGCTTTCTCTCTCTCATTCTTTCCTTCTCAAATAAGTAAACAGAATCTTTAAAAAAAAAAAAAAAAAACCTCTTTATTCCTTTTCATTTGGGGCAGTTCTTTGTTTCCTGAATACCAATTAACTTATTGGATCTTTGTATTTTTCACATGTACTTTATATTGTCCCTAATTTCTCTCCTGTTTGTGTTTTTATCTCTCAAATACTTCCTACATTTTGCTAATTCCGTTGTTAGCAGTATTTATTTCATTCCTTATGCTCTTAAATAACTTACTATTTGTGCTTGATGTTATTTTTCAGATCAGAGTTCAGGGAACGTTATATTATTATGGTCTGGCATTTTGTATTCAGAGAGTAGCTTGAAACTATTTTTCCATTTAGGTAAATTTATTCTTCATCTTCTTGAATGCTTATAGATCTTTAAATTTTTATTTCTGTAGTGTAGAAGTTTGGTTAGAACATATAGTCGCAGCTATTTTTTCTTTACATTTGTCTGGTACTTGGCCCTTAATCCACAGACATGTTGCATTCTGCTCAGTTGAGTTTTCCAGTCTTTAGACATTTTATTTGCTCTTTTCCCGTTGTTCTAAAATCAAAGATACCAAAGTATTTTGATTACTTATCACTATACCTTGTCTTCTAGGATTATAATAATCACACTTAAAAATAAAAAACACTTTTTTTTTTAAGTCTTTGGCTTTTTGCCATGATCCTGCCACAATTGCTCCATTTGTCTGTCTGGTCAGTCAGGTTTCTGCATGGTCATGCTGTCCATCACTGTTTCCAATACAGCTTTGTTGTTACTGCGTATTTCCCATCCCTTTCCCATTCCACCCCCTTGTTGCCTCTCTCAGAATACTTTCATCTGGGCTTTACCTTATTTTGTTTCTTTCCTTTTCTTTTGTTTCTTTTTGTATTCTATTTACAATTGTAAGGCACTTTCTAAAAAATTTTTTGTCCCCCTAATCATTTTCAAAATCATCATCTTTTTTTTCCCTGAAATCTGGGAGTTTCACTTTTTCTTTTCGTGTATCCCATGTTGATTATTTTTTTAAAATCATTTACTTATTCGAGAATGTATTTCCACGGAGACTTGTGTTGTTCGATACACGATGCTTTGATTTTTGATTTGGCTCACTGTGGTTCCTAGTTGGAATTTCTTTAAATATCAAGGTTGACGAAAAGTTCATGTACATAGTAATGTCTAAAGTAAGGTCTCTGTACACAGCACAGTTTACAGTAGTTAATAGCATGCATCTGTTGTAGGTCTATAGGATGTGAGCTCCCAAAAGACATTGCTGCCAGGTTTTTCCTGTCTCTTTGCCTTTGTAATATATCTTTCCCAGGAACCATACCTCTCAGAGTGCCCTGGCCTCACACAATCTACTTTACTCCTACTGCTCATGTGGATTTTGTGAACTGCAGCCTTGGAAATAATGGATAAAGATCATTAGTACCAATCGGAGGGGGCAGTGTTGGCAGTAGGAAAGGAACTCTGGCTGTCTCTCCAAGAAATTGTTGTGAGCTGCCCAGCTTCCTAGCTGATAGAGCTCCTAGCCCTTTATAGCTGAATGAATCCCACATAAACCATTAGGTAACTTATTTCTCCATGGGAAATTCATATGCAAAGTGTTGCAAATCCAGAACAACTATAGGTAGCAGTGGCACAGCCAGAGGTCAACCCAGTGTGTCTGACTTAGCTGTACATCCAGTGCTGCTCCCACACACACATACTGGGAATCCTGTTCTGCCGGAAACAGAGTAAGTGATAGATTTCATTTGAATATCTGACAGTTCTTCAGAAGGTAGGGGAAGCAGTAAGTCCAACAGCTTGACATAATTCTGTTTAATTCTAGAAATAGAAATGATAATATCCAGCAGAAAACAACCCTTGCCAAATGGAGATCTTGATAAACAGGAAACAGGGAGGGAAATCCTGCACATAATTAGACATGTATGCGCACTGAGATTTAGGAAGATTGGTTTTAAAACAGTTAAAAATTGGAGAATTTTTCATGACTGGAGACTCTGGAAGTAGGACAAGAATGAAAGTTTTCAGAATGAACTTGAAATGGGATGGTTAAAAATCATTTTAAAGAGGGGGGGAAATGGGGAGACAGCCACCAGAATCAAGATGGATTTGTGTATTCTCGTTCTGGTGGGGGCTCAGATGAACAAGGGCAGGCATAATTAAAGAAAGTATGAACATATCAGAGAAAAAAGAACGGCTAATGTAGGAAAAGGGAAACTTAAATGAAGTGAGACTTGCTAAAAATGATAAAATGACAACTGGAGGAAAGGAGAGACCATTGAAAGTTTTCGTTCAGAAAAAAGATACACTCAATAGTGGAGAAAACTTCTATAGGTAAACATTTAATATTAGGCAAAGGAAAGACGATTAAGTTAGATTTTGCTTTCATTTTCTCCATCAGGTAGAACGAATCTCTAGAGGGGGGAAGAAAAGGGCTATCAGTAAAAAACTTGAACTCTCAAAGAATTATGAACTCTCAAATAATTATGAAAGTATGTAGGTGTTCTAAATAATTTTCCATTTGTCTTCTTGCATGAATGATAATATTCTAATATGGAGAATTTGATGAGCCTGTATTGAGGAATGTGGAATGCAGGATGGTTTGATAACAAATATTGTCCCCAGTTTCATAAATTGGATTCTCAATATGCCTGGTTCTGAAAAAAAAAACCTCCCAATATCTTATTAAATTGATTCCTTAAGAACTCTTAGAAAAAAGAAAGTGTGATAAATTAAAAGATAACATGTAAGGACACCTGGGTGGCTCAGTCTGTTGGACATCTGCCTTCAGCTGAGGTAAAAAGAAATTGCTAAAGGTAAAAAGAAATTGCTGGGAAACAACGGCGTGTCAGGAAGAGAATGACCATGATGGTTGGAGGATGTCATATGATATCGCTAATGGTTTGTGGAACCTATCCATAAGTTCATGGGTAGAAGCAGGGCCTTATCTCTAGAACACAGCTTTCTTCAAATGTGTAAAGAACTGGTAACAAAAACAGAGACCAGAAGAATCAACTGAGAGAATCAAACATTGGTTAGAAGTTAATTAAATGACCTCTAAATTTCCTTTTCCCTCAAAGTTTTATAATTTGATTCTCTTTTATAAATCTGAAATATTGTTGTATACTTTTAAAAATTGCTTTTAAAAACAGCATACTTCATTCAGTCCTACACTAAAGGAGCGCATTTTGTATATTTTTTTAGAATTCACTTTAAACTTCATAGCTTATCTACGTTTTAGAGTAAGTGCTCAATAAATAGTCAATAAATAAATTTGGCGACCAATTTGCTCTAAGATTCTAGTTGTTGCAATATAATATCACCTAGGATATAACCAATAACCTAAAAATTGACTTATACTCAGGGAAAAAGACATTTCAAGATATTCACACAAAAAGAAATTTAACAGTATTTTTTTTATTTTTTATTTTTTATAGACATATATTTTTATCCCCAGGGGTACAGGTCTGTGAATCACCAGGTTTACACACTTCACAGCACTCACCAAAGCACATACCCTCCCCAATGTCCATAATCCCACCCCCTTCTCCCAACCCCCTCCCCCCAGCAACCCTCAGTTTGTTTTGTGAGATTAAGAGTCACTTATGGTTTGTCTCCCTCCCAATCCCATCTTTAAACAGTATTTTTTAAATACATTTTTAAATGATCAAAAAATTTTAAGCCAGCAATTATAATTTGTTTGCTATTACTATTTATGTTGTGAAAAAGCTGCTTATGCTACATTCTCTAGCTTTGTCATCAGGTAGGTGCTCAAGCTATTAATTTTGGAGTCATCTTCCGCGTTTCCACTTTCCACATGCTGTTAGTCACTGGGCTATTGATCCTTTTGATAACACTTAAAACCTGTTCCCTCCTGTCCTTTTCTATTTCATAGGCCTAATTCAAGTCCTTGTGATCTTGAACCAAGTCTGTTGCAATAGCCTTGAAGTCAGTAATCATATTATTTACTCCCCATTTAATCCTTTCCCTGTATCATCACTGAAGTTCGTTCTTTTTTTTTTTTTTTTTTTTTTTTTTTTTTCAAACATAAAGTACTTTAAAAAAATTTTTTTTTGGGCGCCTGGGTGGCTCAGTTGGTAGAGTGACTGCCTTTGGCTCAGGTCATGATCCTGGACTTCCAGGATTGAGTCCCGCATTGGGCTCCCAGCTCCTTGGGGAGTCTGCTTCTCCCTCTGACCTTCTCCTCTCTCGTGCTCTCTCTTACTCATTCTCTCTCAAATAAATAAATAAAATATTTTAAAAAAAATTTTATTAATATGTAGTGTATTATTAGCCCCAGGGACACAGGTCTGTGAATCATCAGGCTTACACACTTCACGGCACTCACCATAGCACATACCCTCCCCAATGCCCATAACCCAGCCACCCTATCCCTATCACCCCACCCCCCAGCAACCCTCAGTTTGTTTTGTGAGATTTAGAGTTTCTTATGTAAACCTGAGATATTTTAACTGCAGTTAATTAAGACCACTGTCTTTTCAGTCCTACCTTCCATCTCTCAACACTATGTCTGTGTTGTGTGGCACGGCTAGCTAATGCCACATAATGACTGCTAATTTGCAGTGTGGGTAAGGAGAAGAACAGAGGAGGACAAATTTTGCTAAAGTGTTTGGGATAGAATATACCGCAGGAGTGACACCCATTTGTCACAAAGTTTTTGGTAGCCATCACCCATTGAACTAGCTCCTTTGGTATCAGAGATGACATAGAAATGTGAAAATATCTGGCTGGGTCTAGCCACAGAAGAACATGGAGGACAAATAAGGTTTAGAATGCATATACTCAGGGGTGCCTGGGTGGCTCAGTGGATTAAAGCCTCTGCCTTCGGCTCAGGTCATGATCCCAGGGTCCTGGGATCAAATCCCGCATCGGGCTCTCTGCTCAGCAAGGAGCCTGCTTCCTTCTTCCTCTCTCTCCCTGCCTCTCTGTCTACTTGTGATCTCTGTCTGTCAAATAAATAAATAAAATCTTTTTTAAAAAGAATGCATATACTCAGAAGCTAGTCTGTAGAAAATGTTTCCAATTATTATTAGACTCCTGTTTTCCTTCTGTCAGAAATATATGCCATGTATAAAGTTAGAAATGCTCCATATCTTTATTTTTTACTAAGACTTCTTATGTTTAGAGAAGTTTTAGGTTTGCAGCAAAATTAGGGGGATGGTATAGAGACCTCCCGTATACTCCCTGACCCCACATCTACCTAGCCTCCTGCATTTTCAGTGGGCCTTTTCAAGCTACAACTTGAGATCCCCAGAATTACCTGTTCATTCTTTGTTATTAATAGTTCTAAGTGGAAAAGTCTAAGGAACCCTGTTCTAGACATATTCAATTATAGCCCTTTTTAGAACATGCCAAAACATTTCATACTTCACTCTTTTTTGTCTTTTCTTTTTTTGGGGGGGGGGGAGACAATATCCCACCTTCTCTACTAAAAGCATTTTTACTCAACTTTTAAAGTCTAGTCAAAGGTTGTTTATGAGACCTTCTCAGAACACCTCAAACAAAATTATATCTTTTTTTTCCTGTAATACCTTTAACCCCTATTATCAATGATAAAATGTCTCACAGTTAAGTGTTTACTTACCTCCCAATTAGGTCATAATTCCTATGGAGGCAAAGTCTTATTCTTCTTTGTAATCCTGGAACCTACCATGCCAGTCTCCTGCTGGTAAACGTTTAACAGGTGGCTTATGGGGGCAGGGGACAACTGATTCGTAGCTTTCGTTAGTTGCCATATCTGGTTTCAGGCTACCAGTGGGACATCGCCAGACACAAAGGTGGGAAGAGAAGTGTAATAGCACACTGTTATATGACATTTCCACCACATAGGTACAATAGATGGATGGGTAATAATAAAGTGTAGTCAGGTAATAAGAAAGTGGTGAGTTTTAAGTATCAACTTTGCTTTTAAAAGAATTAATTACAGGTATATATAATTTCATTTTTAATAATGACTGTATTTAACAACTGGTTCATAAAATTCTTAAAAATTTAACAATCAATTCTCATGAGCTTATACAAGGCAGGCCCAGCACAGCACAGTTTGTGGCTCCTTAGAAATAAATGTTAACAAATCCCAACAATCATTTTCAATGGATTCTAGGCCAGAGAAATGTATTGGTAGTAGGGTAGGAACGCAAATACTTCCCTCGAGTTGATACTGATATTATCCTCAGGTAATCTATTGCATATGTGGGTGACTTCATTTCATGAGAATCTTCAAAATGTGTTGCCCATAGCGGCAAATCACAGAGTAATACAAAGACTGTTGACCATTTTTCCTAAGTTCCCTCCAAGTGTGAATTTTTCTTTGACAGGTATGAGGTAAAAGGAAGCAGAATACCTTCTGTTCTTATAATCTCTGCAAAATGATCTTTTATCAAGAAGATGATGGAGAGAGTAATGTGGTATCCACAGCTGTCAGTACTTCCTCTGATAAGGTTTTTGCTAGCCCATCATTGCCATCAGGCCACAGGTCCTCAGATATACCTACTGATCCCATTGGAGAGAACTAAAATGAGACAAGGTGAATCATATAGTTCTGGCATGTCCCAGGAATGACTTACTGCTGACTTACCTTGATATGAAGTAAGGTATTCCTCGTAGATTTCAGAATGAATTTTATTTTTTTTATTAAAGTTTTTTTTTATTTATATATTTGACAGACAGAGATCACAAGTAGGCAGAGAGGCAGGCAGAGAGAGAGAAGGAAGCAGGCTCCCCGCAGAGCAGAGAGCCCGACGCGGGGCTCGATCCCAGGGTCCCAGGATCATGACCCAAGCCGAAGGCAGAGGCCTTAACCCACTGAGCCACCCAGGCGCCCCATGAATTTTATTTTTTATTTCAAGTGTTCAGCCCTCTGATATTTGTTTATTCATACAATAAATATCTATCTGTGATGGCTAATTAGAGCCCCAAATTGGGAAATAATTAGAAATTTTATTTTGGTAAAGCTGTAGCTTTTAAAGATTATTTTAATAAAAGAATCCCATGTAAGTTCTCTATTTCCATTTTATAATGGCAAAAGAGAGGCAAGTCAGTCATGCCGTGAAAGAAAGTTATATGCTATGTGTATTAAATAGTATGATAGTGCCTATGGCACTAACCTGGGTGGATTTCAAAACACACTACACACTCCAGTAGGGATTTGGATTCAAGGACAGAGATTAAAAGCATCGGGAAATTAAGGACATACCCTTAGATATGTTTCAATAAATTAAGGGCAGTTACATGAATTATAAATATATTTTACGTGTATTTCTAAAACACTGCAAGTTTTTTCGTATTCTGAGTTCCATTAGGGCATTTTAGAAACAAAGAGATTGATTAGATCAAGGTCATCCTAGTAATACTGTCTTCATCGTGACATCTCATTCATAAAAATGTGTCTGTGGTGGGTCACAAACAAAATGGTCTTTAAATGTGAGTCATCAAAAACTTAGCTGA
Organism: Mustela nivalis; assembly: GCF_964662115.1. NCBI lineage: Eukaryota > Metazoa > Chordata > Mammalia > Carnivora > Mustelidae > Mustela > Mustela nivalis. The sequence goes on along the minus strand of NC_139022.1, from coordinate 66,971,933 downwards.
GTTAAGAAATAAATGTTAGTAGAGAAGCAAAATGAATGTGGATGTGTATTGAAAGATGATTGCACTTGGCATTTCTGAGAAGCAGTAGTTTCATACATGGTTCCTGGGGCAGATCCAAAGAATCACCTCATTATGAGCACACATCTATCCATCTTCTAAAAGAAGGGGAAATGCTTGAGTGAACACAAAGTGAAGGATTGTAAGTCCAGTTTAGTTTTTCTCTGAGTCACAGAGTATTTGGAAAGAGAAAAATTGGTGTATACCTTTGTTCAGATAGTTTTGTTTTAGTGAGCTCTGTGCCCCATGTGGTGCTCGAACTCGTGACCCCGGGATCAAGAGTCACATGCTCTACTGACTGATCCAGCCAGGCTGCCCCTGTTTAAATAGATTTTTGATGGGTCAAAACCGAAAAGTTTGAGTCGAAGATATTTTCAGATATTAAAACCACTGGGAAATGAACACTTTTAAGTGATGGTCACTCCATAATATAAAGAGACTTTGTCAGATATCTGAAAATTCCTGGCTAACTCTGGTACTACTTTCATTAAAACCAAAAACCTAAAAATCTTCTATCAATGAGTCTATATTTATATCCTAAAAATCACCTTTTATTCAACTGAAGGATATTAATCGATTTTTAAATATTTTCTGGAACTTTTGAAATATTTAATAAGTATTAAACAAAGTAATGGTTCTTATAGTACTAAGTTCTGTATTGTAACAGTTAAATAACATACTTCTCTCTCTTTCCCACTAAACTGTATTCCCTGAAAATAAAGCCAGGCATTATCTGACTTTGGATTTTCAGCATAGTACCCAAATTCCTCAATATTTGATAAGTGAATGACTTCTTTTTTTTTTTTTTAAGATTTTATTTATTTATTTGTAAGAGACAGAGGGAGAGAGAGCAAGCGAGCACAGGCAGACAAAGAGGCAGGCAGAGGCAGAGGGAGAAGCAGGCTCCCTGCCGAGCAAGGAGCCCGATGTGGGACTCAATCCCAGGACCCTGGGATCATGACCTGAGCCGAAGGCAGCTGCTTAACCAACTGAGCCACCCAGGCGTCCCGATAAGTGAATGACTTCTTAGAAAGAGATAGCAACGTATTTTATTAAATTCAATTTATATTACCAATGTTAATATACATAGAACAAGTCCATAACAATATACATCAAACCACAAACAGTAGATTTCTCTAGGAAATGGGATAGGGAAGGGGTATCAGAACCCCTTTACTTTCTGCTTTGGATTCTTCTGATTGTGTTTATCACAAGTCTGCTTCACTACTTTTTTTTTTTTTGAAGATTTTATTTATTTATTTGACAGAGAGAGAGAGATCACAAGTAGGCATAGAGGAAGGCGGGGCGTGGGGGCGGGAAGCAGGCTCCCTACTGAGCACAGAGCCCTATGTGGAACAGGACCCTAATATCATGACCTGAGCCGAAGGCAGAGGTTTAATCCACTGAGCCACCCAGGTGCCCCACTTGCTTCACTACTTTAATAATAAAAATGTTTAATGCCAAAAACATGTGGTACCTGAAAGCTTTATAAATGGGAAAACTTGGCAAACAGCTAACTCCTTGTACATGTCTGTTGAAGTCTTCACTAAATTTCATTATCATTTATTTCATGTTCAAAGAAAGAAAAACTTAACTTGAACCTTTTTCTTCAACAAACATGTAATTTCTGTTTTTTTTTTCTGATTTCTTGGATTAGACTTCTCTTCATAGTTCTGTGTCCACTTCCCCTTTTCCATAGTTTCCTTGGTTAGTCATGAGCACCGGAATGAGTGGCAAAAAAACCTGGCTTCCCAGATCTGAAGACAATTCACTCCACATTTTTCCTCATCCCTTTAAAGCACTGTTATGGGGCACCTGGGTGGCTCAGTGGATTAAAGCCTCTGCCTTCGGTTCAGGTCATGATTCCAGGGTCCTGGGATCGAGCCCCATGTCGGACTCTCTGCTCAGTGGGGACCCTGCTTCCTCTCTCTCTCTCTGCCTGCCTCTCTGCCTACTTGTGATCTCTTTCTCTGTGTCAAATAAATAAAGTCTTAAACAAAAAAGAAAGATTAAAACATTGTTATGGTCAGATCATACACTTTTGTGGACTCTTCACATGTATTGCTATATTAGTGACTTGTGTCACTAAGCATTTCGCATCTAACTAGAAGATGGTGAAGGTTAAATTTCTCACTACACTCATTATCATCAGTTTGCCTCTATGACATGGCTTGTGTTCTCCTTTCACAAAGGCTTTTTGTATCAAAATTTGGTGAGTTCAGGAATAAGAAAGTGCTGCTTCAGACCTGGTTTCGCTCTTAACAAAGCCGCTTTGCTGGCTTCAAGTCTCATTCTGTTGATAGTAGTAGCAGTGAACTGATCTGTCCATTCAGACGAAAACACGTTCCTCCCTGGGAAATGAGCCATGATCTCCTTCAACTAAGAGTTCTCCCAGGTGTCTGAACTTACCTTACCTTTATTCCCCACCTTCCACTCTTCACATCTAATAAAATCCCTCCTTCTTTTTGGTTCTGTCTTTCAAGTACATCTTACATTTGCCCTTTTCTTTCCATTCCCACCACCAGTACTTAAATCTGTGACCTGAGATACTGAAAAGCAAATCCAATACCTTACTGGTTCCCCAGCTTTTCTCTAATTGGGGCCAGGTTGGTCTGCGGATCCCTGTTACTATTCTCCTGGCAACCAGTTTCCTACTTATTCCTAAATACAATTTGATTCCCCTTAGCCTAACTTTCACTGTCCCTGGACACCTTTTCAGCTCGGTGTGTAACTGTGAGACATTTCATTTGTTCCAGTCTAGTTGGAATGTTTGCTGTTTTTCCCCTTCCAATGACGTATTCTTTCCTTTCTCTACCCATTTGCTTCTGCCATTTGTTTTAGTAAATCGCCTTCAGTCTTCCTCTCCTACCTCTCTGCCTGTTAAAATCTTACACACACCTTGGGGTTTAATGCCACGACCTTCTAGAAGGTTCTAGAACCTTCTAGAAGGTTCCCCTATGAATAGCTTTCTATTTATCTAAACACGCTTATGGCACTGACCGAATTCCTTATCTTGTTTATGTAGCTTTCTCTCTCCCTATTACTTTACTCACCTACCATGTGTCAAGTAGGAAATAGATGGTGAAGGAATAATGAAAAACAAGAAGCAGTTGTTTCAGGCCTGAAACAGAATCAGCGATGAAGTATATTCATCAATGTTTAAAATTGAGATGGCTCAAAAATACGTCTCTTTGTCATTCTAGCCCACCTTTAACTGACTGATTAAACCCATCCTTTGTCTTTACAACGACAGAAAATCTTTCATTCATTCAACGGAGACTCCTCTGTTTGATTCTAGACACTGAGTGGTGGCAAGTTCTTCAGAAATTACAGATCCTGTGGGGGCGGTGCTGGACAGCTTAGTTGGTAGAGCATGTGACTCTTGATCTCAGGGTTGTAAGTTTGAGGACCACACTGGGTGTAGAGATTACTTAAAAATAAAATCTTAAAAAAAAAAAATAAGAAAAGAAAAGAAATTGCCAAACCCTGGGGGGTACTTGCTCTTACAGTCACCACCTGCACACGTTGTTCCACTCTAGGAATCACCCCTGCACACTTCGTACTCACGTGTACACACGAATGCAGAGACAGATTCCCCCATGCATGGATCCAGACTTGGGACCCAGTGCTCTGTCTTGGCCTCTTCTTCTATCTTAATTTAAGCCTCTTATTATTATTTTTAAGATTTTATGTATTTATTTGACAGAGAGAGACAGTGCAAAGTGAGAGAGAGAGAGAGAGCACAAGCCAGGCATGGAGGGGGAGGTTAGAGGAGGACATAGGCAGAGGGAGAGAGAGAAACAGGGAGCCTGACATGGGGCTCAGTCCCAGAACCCTGGGATCCTGACCTGAGCCAGGGGCAGATGCTTAACCAACTGAGCCACCCAGGTGCCCTGTTTTTTTTACAATTTATTTATTTATTTATTAGAAGGAGCTTGAGCAGAGGGAGAGGGAGATAAGCAGACCCCCTGCTAAGTGCAGAGCCTGATGGGGGCTCTATCCCAGGGCCCTGAGAGTATGACCTGAGCCAAAATCAAGAGTCAGATGTTTAACTGACTGAGCCAACTCTCAGTTGAAGGAGATTATGGCTTTTAAGATTATTACTGATTATAGAAGAGAAAACCTCAGGACTTATGGGGAGGGGAAATGCTGGCCAATATTTTATAAAAACCGTTCTCTGTTCTCCAGGATCATCCGTTGAGGAAACAGATATCAATCCCATAAGCATGCCAAAGGGCCAGGTTGATGACCATTAGATATCCTGTGGCCAATGATGAGAATAAGAGATTACTCTCACCCACTGCAGCTTGAGTAGACAGAGTAAGGCTCAGTGGAATGAAAGATAATGTGACCAAAGCAGAGAAAGAAGTTTGATTCAGTTATCCATCCGTTTGTTCATTCATGCAATAAATATTTATTAAGCACCTTTTATGTTCTAAACTGTTTGGGGAAGTATGGTAATAATATAGTCCATGACATTATTCCCAGTGCTACTAAAAAGAGAGAAGGTACAGAGTTGAAAAGGAAAGGGTAAAGAGGGAAGAACAGAGAAGAAGTCTTTGATGTTAATCAAGACGGTTATATGTTTTTATCTTTCTTTTATTTTTTAAAAAAGAGGTTTTTGGTGTTTTTTGTTTTTTGTTTTTTTTTTTTAAGTAAACTCTATGTGGGGCTTGAACTAATGCCCCTGAGATCAAGAGTACAGGCTCTATACCCACTGAGCCACCGGGCACCTCAAAGTCTGTCATATGATTGTAAAACCTAGGGGTGTCCAGGCTATAATTTGAGGAGTTCCAATGGGAGAACCATTTATGAAACTGTTTTCCCATTTCATCCAGTGCTAGCAGCAGTCCATAAGAATTCATACATATTTCAAGCATGACTTACGGTAAGCATGGCTTTCAAAATGAGTATCTGTGACTCATGAGGAGCCTTTTTCTACATGCTGTTGCCAAACTTTCAGTTACGTGTGTGTGTGTGTGTGTGTGTGTGTGTGTGTGTATATGTTTTTCATAAGAGATGTTGTTCTTTATGGGATTTTGACCAGCTACCAAACCAAGTGAACTAAATTTAGACCACAACTGGCAGAATGTTTTCTAGTGTGAAGAAAGTGTAATGCATCAGGTACTTCCGGTAATTCTGTGCTAAAAATTAGAGTAGAAAAAAAGCACCAAAACTATGTTAACTTTTTAAGTTAAAATGTGTCAGTGGCTCCATGGGGGGTCTGTGAGCTTTGCTTTGTCACCTGCAGGAAAGCTGAAGCTGTTTATATTGTGCTGCCTCTGCCCCCATGAGTCAGGAACACTTTATCCTCCTGTGGCAAGGATACAGTTGGTGATTGCAGACGAAATAACCAGTCAGAGCAATATTACATTCTCCTTTTAACTTGGTGGCTTTTGATAAGTAAGATTTCATGACAAAAGCATCAAGTTATAGACATGGCAGCAATGATGTGAACTGCTGGCAATTAGATTTACAAGGTACAAATCAGTGTGTGCCCTTGGATGTGATTTTACCCCCACGATAATGTCTCTCAGTGTGTGGTTCTCAGATGATTTGCTTCACCTGAAAATTCCAATTCCTAGGCTCTGCCTACCAAGATTCTGACTCCTCAGGTCTGGGGCGGGCCATGAAGGTCAGCACTCTGAACAAGTCCTCGGAGGATTCTAATGCAAATTGAAGTGTGAATGCTATGAATTTAGAAGGAAAAGAGTGTCTTCCTATCAGTCAATACAACTAAATTGTCAATAGAAATAAAACTGTAATGATTACATATTCAGAAGTATGAGATATATATATCATACAGCGATAGTGTAAAACTAATTTGTTTTATTCAAGTATTCATAGTCAGCCTGACCCAGTTTTTACCAAATACATCCTGGGTTTTCTACATTTACTTAGAAAAAGAAAGCAACATACAGAAGCCTAGTAAAGAGCCTGGTCCTGAAGGAAAAGGAAAACCTTGTCTGTTTTAAGTGTCTGATGTCCTGCGGAAAGTCCCAGGTGGGCTTCCTGGGATGCAATTTCATACTCTGCCAGCTCTTCCTGTCCTTAAATACTTGCTAACTGAAGCTCCAGACAGCTGGGATAGCCCGCAGAGTTTTCTCGAACAGTTCCCTTAGCTGTCCCAGCACCTGGACAGAGATTCCGTGGGAGGTGCCATCAGTAAACTGGATATGGGAGATTTACAGAGCGGCACAGTAGGATGAAGTTTTTGGCAGATTCTCTTCAAGAGAGGTGTTGAAAGAAAAGCTGAGATCCATGTTACTCAATATCTTGACCTCAACTAGTGTTTGCTTTGGGCTTGTAGGTGTGAATTGCCCTTTTAAAAAGTAGCAGACACTCTTTATATTTGCTTTAAGTCATCTGAGAAAAACAGATGCACTGTACATTCATACACATAAATGAAGAAGTGAGTTTTAAATCCGTTTATGGAACAGTCCCCCTGAGATTCCTTTCAAAAACTGTCCTAAAGCATATTGGTACTAGTTCAGTAAAAATCCCCACATTTTATGAAGTCAAATTATATTAGTCAGAATTCACGCTATTACAAATGATAGAACCCCAATGCAAGCTGGTATGGGATCAGCCTTAAAGATTATGTAATGAATTGTCTGTGAATGAGTAGCTTCAGGCATCATTGGATCCAGGGGTTCGAAATGTCACAACACACTGGCTTTCACCATTTAGGGATGGAGCCCATGTCACAACAATTGTCTTTTGGTCGTTGCACCATTGCAAGGTGCTTCCTGCAGGGTGGCAACATGAGGACTCATGGCTTCAGGCTGTCAACCTTTCAGCCTAGCAATCCAGAGGAAAGCAATTTTCTGTTGTCAAGAACTCCACGAAAGTCCTAAATGAGAGTCTCATTGGCCTCATGGGGTCAATGGGACAGGCCTGAGCTTATCTGTATGGAGGGAGCAGATAGCATGGGCGGATCTCCCGGATCATGGGCCCATCCTTCAGAGCAGTGAAGAGTGAGGTCAGCTATGGCCAGATCACATGGATCTCAAAAGAGATTTTGAAGTGCTGTTACCGGAAGAAGGAGGAATAAATGCTCAACAGGCAACTAGCATCTATTTTATTAACATAGGTTCATCATGATAAGTAAATAGTATGTAAAAATCTACATGAATGCAGCCCCAGCCAAGATTAGGAAATTTAAGGGAAGTAGTAGAGATCTTTTTGACATCCCCCCTTATGACTGCTGTCTACTTTGATCTGGTATAGATGGCCATTCTTAGCTAGAACACTTTTAATTATCTCTTCTTTCCTTAAACTCTTTGATAAATTTATCACACTTTAGTGCAAAATGAAACCAACTTTAAGACGGCTCTCTTGTACCAGTGGCTAATGGTAACAAATGTAGAAGTTTGAGTGTTGGTGTGCCATTAATCTACCTGGGTTATTTCTCTTTCTCTGGAGGGAGATTAGAAGTGATGCCCTTGGGTTTCCACTTTTTGTATAGGAATTTGATGATTAGGAAAGTGCTTTATTATTATTTTTTTAATTATAAAACTCCTGGGATTCTCAGTGATCGGTGTCATCCAGGTAAAATGGTTGTTGATGAAAATGTCGTCATCCAAGCACATGGCCTTCAAAAGGTAAATTTTTTAGTTCTTCACATTTTAATCCTTCAGATTTGCCTATTTAAATATGTATGGAAAGAAATCTAATTCTTCTCTGTCAGAATTTTCTCATTCATTTGTCTAGGCATTTCCTACACTCTGCCCTTCTCCTTGTATAATTACCCTTTGAGCAGATGGAACTTTAAAAAATTCTCTTCAAATAATTGGGACTGGCTAAGCTTGGTGATCAAAATAGGTCACGTTTAAGACAACTTGAGAGAAAATATGCTCATGTTTCTAACTATAATTATTTCATGGCTTGGAGTTACGGCAGGATGGCTGAGTTCTTCCCCCTGGATTGCATATGATGCTACTATCTGGGTAATGTTAGCTGGTTTATGTTATTTCTGGGCAGGTTCCTGTAATCATTCTTGTCAGGCTGCCATGGGTGTGTGCTTTTGTAAGCTGGCCTTGATCCCAAGGAGTGGGACTAGGAATCCAGCATGTGTCCAGCGCCATTCTCAGCCCTCTGAACTATGTGACTTTCTTAGTACTGACATATTTACTGGCCTGCATTACCTAATCAGTTGGCCATAGAAAGAAGAACTTGCTCGATAGCTTCCATTTGTGTATGACTTTCCATTTTGGTAACTACTTTTGTGTACGTTGCTTTACCCCATTTGCTTCTCAGATAGATGAGGTCTCAGTGGCCCAGGCTTTCAGGTAGAGGCTAGAGTTTACAGACCTTTAGTGACTTGTGCCAAGTTACATAATTAGAAAATGACAGAGTCAGGGCTTTGACTGTGGACTGAGTCTGTGTTCTTTCCATCATGCCATCACCTGGCACCCATTCTGGCATTCGCAGACTGCGAGACAGAGCTAGGCATGTGTGAAAGACCCATTGCCACTGTGCGTGTCACTCAGGAAGGCTGCAGGGCTGAGTAATGTGCAGGCATTTCAGTTGGAAGACATAGGGCCTTGACAGGAACTGAGACACTGAGAAGATAACGGGGAAGAAGAATGAATTAGAGATATTTTAAAGGACACTTAAGCCTACCGAATGCTATTGCCTTGAGATCTAAATCTCTGAGATATCATTTATGAGCCACTGACTTTGGGGACAAGTTAGTTGTTGTGCTATCTGTGTCACAATTCAAATGAAATAAGTCCTTCCATTAAATGTCCTAATTTGGACTACGTAATACTTTAAACTTTCTCAGGCTTATTTGTCTTCAGTTTACTAGCATGTAAAGGAGAATTTGCTTTATCATTTAAGTGCTTTTTTTATATTTTCGAAGTTGTAATGTAAATTTAAAGCAAATATGTCCCTACAGAAGGAGCTAAAATCAGTGGTTTGGATCCCTAAGTGTAATTTTTGAAGTCCATTAATTGTTGGAACTTTGACTTGCAAAAGGAAAATATTTATCTAGTGTGATTTTTGTCTTATTTTAAGAATGTCAGTTATTACTGTCACAACTGATATTTTTGAAGGCGTTTAATGCAAAATGACATAAGTTTGTCAGTTTCATTTATCAGTACGTAAGGTATGACTTGAATTCTAAGTGAAGACTATTGTCTTTCCATTGGTGGTATTAGTTTGCTCTCAATTTCCTGAGGATGTTGTATTTACAAAGTTAAGTACATAAAATCCAATTTGAGTGGCTAGAAGCAGATCAGATGGTTTAATGAACTCCGCTTTATTTATATTAGGTGGGGAAACCAAAGCTAAGATTAACGATTTCTGTGCCCGTGAAAGAATCAGAGACCTAATTAAGCTCGTAAGAGAACCAGGTCGGAGACGGCTTATTCTCCACATTTCCTAATGAAATAGTCCTATCTCATCAGCTTTCACAGGAGTATTTACGAAGGAAGTGCGCAACAGGGGAGAGCATAAATCACATGGCTCTTCTCAAACGATGGCAGCGAGTAAATATAGTGTGGTTGTACATCCCATTCGTGACATCTGTGTGGCACAGATTCGTGGTCACCCCTGTCCTGGCGTTTTGTGAAAGACCAAGGCAGTTCTGAATCTACATTTAGAAGAAGGGTAGTGTTTGGTAGAAGGCATGCTATTATCTGCACCTGGGACAGCTCAAACACTGGGAATTCAGATCTAGATGCTTTGTGTGAACAAAGATGCCATATATCCGGGGAAAAGCCAGTGAAGGTTGTTTTTTTTTTCTTTTCTTTTCTTTTTTTTAAAGATTTATTTATTTATTTATTTGACAGACAGAGATCAGAAGTAGGCAGAGAGAGAGAGAGAGAGGAGGAAGCAGGCTCCCCGCGGAGCGGAGAACCCGATGCGGGGCTCGATCCCAGGACCCTGGGATCATGACCTGAGCCAAAGACAGAGGCTTTAACCCACTGAGCCACCCAGGCACTCCATGAAGGTTGTTTTTCAAATGATTGCCTACTCATGAGAGTGGGGCAGGTCAGCACCCTGATTCTTGTACTCCTCAGTCAGCAAAGATGGCAACTGAAGGTGTGAATATAGTGATAAGGATTCTGAAATCATGCAAGGAGTGGGTACAGCTTGCAATTCAAAATTTTTTTAATCGCCCCCTCTCCCCAAATGACATGTTTCATACAGTAATCACAGCCCTCAGAACCATTCCATTTTGAACTAGTTAAAATGGCAATCATCTTTCTTCTAGCCTTATCTGCCTGATTCAGCCAGGGCAGATGCTATCTGTTGTATCTATCATGCAGTCTAGGCTCTCCAATAACAGATTGCTATGAATAGAACTTAGAGCCAAGTTAGGCATAATATTTCTATAAAACTAGACTTAGGCTTAGGTACTTTCAGCTGCTTGTATAATGTCCACCGAGCCCAGGTGAGAAGAACTACTAAAATTACCATCTGGGAGAGTGGAATAGTTGAGTTACAGAAAATTTCTATGACCCCTAAAAATTTTCCTCCCCGCTCCCCACCCCTTTTTCTCTCTCTCTTTTTCCGTGAAAACAAGACAAGGAAAAAAATTTTGACTGAAAGATTTGGTTCAGGAAAGGCTCAGTAGAGCGTACCCCTGTACTTTCACATTTAGGGAAAGGAAATCCTCTAACAATTTTCTAAGTCCTGGACACATTTGGGTTTTTATTTGTGTAACCTCTATAATCATGGCTAAATACAGATAGCTAAGAGTTTGGCTTGTTCTGTGTTTTCTTAAAATGGCTAACATCCATTTATAGGCTCATAAATCCTTCAAGTGTTTCCACTGTGTGGGTTTCTGGAACCCCACCCCACTTATGAGTAACTAGAATGGGGTCACAGATAAGCTTGATTACTAGTGGGGAGAATTTTGGGGGCAGATGAATTAAAGTAATTTAGTGTCCCTTAATCTGAGGGCTGAACTTGCTCCATCAGGTTTACAAGCTATAGTTTTAGCATGCAGGTTTCTGTATTGCTATTTTAAGGTGTTACATTTAAAGGAGACAAAAAGAGCTAAAAATGGCTAAATCTAGGTGTGGAATCCTGGACTTTTGAAAGGAAATTTGGGAATCTATGGATATTTCTATAATTTTTAAACTTTTGTTTCAAGTCTTACTTCCTTTTTGTGTGAGTCAAAATAGAAATGATTTCTTTTTCCCTATTGAAGACCCTGCAGATAAACTTAAGATCTAGCAATTTTAGAGGGGGATTGGATTGATGCTTAAACAGAAACTCTTATTTATAAGCAACCTGTTACAATTTTGCAGTTAATAAGCCAGTGTTTAAGTATATTTCCTTTCCTTATCTTTCTGAGTTAAGGTTCATTTTTCTGGGCTGGTTCAGGTTTAGTTGCCCGAATAGTAAGTGAATGATACTTGGAAATGCTTTCTGGCATCAGATTTAGAAATACAAATTGTATTCCTACCCATGATTTCTATCTCATAATCCCAACAGAATCCAACGGTGGCTTGGTGGGCAGGTGACCCAAAGTCCTAGCAGTGATGCCCCCTGAAGCCCTGAACAAGACTAATTACAGAGCTACATTTCCTTTTTTTGAAAATGCAAGTTTTTTTATATTGATGAGAATGGGATTTTAAAAAAAAATCAAGGTGTTTCTAAAATGCTTTAAAATATTATTTTTGTTTATTTGGGGAACCTAAATGTAATAATATATAGAAGCTAGTAACTACCCTTAATAGAGCTTTGCAAATTAAAATTTACACCTTGATGTTATAGGCCAGTTGTTCTCAGCCTTGACTACACATTAGAATCCCCTGGAAGCTTTTTATTTTTATTTTTCTATTGTTCATTTTATTTTTTGTTTATTTTGTTTAACCCTATATGTTGAGCCCCTGACTTTTTCTTTTCTTTTTGAGCACTGACTTTCAGTAGATTGCAGTGAGGGTGCTACTCTTTAAGGTAAATTCCTGACCCAGAAGCAGGTCATCAAACAGCTTAACACCAGGTTCTCCACAAATGTGCTTTGTATTGTGGGCAAGGGGGCAGCCCCATTTCCAGCTGTGTTCTGTTTCCTGGGATGAAGGGGTCTCCCCACCGAACCCTTGTTCCAACAGTGATGCTGGTGGCGGACCCACTATAGGAGGCCAACCAAGGGCTTTGCTATGCTATG